>NC_067409.1:13005946-13308976 GCF_009764475.1 Pristis pectinata | reverse complement strand
AATAGATGCTCAAAACCAGAGGGCATAGCTTTAAGGTTATGGGTGGGAGGTTCAGGGGAGATGTCAGGGGGAGGTTTTCCACCCAGAGAGTGATTGGTGCATGGAATGCGCTGCCTGGGGTGATGGTGGAGGCAGATACATTGGACAGGTTCAAGAGTTTGTTGGATAGGCACATGGAGGAATGTGAGATGGAGGGATATGCGGGAGGACAGGTTTAGATTGAGGGTGGTTTGATGGACGGCACAACATGGTGGGCTGAAGGGCCTGTTTTGTGCTGTATGGTTCTATGGTTCTATGGTTCCTCCAGCACTTTGCGTGGTTCTCCAGATTCCAGTATCTGCAGTCTCTTGAGTCTTCTATGACACAGATAGTGTGGTGGTTTCAAGGTGGCACTACCCATTGCCTACTTCAGAGAATTTGTATGCAGAATTTATATGCTGAACTAGCAGGAGCCAAAGTTATTACCTAAATCATTACCTAGGTCTGTCATATGCTCTGCTAAATTTCCATATGACAGATCTAGGTAATGATTTAGGTAATAACTTTGTGAATCTTGATGTGGAGAAATCTTGATATTTGACATCAAAGCACCAAGGTTCATTATTCCTAAGCAAAACAACTTTATGGTGAGAAATCATCATTGAGAATCTTTCAAGTCACTATGCACAAAGTGTAGATCATTGTCTGTGCAATCAAGATGATGTACTGATATCCACAAGTACCAAAGAAGAACATCTTTGAGTACAAGTCGTGTTCAGATGGCTACATGAATGGAATGTTTCAAGTGTTTTCCTCATGTTAACAGTCAATGCAGGTGGATTGCAACCAGTTAAAGAAAAAGTGGAAGCAATTGTGCAGCCGAGAAAATTTAAGTACTTCTTAGACGTGTTAAATATTTTCCAGATCTTGCAACAGTACTGACACCATTAGATCAGTTATTGAACAAAGATGAAAAATGGAATTGGGGCACAGAACAGCAATGGCATAGGACTTATGTAAGAAGAGTGTGGGAGGCGAGGCTTTGTTGGTTCACTGTTATCAAAAACAAACAATTGTCATAGAGACATAGAATCATCCAGCACAGAAACAGGCTCTTCAGCCCTTCATGTCCATGCCAATCTTTTTGCCTGTCTACACTAGTCCCATTTGCCCACATTGTGTTTGTATCACATACCTTAGTAAAATGTAAAAGAAGTTCTGCTCAAATTGACTTAATAGGTGTCTTTGGAGTGAAAAAGTTTCTTCAGTTCTTATTAAACAGACCTTTCCCTTTGGTCCATAAACCTTAGTTCCTTGTTTCTTGGTTCCTTGTTATAGATGCATCAAGAATGCTCCAGCATCATGGTGCTTCATCTAGATGCTAAGTTGCTCCAGCATCATAGTGTTTCATCTAGACCCATCCCCTGGTGGATCTGCTCTCTCCTCCTCCCCCGCACCTGCCTATCACTATCTCTTACCTGCATCTACCTATCACCACCTTGTGCCCACCCCGCCTCCCCTCTTTTGTCCACCTATCACCCCTCTGCCTTTCCCTCTTGTATATTGGGCTTCCCCTTTTCCTATCTTCAGTCCTGAAGAAGGGTCCTGACCCAAAGCATTGACCGCCTGCTTTTCTCCACGGATGCTGCCTGGCCTGCTGAGTTCCTCCAGCATCATCATGTTTTTCATCTAGATTCCAGCATCTTCAGACCTTTGTTTCTCCTGAGCCATTCTCTTACCTCACTTGAACATAAAAGTTTGAAACAAAGTGCCATGCAGGTTAATTGTCAACATTACCAACTGAGAATTCAGATATGAAGTAGTGCAAACATGTTTTTCACATTTAATATTGGAAATAATTTTCTGGGTTCAGCAATGGAGATATCCAAAAGACACAGAAGGATATTGCTCTAAAACAAGTCAATAATGGAACTTTAAAAAGATGGACAGAGTCAGCAAAATGAAGATAAGAAACTGTACACAAAGCTGTCAATATGAGATGCCAACAGCACGAGGTTGTGTTAAATGGGGACACAGTTATCAAGCCAAGTGTGTTGAGAAGAGCCTCACACTGAATGTTCTGGTACTGTGAACATGAACCAGGACTTTTGTCTATCGGTGTGGGTTAGATAAAGATCATATCATAGAACCATAGAATGGTTACAGCACAGGAGGAGGACATTCAGCCCATCATGTCCGTGCCCGTTCTCTACCAGAGCACCTGTCTTGTTTTACCTCCCAACATCTTCTTCGTAGCTTTGCCAACTTTCCCTCACCATATATTTTTCCAATCCTCTTGAAGGCCACACATGGACGACTGTGGACAGTTTTGTTCACCCTGTTAGAAGAAAGATATGGTTAAACTGGAAAGAGTGCAGCAAAGACTTATGATGATGTTGCCAGGACTAGAAGGCCTCAGTTATAGGAGAAGGTCAGCCAGGATGGGTCTTTGTTCCTTGGAACATAGGAGTATGAGCGGCTGACCTTGTAGAAGTCTTTAAACTTATGAAAGGCATAGATAGGGTGGATGGTAACAGTCTTTTTCCCAGGGTAGGGGAGTCCAAAACTAGGGGGCATAGGTGAGAGGGGAAAGATTTAAAAGGGATCTAAGGGGTAACTTTTTCAGTGTTGTGACCTTGCGCCTTATTGCACTGCATTTTCTCTGTAGCTGTGACACTTTACTCTGTACCGTTACTGTTTTTACCTGTACTACATCAACGGACTTTGCACTAACTCAATGTAACTGCACTGTGTAATGAATTGACCTGTAAGATCGGTTTGTAAGACAAGCTTTTCACTGTACCTTGGTACAAGTGACAATAATAAACCAATACCAATACCAATTGAGTACATGGAATGAGCTGCCAGAGGAAGTGCTTGAGGCAGGAACATCATTTAAGAAGAACTTGGATAGGTACACAGTGAGGTGGGGCTTGGGGGAATATGGGCTGGACACAGGAAATTGGGACAAGCTGGCCGGACAACATGGTCAGCTTGGACTTGTTGGCTGCATCCATGCTGTATTGCCCTATATCTGCAGGCAATGCATTCCAGAATCCAATCATACACTGCATAAAGCTTTTCCTCATGTCAAGGTTAATTCTCCTCCACTATGTTTTGTATCTGTGACCTCAAATCCTTGACCCCTCCACCAACAGGAACAACCTCCCACTATCCACTCCGTCCAAGCTCCTCCTCATTTTCTATCAGATTTTTCCCCATCCTCCTCTTCTCCAACAGAAACAGTCCCAGTCACTCCAATCTATCCTTGTAACAGGATCCCTCATCCCAGGAACCACACCTGTGAACCTCCTCTGCTTTCAGTGCCCCCACATCCTTCCTATGATGAGACAATCAGAATTGAACACAGTACTGCAGTTGAGTTTGCATCAATGTTTTATATTGACCCATGGCCCCAGGATCCTCTCCACATGCACCCTTTTTATGCAGTATCCCATAACCTCTCCTCATTTAGAATGCTTTGCCTTACATCAACCACACATCTGCCCATTCTACCAGCCTGTTCATATCCTGAAAATTGTATCATTAGCCTCTTTGCAATTCACAATACTTCCAAGTTTTGTGTCATATGCTGATTTAGAAATTGTGGCTTACACCTCAAGTCTAGGTCAATAATGTGAATCAAAAAAATCAATGGCCCCGACACTGACGAAACCTTGGGAGTGCTACTAATCACCTTACCCCAGTCCAACATACAACCATTCATCACAGACTTCTGTTGTCTGTTACTCAGCCAACATTCTACCCAAGTTATCAAATGTTCCTTTTATGCTATGTGCTGCAACATTGCTGATTAGCCTGTTATGTGGCACCTTTTCAAAAGCCTTCTGTAAGTCCATATATACCACATCTACTGTTTTACCCTCACTATCTATTACCTCATCAAAAAATTCCACCAAATATGAGGTGTATAAAATCATGAGGGACAAAGATAGGGTGAGTGTACACACTCTTTTTCCCAGGGTTGGGGAATCAAGAACTAGAGGACATAGGTAAAGGGTAGAGAGGGGAGAAATTTTGTAGGAACCTGAGGGACAACATTTTCACCCAGAGGGTTGTCAGTATATGGAATGAGCTGCCAGAGGG
The DNA here is from genome assembly GCF_009764475.1 of Pristis pectinata. Lineage (NCBI taxonomy): Eukaryota > Metazoa > Chordata > Chondrichthyes > Rhinopristiformes > Pristidae > Pristis > Pristis pectinata. The sequence goes on along the minus strand of NC_067409.1, from coordinate 13,304,890 downwards.
AGTGGTTGAGGCAGATGCATTAACAGCATTTAGAAGGCACTTGGAGAGGTAAATGGATAGGAAATGTTCAGCAGGATATGGGCTAAACGTGGGCAAATGGGACTAGCTTAGATGGGAACCTTGGTCAGCACGGACCAGCTGGGAGAAGGGGCTATTTTGTGCTGTATGACGTTATGACTCTAAATCTTGAAAAGTTAATAGGAACATATCAGGAACATAGAGCCAGGCCAAACCAAGACAGGAAAGACTTTAAAAGATAAGATTTCTTTATTAGTCACATGTACATTGAAACACACAGTGAAATACATCTTTTGCGTCGAGTGTCCTGGGGCAAGTTCAGCCCGCAAGTGCCGCCACGCTTCCGGCACCAACATAGCATGCCCACAACTTCCTAACCCGTACATCTTTAGAATGTGGGAGGAAACCGGAGCACCCGGAGGAAACCCACACTGACACGGGGAGAACGTACAAACTTCTTACAGACAGCGGATGGAATTGAAGCTGGGTTGCTGGCGCTGTAATAGTGTTACGCTAAACTCTACACTACCATGCCTGCCCCAGAGTTTATCGAGTTGAAAAAGGCCAACAAGACTTTTCCAAAGAGTACATGTTGAATATTGTGATGGGATTGATAATTTTTAGCACTCATAGATAGCCAATTATATTAGATTGAGGTAAATCATGTTGAAGGCTGTATACAACTGACTGGGTGCTATTGAAGAATTGAGACCTAATTTATCACATCATGGCTCACCAAAGGAACAAGTTTCAGGTAAATATAATTTTAGTATCTTAAGAAGCAAAATGGAATTAACTACTCTCAGGTCACCCAGCATTCAATTCAACAGCTAATAAATCAGTAAAAGATGTCAAAGGAGATTGAAGAAATGGGTTTTACAGAGGAGTTCAAATTGAACTAAGACATAAAACAGCAAACCTTTTGTTCAGTTAGTTTGAAGCCACATCCCACAGCAGGATATGCAGTCACTGAATTACTAATGGGTGGAAGATATGGAATAAGTTGAGCCTACTTCAGCCAAGACCTGAGAGACGGGTGGAAGAGAGGAAGTTGGGATAAAAATGCAAATATGGTTCCAAGTTATGGAGAGAAAAAGTTCAACATCAAGAGAGAAAGTTCATGTGCTGACACCACACAGCAAATTGGATGTTCAGATATGACTTGTTAAGGTGATGGTTCCAATTCCACAAGATATATGGTGCAAAGGCATACCTTGTGGAAGTAGGAGATGAGTTCAGAAGTGTACATATAAACTGTTTCATTCCAGCAAAATCTATATGATGTAAAATGTGATTATGAGCTTATTCCAGAAGTTGATCTTGTGGAAACAACACTGGATTCTAATGAATTAAGTCAAGTGACACCTTCGTCAAGGCAGTCTAATGTATGTAAACCTATAACATATATTTGTGATGCAGTGTTGTTGGAGGTTGAATTACGACAGGTTCTAGCAGCTCTTCACATCCTGGTTTCTCCATATGCTTTGTATTGCTTGGGTTCACAGTAAAAAACATGTGCACATGCACATACGTTTCATACGCTGTGCCCCAATTTTTATAAAACCCAGCATCCTGTATACTTCCTTACCAGCTTTATATCTTGCCACCTATATATCTTTATCTATATGTCTTTATATCTGTATATCTTTATATCTATATGTCTTTATATCTTGCCACCTTTATATCTTGGAACAGAATATGAAGTATTACATTAAGGTTTAATTATGTAATGAGTCACTGTATTTTGGAGGTCATCTTGATGCTTAGTTCTAGGACTTGCATGCCTTTTTGTTGTATATTGTTTACACCGGACTTCATTTACTGCTCCAGAGCTAATGCATTGTTATTGTATTGAAAACTGAAGCAGCACAATGCATGTTGCAATGTAATCATCTATTAATGGCTGTGGTGTCTGAATGCCCAGATATTGTGCTGGAGCCACTTATAAAAAGCCTTCTCTTGGTAATGCAATCACTTCTCCAATCTCCATCCTTGAATAGATCTTCCACGTCTAGACATAAACGATAATCATTAATCTGGAAGGAGACGGTATACCCATTACCATCCTTTTAATACCAACCCTTCGTTCATTCATTCCTATCAAATGAATCTGTTGAAATGACTTAGCAATTGGCACAATTATAAAACATATACATTACATTCCAGTTACAGGCAGTGTGCAGCAGATCTTCACAAGTTTGAAAACTGATGCAGAATAGAACATTAAAAGCTACAAGTCCTGACACATCACAATTAGTAGAAATAAGTTTATACTTATTCTTAGCATATGTGGCAATGTAGCTTTTTTTGACATCCCCAATAGCTCTGTGATAGAGTGGAGTCACATACACACTGGACCAAGCAACATCCTCTCCACAAGGACATAGGTGAAACAGAAGTTTTTCTTCCACCAGTCTGGAAGCTCGTCACCAGATCCGGAATTACCAGTTTCTTGAATTCACTCTTGAAGCTTGCTGCAACGGGATCTCAAAACAAGATCACTGCGTTACCACAAGCACAGGGTTGCTTTGGCATTAGTGGACAGCCTTATCAATGAGAGAGCCGGAATAGTTAAATGCTAATGCACCGCAGTGTGGTTCTGCCTGAATGATTTCATTTTAGCTCCTATATCATAGAATCATGAAAGTATTACAGCTCAGAAAGAGGCCACCCGACCCATTGAGTCTATGTCAGCTTCTACAACACTGTCAGTCCTACATTTGTATTTACTAAGTGAATTGGAATTTGAATAATGCTGCTTTCCTTCCTGATTCCTTCTTGCTTAATCCCAGCCCCAAAGTCTTCTGAAGGTCCTTGTCCCTATGAGGAGTTGGGTTCTGTAGCCACTAAATTCTCTTTACCCCGGATGTCTCGAACCTCTTTAATCTACTTCACACACCAGGTGGGCAGCCTGTTCCTTCACAGAGCAAAATAAAAGCAGGAAATGCTGGAAATACTCTGCATCTGTGGGAAAGGAGACAGAGATAATGTTTCAGGTCGAAGCCACCGTCAGAACCGGGGAGGAGGGAAAAGAAGCTGCAGAGAGGGTAAAGGTGGGGGGGGGGGTGATGTCTGTGATAGGGTAAAACCAGGGTGACCATGGGGATAAGCTGTAACCAGGGCTACCTGGTCAATGAGTGGATGGGAGCAGTTAGAGAAGGAGAAAAGAACATAGACAAAAGAACATTGACCTACATCGAGCAATCCTCAGTCAATCCCCACTGTTACCACTCCCTGCCACTTGAACTGAATTTACACTAATCTTTAACAACATTTTTAACACTTTCCAGGTGGGAGTTGTTAGTATTCCTGAAGTCCTGGTTCCATCCACTCGCTACCCGCACACTTCACCCACCACATCTTCTTCCATCTGCCCTCTACCTCTCCCTGAATGGTTCCCGTGATCACCTTCCTTACTTATCAGCCCCCAGCCTCTGGCTCCACCTTCACCCTACCCCTCCCACCCCCCACACCTGCTCCATCTGTGCTTCTGTTCCCCTTGCCTACTTCCCAACCTATCATCCAACTGCCTCTGTCTCCCAACTCCAACCCTCTCCTCCCCCTCCCTGCTCCTCCCGTCCATCTTTCCTCACCCCTCCTCGATCCACCTATCACCTCCTGGCCCCTGTCTCACCCCTCCAGCTCTCCTCCTTATACCGGCTACCTTCCCTCTTCACTCTTGGTCCTGATGCAGGGCCTCGACCCGAAATGTCAACAATTTCCTTTCCCCTCCACAAATGCTGCTCGACCTGCTGAGTTCCTTCAGCAGTCTGGTTTTTTTTTTGTTCTGGAAGCCCAAATCGTTCCCAACTCATATTCCAGTCTCCCTGATCCCTTACATCTGCATTGCGGTAGGGACTGTGTTCCTATTGATAGATTCTCATACTAGGAAGGCAATGGATAGAGAATAGAAGAGAGTAGGTGGAGTTACCACACAGATCGGCCACAGTTTAAGAACACAGAACAGTACAGCCTAGGAATAGGCCCTATGGCCCACGACGTTGTGCTGAACTAATTAAGCTAATGACACTTAACGAAGCTGATCCTTTCTGCCTGCACATGGTTCATATCCTTCCATTCTCTGCATATTCACATTCCCATCTAAAAGCCTCTTAAATGCCTCTATCGTATCTGCCTCCACCACCACCCCCTCAGCAAATTCCAGGCACCCACCACTCTCTGTGTAAAAACCTTGCCCCGCACACCTCCTTTGAACTTTCCCTCTAGTATTAGGTATTATGCCCCTGGGAGAAAGATACCGGCTGTCTACTCTACCTGTTCCTCTCATAATCTTATAAACTTCTATCAGGTCTCCCCTCAGCCTCTGCCACTCCAGGGGAAACAACCCAAACTGCTCCAGAGTTTATTGGAAGGTAGAATAAGCTTGAGGCATTGAATGGCATTCTTTCATTCTATGTTCTTCCTCTGACTTCCGTCTGGAAAACCTGTCTGATCACAGCTCCCATTATTTTCATGCAACTGATTCTACCCTTCCAGTCACAGACTCCATCTACAATGGGATGGTTTCCCTCTCTTCCCATCCTGCTCACCATAAAGACTCCATTTCTGATGCACCGTGGAGGGATTCTGTCAGTCTCTCTCCAGAACGACGCGACCATAAGGTGAGCAGAATTGACAGGAAAACTCATCAAAAACCAGTGCAAATTGTGTTCCTGATTACACCAGGAGAACATCACAAGTCTCAGAAACACAAGAAACTGCAGATGTTGGAAAGAAAAAACTGCTGGAGGAAACTCAGCGGGTCGAGCAGCATCTGTGGAGGCAAAGGGATAGTCAACCTTTCAGGTCATGACTCTGAATCAGGACTGAGAGTGTTAAGGAGGGATGGGCAGTGTAAAGAGGTGAGAGGGAGGGGTGGGACAGGGCCTGGTCTGTAATAGGTGGAACCAGGTGAGGTGGGGGATGACGGACAGAAAGAGGGACGGAGGAGAACATGGGTGGCAGAAGCCCTGAGGAAGCACAATGACCTCCATTACTTTCTCTCAGTCTTCCTTGCCCCAATTTAACTTAGGTAGGAGTTGTGTTGACAAGGGCTGATACAGATGGTGATCCACCCTGGCCCTTGAAGTTGGAGGCCTGTTCTATCTGACTTCCTATCGTTATGACACCATGCCTTAGACTCCCACCCAAAGCAGACTGGGACCACACAGAGTCCAATCAACAGGAACAGGAACTCAGGGGGTCAGGCAACATCTATGGAGGGAAATGGACAGGCGACGTATCAGGTCAAGACCCTTCATCTGGACTGAAAGTTAGACGGGAGATGGCCATCGTAAAAAGGAGGAGGGAAGGGGGGCACCAAGCAGTGGTGGAAGGTGATAGGTGGATCCAGGTGGGGAGGGGGGGGTTGGATAGGCAGATGGGGGGGGGGGGGGAGTGGGAATGGTGCCGGCAGCTGGGAGGCGATAGGCGGAAGTGACAAAAGGGCTGAAGATGATGAAATCTGATAGTAGAGGAAGATGGAGCGTGGAATAAAGGGAGGGAGGTGGGGAGGGCAGAGGGGAGTGGTGGGAGAGTGTGTGGGTGAGGGGCAGATCGAGGATTGGGAGAGGGGAAAGAGAAATGGTGATGGGGGGAGGTAGATCAAGAGGGGAGAGAAAAGGGTCAGAGGGAGAGCAGCTACCGTCAGTTGGAGACTGAGAGAACTTTTTATACAGCTATCTCCCTCTTTCTTTCAGTCCAGATGAAGGATCTTGACCCAAAACATCGACTGTCCATTTCCCTCCATGGATGCTGCCTGACCTGCTGAGTTCCGCCAGCATTTTGTGTGTGTTTCTCCAGATCCCAGCATCTGCCGTCTCTGTGTCTCCAGGAACCAGGGAACCAGTAACTCCAGGGCACTGGGAGAGCAAGGGAATCCTGCTTCAAGGTATATCAATATCCCACCCATTAATTCTGCCAGTCTTATGGTCACATTATACTAGATGAAGAATGAAAGAACCTTCCCCACCCCCGCAACAGAGTTGCAGAACTAGAGCCTTCACAATGAGCAGAACAGGAAAAGAGGGATCCCAGAATAGTGTAGACAGAGTCTAAGAATGGAAGGGGAGACTCAGTTGGAGACACAAGAGATTGCAGATGCTGGAATCTGGAGCAACCCTTAAAACGCTGGAGGAATTCTGCGGGTCAGGCAACGTCCATGGACAGTTGACACTTCAGGTCGAGACTGTTCATTTGGACTGGAAAGAAAGTGGGGAGATAGACAGTATAAAAAGGTGGGGGGAAGGGGTGGCAGGTGATAGGTGGATCCAGGTGAGGGGAGTGCACAGAGGGGGAGCAGAGAGAGAGGGTCTCACAGAACTCCTGTCAAAGAGAGGAGGAAAGCTTCTTTAAGGTAGGCATACCTTGAAGAGACTCACAGCGGAGCAGCAAAATGGAGACACGAGAGACTGCAGATGTTGTCATCTGTAGCAACACACCAAGTGTTGGAGGAATTCAGCGGGACAGGCAGCATCTATGGAGAGATCTATGGAGGGAGATTCAGTTGGAGATTGTATGAGAATAATTGTACCTGCAGTCAAGTGAGTTTTCTGGATTGAAGCTAGAGAAATGTAGAAGGCCATCCAGCCCTTCAAGCCAGCAAGGGGGAAGGTGAGGAAATGATCATGAGCCTGGGATAGGAGAGGTCCAAAATCTATCCACAGCTCCAGGCTTCTCGTGGTACCTTGTTGATTAGATCCTTCAACCACTGGAGAAGAGTCTCATTGGCCTAGATTTTCCAGTTCCCTTTGAAAATTGCAACTGAGTGTCCTACATCATGCACAGGGCAACAACTGAGTAACACATAAAATGCTGGAGGAACTCAGCGGGTCGGGCAGCATCTATGGAGGGAAATGGACAGTCGACGTTTCAGGTCGAGACCCTTCATCTGGACTCAACCCAAAATGTCGACTGTCCATTTCTGTATTTTTTTTCCTTGTACTACCTCCATGCACTGTGTAATGAATTGATCTGTATGAACAGTATGCAAGACAAGTTTTCCACTGTACCTCGGTACACGTCACAATAATAATAAACCAATTCCCTCCACAGATGCTGCCTGACCTGCTGAGTTCCTTCCAGCATTTTGTGTGTTGCTCCAGATTCCGGCATCTGCAGTCTCTTGTGTCTCCAACTTCCATAATTGAATTCGCTGCCTATTTTTTTTAAATAAGGAAGGTTGGTTCAGCCCTTCCATTATTATAAGGAGGAACAGGGATCTGAATTGTTATAGACAGGAGTATAATATTTGTACTTATTTTACTGGCTCACTTATTACTTTGTAGTAAGAGCACATTGTATCATTTGGCAGCACCTGGCCAGTAGTCAACAAATGAACTCCATGTAAACCACAGACTAAAGTTTTAAAGTGTAATTCTGAAATAGAGCTCTGATATCAACTACACAGGGAACATTAGAAGTAGAAGACGGCTATTCAGCCTTTCATGCCTATTCTGCCATTCATTAGTGATGGAGTCACAGTCATAGAGTAATACAGCACAGAAACAGGCCCTTTGGCCCAACTCATCCATGCTGAGCTAGTCTCATTTGCCCGCATTTGGCCCATATCCTTCCCAACCTTTCCTAACCATGAACCTGTCCAAATGTCTTTAAACATAATTGTACCTGCCTCTACCACTTCCTCTGGCAGTTCGGTCCATATACTTTCTGTGTGAAAAAGTTGCCCCTCAAGTCCCTTATAAGTCATTCCCCTCTCACCTTAAACTTATGTCCTCTAGTTTTAGACTCCACAGATCAGTGACCATCCACCTAATCTCTGCCCCTCATAGATATATAATGTCACCCCTCAGCCTCCCGATCAATTACCTCAGTCCCACTTTCCTGCACTGATCCCATAGCCTTTGATTCTTTTTCCTTAATATTCCCTTAATATTCAAAAATCTGTTGATTGCTGTCTTGAATATACTCAGTCCCTCTGCAGTCCCTTGAACTGTGAATTCCAACAATAATTTTTCTTCTGTCTGATAAACAGAAAATGCTGGAAACACTCAGCAGGTTGGTCAGCAGCTGTGGAAAGAGACACAATTATCGTTTCAGGTCGAAGACCCTTTGTCAGAACTGACCCTTCTCGTTAACCAAAGGTATAAAGGGATATGAGGCAATGGGTCTGGAGAAGAAAGCTGTCTAGTCCTGTCATATGGGGTAAAATATGTAGTTTCAAGTCAGTTTATTGTCATATGCACAAATAAGATAAGATATCTTTATTAGTCACATGTACATCGAAACACACAGTGAAATGCATCTTTTGCGTAGAGTGTTTTGGGAGCAGCCCGCCAAGTGTCGCCATGCTTCTAGCGCCAACATAGCATGGCCACAACTTCCTAACCTGTACGTCTTTGGAATGTGGGAGGAAACCGGAGCACCTGGAGGAAACCCACACAGACACGGGGAGAACGTACAAACTCCTTACAGACAGCGGCGGGAATTGAACCCGGGTCACTGATGCTGTAAGAGCATTAAGCTAACTGCTGCACCACCAGTATACACAGGTGCAATGAAAAACTTATTTGCAGCAGTATCACAGGCACATAAGAAACATTCACAAGAAAAACATAAATTAAACAATTACAAGAAAGAACACAATTAGAACAAGGTCCATTTCAGTGCAAAGTGATCAAAGTGGTCATAGTGTTGCTAAACTGAATGGCTAGCCTCTTATTTTGAGTCTGTGACCACTCCCACCCCCCAACCTCAGGTAGGGGAAAAATTAACTCAGCATCTGCCCGTTCAAGTCCCTTAGGATAGTAGGTAATGGGTACAAACCATGGGTGAGGAACAGATGGGCAGCATGCAGAAAATCTCTCCTGGCAGGTTTACATCTGGAGCATTAACGTGTCTGCTCAGGTGTTGACAGGCCCACTCTCTGTAACTTCAGCTTCAGTTCATAGTTCAGATAGATAACGGTGAAATCCTGAAATAATTCTATATTTAGTCTTATACCCTGAATGTAGCCTTCTTGGCATTTCAGTGTCAATGTGTAGGCTTCTGAAGAAGCTCCAGAAAGTTCATGATATCTTCTGACACGTGGAGGGAGCTAATAGGACATGAATTATGGAGGACTGCTTGCCCAAGTTGAAAATATTATTTATTGCTCTATTTATTATAATTATTCCCTTTGGTTTCAAGATGTTCCATATAATCCCAGTCATAAAAAAGGCTCACATTTCAAACTAACACTTGAAAAGCTGCTAGACTGTACTTATTTTATTTTGGAAATATGCAATAAGCAGGAGATCCCCAATTAGAAAAATGTGCTATTTATATCTAACTGCATGGATGAATACTGGCCTTAAAGAGTTAACAGACCTTTTCTATGTCTGGACAGGGACAAGGGAGCAGGGAGTTACAGTGTTTGGCCCAGTCTGAGCCTGGCTAACAAAGCAACCAGCATAATCAAGTACCCCTCCCACCCCAGACATCCTCTCCTCTCCCCCCCCTCCCACCAGGCAGAAGATTGAAAGCATGTACCACCAGGCTCAAGGACAGCTTCTATCATCCTGTTAAAAGATTCCTGAATGGACCTCTTTCACGATAAAGATGAACTCTTGACTTCACAATTTACCTCAAGACCCTTGCACCTTACTATCTGCCTGCACTGCACTTTCTCTGTAACTGCAACTGAACACCATATTCTGCATTCTGTTATTGCTTCTCCCATTGTACTATCTAAATGTATACATGTTTTGAAATGATGTGTATGAATGGCATGCCAGACTAAGTTTTTCACTGTATTTTGTTACATGTGACAATAATAAACCAATACCAATACCAATAGAAGTTTATAAAATTGAGAGGCATAGATATTGTAGATAGAGTCTTTTTCCAAGGGTGGAAATGTCAAATACTAGAAGGCATAGCTTTAAGATGAGAGGGGGAAAGTTTAAAGGAGATGTGCAGGGTAAGTTTTTTTACACAGAGAGTGGTAGGTGCCTGAAATGTGCTACCAGCCATAGTGGTGGAAGCAGACACAATAGTGGAATTTAAGAGGCATTTAGACAGACACATGAACAGGCAGGGAATGGAGGGATGTGGATCATGTGCAGGCAGAGAGGTTTAGTTTAATTTGACATCATGCTTGGCACAGAAATCTTAGGCCTAAGGGCCTGTTCTTGTGCTGTACTGTTCTATGTTCCATGTTCCATGCTCTATGTTCTATGTATGATGAGGGGTCCTACCTCTTCCTTCCATTCAGGCAGCAAGTTCCAAACTCTACAACCCTTGAAGTGAAAACATTTCCTCAGGTCCCTTATCCACATAGACACCACAGCCATGAAAGCTCAACCACGTAGACAACATGGCCAAGACAGCTCACCAGTGCCTCTACTTCCTCAGCAGGCTAAAGAAATTTAGCATGTCCCCTTTGACACTCGCCAACTTTTACCGATGCACCATAGAAAACATCCTATCTGGATGCATCATGGCTTGGTATGGTAACTGCTCTGCCCAGGACTGCAAGAAACTGCAGAGAGATGTGGACACAGCTCAGCACGTCACGGAAACCAGGGTCCCCTCCTTGGACTCTGTCTATACCGCTCGCTGCCTCGGGGAAGCAGCCAGCATAATCAAAGACCCCACCCACCGGGTCATTCTCTCTTCTCTCCTTTCCCATCAGGCAGAAGATACAGGATCCTGAGGGCACATACTACCAGGCCTAAGGACAACTTCTATCCCACTCTAATAAGACTATTGAACGGTCCCCTTATACGATGAGATGGACTCTTGACCTCACCATCTACCTTGTTTGACCTTGCACCTTATTGTCTACCTGCACTGCACTTCTCCTGTAGCTGTGACACTTTACTCTGTATTCTGTTATTGTTTTTACCTTGTACAACCTCAATGCACTCTGTACTACCTCAATGCTCTGTGTAATGAATTGATCTGTATGAAAAGTATGCGAGACAAGTTTTTCACTGTACCTCAGTACAAGTGACAATAATAAAACATTACCAGTACCAATACCTTATACCAATAAACTTAATTCCATGTCCTGTGATCTGTTCTTATGCTCTGTACTGAGGGAAATAGGTCCTTTCTGTTTACCTTGTTTAACCACTCTTAATTTTATACACCACCCCTTAGCCTCCTTTGCTCCAATACAACAACCCCAGCCTTTCCATGGGTAGGAGAGTGTAGGATCCCAAGGGCACAGCCTCAGAATAAAGGGTAATCCCTTTAGAACAGAGATGAGAAGGAATTTCTTCAGCCAGGGGGGTAGTGAATCTTTGGAATTCATTGTCACAGAGGGCTGTGGAGGCCAAGTCATTGGGCGTATTAAAGGCAGAGATTGATAAATTCTTGATTGGTAAGGGGTTAAGGATTAAGAGGAGAAGGCAGGAGGCAGGTTGAGAAAAAGAAAATCAGCCATGATTAAATGGTGCAGCAGACTCAATGGGCTGAATGGCCTAATTCTGCTAATAATCCTCCACTGCACTTTACAGGAGAATTTACACTATTTTTATGAGGAAAAATTGTCACAGTTTTGTTTGTGCAAGCTCCTTAGAAATGGACTCCATAAACAGACTTTTTGCAACGTGATGCAAACAGAATAAAACAGACTTTACCTATGGCAGTGTGGTTGGTTTTGTGCCTCCAGGGGATGAAACAGTGACGCCGCGAGTGTAGATGCTGCCTCCCAGCTCCAGCGACCCAGATTCGATCCTGACCCCGGGTGCTATCTGAGTGGAGTCTGCACATTCTGCCTGTGGGTTTACCTTGCTGTTCCCAAAGACGTACGAGTTGGTAAATTGGTTTATCATTATCACATGTACCGAGGTACAGTGGAAAAACTTTGTTTTGCATGCAATCTATACAGACCATTTCATCACATCAGTATATCGAGGGTAAGACAATAACAGAATGCAGAATAAAGTGTTACAGTTACAGAGAAAGTGCAGTGAAAGCAGACAAAAGGTGTAAGGCCATTATGAGGTAGATTGTGAGGTAAAAAGTCCACCTTATTGCAGAAGAGGTCCATTCAATAGCAAGATAACAGCAAGATTAAAGCTGTCCTGATGGAAGTTAGTAGGTTGACTGGCCCCTGTAAATTGCCCCTATTGTGTCAGTGAGGGCGTAGAATCTCGGGGAGTTGATGGGAATGTGGGAAGAATAAAATGGATGTTTGATTGTCAGTGTGGAGTAGGTGGATGTCAGTGCTGTACAACTCCTTAGCTCCATAAATTGATGCTGTGAAGTCAATAGATACTCTGACCTAGTTACATAAAGATTAGTAAAGGTGGCAGAGTGGCGGAAGGGGATTAGTCAAGAAATCTGGAAGCTAAAATCACTGTTAATCTCACCTGACAGTATTTCCCTGTGCTTTTTTTATGGTGATACACTTATAACCTGGAGATGTCCATTATAGTCTTCTAATGTTTGGTAATGTGCTTCAGGCAGCTGTTAAATGGATCAACAAATTGGCTGCAACCTTTCCAACTCCACTCCATAATTTTGACCTGTCAAAAGTAATGGGTTTATTTAAACAAAGGAGACGCAATTGATTTAGCAGCTGAACTTAGAAGCATTCAGAAGTATACCTTACCTTCTAAACAGAATTCTTATTATGTAAGTGTTATGGAACAAATAAATGGACACAGGAATTTAACAACAATAATAGGGAACTTTCACAGCCTTCTTAAAGTCTATATCCAAGAGCCCTACACAGCAGTTGTCACAGTGTAATTGCCCTGCCAATCATTGAGCAAGTGGCAGGGTTTGATTTTACCTCGTTAATTTGCAGTGTGTGACTATCCTCCACTGACAGCATTTTGCTGGAAAAGTTGCCATACTTCATGAGAACAGACACAATGGTGCATTGAGCTTTTTAATCTAAATAATGAAAATGTATTTAATTAGTCATTGAAATTTTTTTGGAGTATTTACATATTTTGTAGATAGCTTGCAAGGTGAGAGATAGTTTATAAATTTTGATCTAAAGTAGGAAAATAGCCAGTATAATAAAATGGGAGTTCATTGTTTTCCATAGTGATGTGTGAAATTGTTATTTATTTAAGGTGTCTTGGTGGCACAGCAGTCATATTGTTTGGTAATTCAAAGACTTGGATCAACAAACCAGAGAAACCATATTCAAACCCCACCTGTGGAATTCGAACTTTAGTAAATGACCTGAAACTTTAATAAGGGATTAGTAGTTTCATTAATGATGGCTTTGAAATTATCAGATTGTTGTACAGTAAAAAAAGAAAATGCTTGAAACCCTCAGCAGGTCAGGCAGTGTCTGTGAAAGGAGAAACTGCATTACCTGATGCTAAAACATTTGGATGAGTTGGGCTGAATGGCCTGTTTCCTTGCTGTGTAACTCTATGACTCTATTGCCTTCATCATCAGGGAGATACATACTAAATTGTTGGGACAATTTGGCAGAGTACTTATAAGAAGCCTTCCCTTCCCTGCTCCTGGCACATTGGCTGTTGGTGCTATGTCTTGCTTTTGTATGACTGACTTGGACTAATGGTCACAAGTCTAATTGAAGGTTAGTTAGAGACACAGGAGACTGCAGATGCTGGAATCTGGAGCAACAAACAATCTGCTGGAGGAACTGCTCAGCCCACTGAGTTCCTCCAGCAGATTGTTTGTTGCTGAAGGTTAGTTAACCAGTCCAATTCTCTCGGGGGTGGGGGCATATCTCTGTAGGATTAGGTTGAGGTTTAGAGTAGACCTGTTAGTTCTGTCAGTCATGTTCTGCAGAACTCTGAATTGCATCCATTGAATCTGGCAGCCATCCTTCCTTTCTGGATCTGATTTAGAGCCTTCCATATTTTATTCAGCTGATCCAAGCTAGGAGACTTTACTGCTGGGTCAGAGATTAGATGTTCATTTGACTTTACATTCCATGCTTTCCTTAATCCATTGCAATTGCTCCAAGGGCTTGGCTACCAGGTTACCAAGACCAAACACCAAGGGAGTCCTGCACTGGCAACCTGTCTGTTCCTTCAAGTGGATATAAAAGATCCTGTGGAAATATTGGAACAAAAACTTCCCTGTGCCAATTTTTCTCCCTCATTTAATATTAATAATAGATTATCAAGTCATTTTTTGGTTTCTTCCTGTGTGAAAACTGCATGTAAAGCACTCGGAGATGTTCACAGGTTGTGAAAGGTGCTATGTAAATGCAAGTTAGTCTTTCTTCTATGTCTGTTATTCCATGAGGTGTTTTTGGACAAAAAGTAAAATTGAATTGCTGTGTGAAATTTCCTGCTCATTATTTTGATAATGATCTGAAAAAAGCTGATAAGGTGTCCACGAGGTAAGAGTATTTACTTTTTGAAAAAGATGAGATGACTCAGATAGGATCTAATTTGAAAGTTTTCAAAAGTCACTTTATATATTTTACCCCATCAGATCAGAATGAAAGTATCGGGTCAATGTACCATAGATTTTATCTGAAAAGACATGACACATATGACAGGGAGTCGGTGAGACCGATAGACCTGGTGTCTGCAGATAATCCACCATAAAAATCCCATCATTACTGATAAAGGACTTCAGACCCTAACCTAATATATGCTAAGTCAATGTGGACGCTCCATAATTATCAGAAATAATGAGCTTTTCAATCAGGTACACTCTCCTTGAACAGAAATTAAAACTTCTGAGAACTTGAGATGCAGGTACAAACTTTCACATTAAATTCTTGAATTTTCAGAATATTGTACCTTTCTAAATGTTGTGCCATCGGGTAATCTAGAATTGTTAACATAAGAAGACGCTGCAAAGTGATCCAAAAGCAAAATACTAGCAAAGCCAACAACTTGAAATAAAAACAGGTAAAATCTTTCATTAGAACTAGTCAGCCTAGATTCTCCCTCCACAAATGCTGTCTGACCTACAGAGCATTTCCAGCTTTTTCTGTTTTTGACATAATATGCAAGTGTATACAGAACAGAAACACAGAGTCTTAAAGTTGCACAGCACCGAAGCAGGCCCTTCAGCCCACCTCATAACAGCCAACCTTTTTGCCCATCTATACGAATCCCATTTTCCCGCATTAGAACCATATCCTTCTAAGCCTTGCCTATTCAAGTCAATGTCTCTTAAATATAGTAATCGCATCTGACACAACCACCTCCTCTGATAGCAAGTTCCAGATACATAAGAACATAAAAAATAGGACCAGGAGTAGGCCATCCAGCCCATCGAGCCTGCTCTGCCATTCAATAAGATCATGGCTGATCTGGCCGTGAACTCAGATCCACCTCCCTGCCTTTTCCCTATCACCCTTAATTCCCCTACAATGCGTCTTTTAACTGTGTCTTAAATATATTTAATGAGGTAGCCTCTACTGCTTCCCTGGGCAGAGAATTCCACAGATTCACTACTCTCTGGGAAAAGCAATTTCTCCTCATCTCTGTCCTAAATCTTTTCCCCCCAAATGTTGAGGTTATGTGCCCCAGTTCTAGACTCACCTACCAGTGGAAACAACCTTGCTGCCTCTATCTTATCTATCCCTTTCATAATTTTATATATTTCCATCAGATCCCCTCTCATTCTTCTGAATTCCAGCAGGTATAGTCCCAGGTGACTCAATCTCTCTTCATAGGCTAACCCCCTCATCTCTGGAATCAACCTGGTGAACCTCCTCTGCACCGCCTCCAAAGCCAGGATATCTTTCCTCAAGTAAGGAGACCAGAACAGTACGCAGTACTCCAGGTGTGGCCTCATCAGTACCCTGTACAGTTGCAGCATAACCTCCCTGCTCTTAAATTCCATCCCTCTAGCAATGAAGGCCAACATTCCACTTACCTTCTTGATAACCAGTTGCACCTGCAAACCAGCCTTTGAAATTCAATCCTACTATGGCCACTCTTTCCAAGAGGATCCCTAACTGCAAGATCATTAATTTTACCTGTCTCATTGCACAGGACCAGATCTAAGGCAATATTTTCCCTTGTAGGTTCACTAACATGCTGTTCATGAAAGCTATCACGGATGCATTCCATGAAGTCCTCCTCAAGACTGCCTCGATCAACTTGATTCATCCAATCTATGTGGAAGTTAAAGTCCCTCATGACAACTGCTGTTCCATTCTTACATGCATCAAATATTTATTGGTTTATTGCCTGTGCCACTACAATGTTATTATTCCTTGGCCTACAGACAACTCCCCCCAGTGATTTTTTCTCTTTACTATTCTTAATCTCTACCTACTCTGGATTCAACATTCTGCTCCTTACATCTCATATCGTCTCTCACTATCGCCCTGATCTCATTCTTAATCAAGAACGCTACCCCACCTCCCTTACCTTCCTGCCTATCCTTCTGTATTACCTGATACCCTTGAATATTTAAATCACACTCATCTCCATCCTGCAACCACATTTCTGTAATGTCCACGGAATCACACCCCTTTCTACTGAATTGTGCCACAAGTTCACTGACCTGGTTTCGAACACTACGAGCATTCAGATAAAGTGCCCTTACACTCATTGTCCTTTTAGAATCTAACCTTTGTGTCCTTTGTGTTTGACTTTTCTGTACTCCACTCTAACTCTTCTCTTTAACTTTTGCTCTGGTCTCTGCTTTGTTTCCCTCTTATCTTTCTGCATGGATTCCCAACCCCCTGCCACTCTCTGCATCAAAAGTAATCTCCTCAAATCCCCTTTAAAATTCTTTCTTCTCACCTGAAGCTTTACCATCTTGTTTTTGATACCACATCATGGGGAAAAGAAAAATCTCCTTTGATGTTATCAAGGCAGCCTGAAATACTTTACAGCCAATGAAGTAGTTTTGAAATAGTGTCACTTGTAATGTAAGAAAAGCAGACAGACAGTGCCTGGATTAACATCTTTCTGACAGTATCTTTCAAGGCAGGATGATCCTGCTCTCCAGATATTAATCTGTTTCTGCTGTCCTTCTGCAGCCACTGCCTTAACCCCTTCAGATCAATTCAGCCCCACATTTCACGTCCTCTCGAATTTTACTCGATAGCAAAAGCAGTGCAGATACGAGTAATCTGAAATAAAAACAGAAAATGTTGGGAATAGCAGGTCAGGCAGATGAATATTTCCAACAATTTCTGATTTTACACTCTAATATAACTTTGCATTGACTTTATTCACATCCACCCTGTCACTAGTGTTACGGACTCAGTGAAAGTCCCTTTAAGATAGAGAGTGTGTGTGTATGTGTATGTGGAGCGTGCTTACGTCAATAGAAGATAAAGGACGTAAAGACGTTGTTGAAGAAGTTAGAAGAAGGAGAGAGAGAGAGAGAGAGAGAAGGGAGAGAGACACCAGCCTGCTTGTTTTCTCTACCGATGGATGAGAAACAATAACTGTGTTTGCTACTGAAATCCATGTATGGAAGTTGGAAGTAATCCGGTGGAGTTCACTTTGTTGCTGACCTGTAGAAGGAAACAGGTATTTGTGTGTGGACGACCACGGTTCGGATGCTTTTCGGGGTGAGGAAGTCACTACCGAGTAAACACTGAAGTGTCGTTTGGGTTCCATCGTGGAACATTTGGATTTCGTATGTACTCTCTCTATGTTTTTCTACATCTACATCTTATCTTCAGACAACGGTGGTTGTTGAAGAAGCCCTTGCTCATGTTTCACCTTATGGCTTGCGGAACTGAACTTTAAGAACCATTCAGGAACTGGGAGTTTTGGACTTTGCCACACCCACACACACACGAAGAGTTTAGTTTTGGGGTTAACGTTCGAGGTTTAACATTTTTGAATTCTAACATACTAACATTTTTTTAACTTTTATTTTACGTATTATCATAAGTAGTGATTAATAAAATAGTTTTTAACACTGAATCATGCTCAGTGTGTTTCTTTTGTTGCTGGTTTGTGACACTAGTCCTTAAAATGCATTCCTCAATGTTACCTGTGTTAGAGCATTTCCTGAACCCTTGCCTTAAGTCTGTTAATTATATGTCTTATTCAATTCCAGCTAATGTCTGTAAGGAGTTTGTACGTTCTCCCCATGTGTCTGTGTGGGTTTCCTCCCACATTCCAAAGATGTGTGGGTTAGGAAGTTGTGGGCATGCTGTGTTGGCACTGGAAGTGTGGCGACACTTGCGGGCTGCCCCCAGAACACTCTACGCCTTGTTTGACATCAGTTTTGACATGAAAAAAATGCTAAGATGCCTAAAAACCGGTAAATTGGTAAATTGGTTTACTATTGTCACATGTACTGAGGTACAGTGAAAAGCTTGTCTTGCATAACATTCATACAGATCAATTCATTACACAGTGCATTGAGGTAGTACAAGGTAAAACAATAACAGAATGCAGAATAAAGTGTGACAGCTACAGAGAAAGTGCATTGCAGGTAGACAATAAAGTGCAAGGTCATAACGAGGTAGATTGTGAGGTCAAGAGTCTATTTTATCGTACTGGGGAACCGTTCAATAGTCTTATAACAGCAGGATAGAAGCTGTCCTTGAGCATGGTGGCACGTGCTTTTAGGCTTTTGTAGCTTCTGCCCGATGGCAGAGGGGTGGGGCCTTTGATTATGCTGGCTGCTTTACCAAGGCAGTGAGAAGTATAGACAGAGTCCATGGAGGGAAGGCTGGTTTCCATGATGTGCTGAGCTGTGTCCACAACCCTCTGCAGTTTCTTGCCGTCCTGTGTAGAGCAGTTGTCGTACCAAGCCGCGATGCATCCAGATAAGATGCTTTCCATGCTGCGACGATAAAAACTGGTGAGGGTCAAAGGGGACATGCTGAATTTCTTTAGCCTCCTGAGGAAGTCGAGGCGCTGGTGAGCTTTCTTGGCCATGGCATCTACGTGGTTGGACCAGGACAGGCTATTGGTCATGTTCACTTCTAGGAACTTGAAGCTCTCAACTCTCTTGACTTCAAAACCATTGATGTAAACAGGAGAATGTGCATCACACTCACCACCCCCCTTCCTGGTCAATGACCAGCTCTTTGGTTTTGCTGACATTGAGGGAAAAGTTGCTGTCATGACACCATTTCACTAGGGTCTCTATCTCCTTCCTATACTCCAACACATTATTACTTGAGATATGGCCCACTATGGTAGTGTCACCTGCAAACTTGTAGATGGAGTTGGAGCAGAATCTGGCCATGCAGTCATGAGTATATAAGAAGTAGAGTTGGGAGTTGAGGACACAGCCTTGTGGGGCACCAGCGTTGAGGATAATCATGGCTGAGGTGTTGATGCCTATCCTCACTGATTGCGGTCTGTTGGACAAGCAGTCAAGGATCCAGTTACAGAGGGAGGTGTTGAGTCCCAGGTCTTGGAGTTTGGTGATGAGTTTGTTTGGAATTATAGTATTGAAGGCGGAGTCAATAAACAATAGTCTAACGCAGGTGCCTTTGCTGTCCAGATGCTCCATTGATGAGTGGAGGGCCAGGGAGATGGCATCTGCCGTAGACCTGTTTCGGCGAATTGCAGTGGGTCGAGGTTGTCTGGGAGGCTGGAGTTGATGTGTGCCATGAGCAGCCTCTTGAAGCACTTCATGATGGTGGATTTCAGAGCCACCAGGCAGCAGTCATTAAGGCACATTATCTTAGGTACCGGGATGATAGTGGTTTATGTAAAGAAGGTGGGAACCTCAGATTGAAGCAGGGAGAGGTTAAAGATGTCTGCAAATATCCCCGGCAGCTGATCTGCACAGGATCTAAGGACAAAGCCAGGGAGACCATCCGGGCCAGATGTTTTCCATGGATTCCCTCTCTGTAAGACTAATCTTACATTCGCAACTGTGGGTTCAGGTGCATTGGAAGCTGTTGGTGTGCGTGGTGACATTCCTATCTCCTCCTGTTAAAAACGTGCATAGAATGCGTTAAGCTCACCTAAAGGTGCTCCACTGGAATATGCAAAGCATTTGCAATAAATTAGAGGAATTAACAGTGCAGATAGATGTAAACAAGCATAATATAATTGCTATTACAGAGACAGGGTAATAATGAGTGACTTAACCTATATATAGATTAGTCAAAACAAATCAAAATAATACCGTGAAGGATGAATTCTTGGATGTGTACCAGATGTTTTTTTTAAAGACCAGTATGTTAAGGGGCTATAAGGGAACAGGTAGACCTAGATTGGATATTTTTGCAGTGAGAACGGGTAGAATCAAAGTCAAAGTCAAAATCGAGTTTATCGTCATATGTACAGGTACATGTACGCACAGGTGCAATGGAAAACTTACTTGCAGCAACATCACAGGTGCATAGCATCGTATAAGCAGCATTCACAAGGAAAACATAAACATAAATTGTACGCAGTTTTTACAAGAAAAAAACGTAATTAATTAGAACAAAAAAAAAGTCAATTTTAGTGCAAAGTGATCAGAATAAGATATCTTTATCAGTTACATGTACATCAAAACACACAGTGAAATGCATCTTTTTTTGCATGGAGTGTTCTGGGGGGGCAGCCCGCAAGTGTCGCCATGCTTCTGGCACCAACATAGCACGCCCACAACTTCCTAACCCGTACGTCTTTGGAATGTGGGAGGAAACCGGAGCACCTGGAGGAAACCCACTCAGACACGGGGAGAATGTACAAACTCCTGACAGACAGCGGCCGGAATTGAACCCGGGTCACTGGCGCTTTAATAGCGTTACGCTAACCACTACACTACCGTGCCTGTTGTTGCTATACTGTAGTGGTGATTAGGCTTTTGCTGGTTGGTTCAAGACAATCTTATTGTGTTGGGTGCTTTAGGGAAGAGTGATAACATGATAGAATTCTTTATTAACATAAAAAGTTAAGTGGTTCAACCCAAAACCAGGGTACTAGATTTAAATAGAGGTTTGAGGAGGGAGTCATGATAGACTTGGGAGCTTCATTAAAAGGTATTAAGGTCGATAGGCACTGAAATTGCAGAGCAATGAAGAGGATATAAATAACTCCCTAGTAATGCCAGGGAACCAAGAATCTAATGGAAGGGAGGAATTAAAGGAAATAGGTACAAGTAAAAATAATGACATACAACACAGAAGCAGTCCCTTCAACACACCATATCCGCACAAACCATCAAGTACCCATCCATACTAATCCCATTTACTGGTTCTATGTCTGTAGCTTTTTTTATATATTTTGGCAATTCAAGTGCCAGAGAAATAAATGTCACTGAAAGCTGATTAATTAAATAATTAATCTGCGCGCGCGCACGCACGCACACACACACACACACACACACACACACACACACACACACACACACACACAAACACAAACCCCCCCCACTCTCTCTCTGTCTCTCTCTCTTTCTCTCAGAAATTTAACACTTATCCAATTTATTGGGAAAGAGTGGACATTTCGGGAGGTTAGCTCCAGTGTGTGTCAGTGGGTTCAAGATATCTGCACCTAAGGAACATGATGGGGGTACGATGACATCAGCAGTGGTCAGCAACAAAGTGCATAGAGCCAGATTCACCAGGAGAAGGTGTATTTTTTTAAAATTTATTTATTTTATTTATTATTAATTTTTTTGCATAAACTGGTGTATAAAATAGGTGTATAAAATTATGAGGGGCACAGATAGGGTGAATGCACACAGTTTTTATCCTAGGGTTGGGGAACCAAGAATTAGAGGGCATAGGTTTAAGGTGAGAGGGGAGAGATTTAGCAGGAACTGGAGGGGTTACATTTTCACCCAGAGGGTGGTCCATTTATGGAATGAGCTGCCAGAGGAAGTGGTTGAGGCAGGAACATTAACAACATTTAAAAGGTACTTGGACAGGTACATGGATAGGAAAGGTTTCAAGGGATATGGGCCAAATGCAGGCATACAGGACTAATTTAGATGGGCATGGTGGTTGGCATGGACCAGTTGGGCCGAAGGGCCTGTTCTGTACTGTATGACTCTAACTTCAATGTTGAATGTGATTTATCTGAATTTATTATCATTTATTATTATAATTACATTTTTTTAACAATTTAAATGTCTTTAATTGTTTCCAAACACCTCTGCTGTCAAAAGACCATCAGTGTTGTCCCCCGTGGCTTAGTCACCAGCAGCAGCTGTGTCTGCCTCAAAGAACAGCCACAGCAGCGAGTTTCGAAGGAGGTTGGAAACCCTGGGTATCCCATGAGCAATGAATGAGTCAGGGGCTAGGCCCCATGTGACCTGGCCCAAAATCACATTGCTGTCTGTAGGTCCTTGCTGTGTGTACCTTGATGACCCCAACATTACGACTGTGACTGCACTTCAAAAGATCTGCATTGTTGCAAGGTGTTCAGGATAACCTGAAAGGGATGCGGGAAGTGCTACATGAATGCAGTTCCTAAAAGAATTACTTTCATAGGAGCCTGCTGAGGAAGTGGGAGCTGCACAGCAACAGCAGGCACGGTAGTGTAGCGGTTAGCGTAACGCTTTACAGCGCCAGCGACCCGGGTTCAAATCCGGCCACTGTCTGTAAGGAGTTTGTACGTTCTCCCCATGTCTGTGTGGGTTTCCTCCGGGTGCTCCGGTTTCCTCCCACATTCCAAAGACGTACGGGTTAGGAGTTTGTGGTCATGCTACATTGGCGCCAGAAGTGTGGCGACATTCGCGGGCTGCCTCCAGAGCACTACACAAAAAGATGTATTTCACTGTGTGTTTTGATATACATGTGACTAATAAGGATATCTTATCTTATTCCAAGTCCATAGCTCTCCGAAGGTGACAATACAAGTAGATAGAGTGGTAAAGAAGGCAAATAACATGTTTACCTTCATGGCTTGGGGCAGAGAGTACAAGAGTCAGCATGTCATGTTGCAGTTGTATGAAATTTTGGTTAGGCTGCACTTAGTGTACTGCATGCAGTTATGATCACCGCATTACAGGAAGCACGTGGAGATTTTGGGAGGGGTAGAGAAGAGGTTTACCAAGACATTGCCTGGATTAGAGAGTATTAACTCGAAGGAGAGGTTGGACAAACTTGGATTGTTTTCTCTGGAGTGTCGAATGGTGAGGACAGACCTGATAGAAGTTTATAAAATTAAGAGAGACATAGATAAAAAGTACATAGTCAGAAACGTTTTCCTAAGGCAGAAATATCGAATACTAGAGGGCATAGCTTTAAGGTGAGAAGGGAAAAGTTTAAAGGGGATGTCAGGGCAAGTCTTTTGCACAGAGTGTGGTGGGTGCCCGGAACCTGCTGCCAGGAGCGGTAGTGGAAACAGATATGGTAGTGGTATACAAAAGGCTCTTAGACAGGCACATGAGTATGCAGGGAATGGAGGGATATGATAATGTGCAGACAGAAGGGATTAGTTTAATTTGGTATCATGCTCGGCACAGACATTGTGAGCTGAAGGGCCTTTTCCTGTTCTGTACTGTTCTACGTTCCCTCGAATCACTGAGAAAGAAAAGGCAAAAGGAAATGTTTTAGTAGAAGAGATTGTGCTCCAGCGTTTTTCTTTCCACAATGTACCTTAATGACCAATGGGTTGATAATTGTAGTGTTTAATTTAATATAAAGGTACGTATTTGAATAAGTATGGAGTGGGAGAGACTGGGGAATTGTTGCTGGACTATGCTTGAAGATTAGAAACACAAATGGAATTTTTATAAAATCTATTCATTCATGGGATAGAGACACTAGTACAAGACCGGCATTTTTTGTTCAACCCTAATCGCCACTGAATTGATAGGGCAGTTAAGAGTCTAAAAATAGAAGAGAAAATCACAGACCATGTCACAGAAGGTTATTAGAAGTGAAGTATACAGCTCGATTGCACACTTGAAATATCAATGATCTTCTTGACAAATATATGAACCTAAGTCCTTGATTAATAAGATATTCTGTCTCATTTTTAACCAAGTGAAGGAAGTAAAAAAGGAATCAATTATTTTTTAATTTTATGTGGGGTCGATGTGTCACTGACAAGGTGCTTTCCTAAACCACTGTTATAGAGTAAAATTTTATGACACAAATACCTCGAAATCTTTGTATTTCTCAAACCCAGAGGGTTGTGTTTGCCCAGTCATTAGATATCTTCAAGGCTAAGATTGATAAATGTTTGGACACAAGGGGAGGGGTCAGGGGTTTGGAGGGCAAAAGTGACTTGACAATCAGAAGTGATCTTGTTGAATACCAAGTAGACAAGAGGGGCCGAATGGCCTTTTCCTGTTCCTATTTCTTATGTTCTTATGCAACTGAAACTCGCACTAAATGAAAGAGATAATTGGCCCTTTAGGCAGAGTCATAGAGTTAAATAGCACGGAAGCAGGCCCTTTGGCACAAATTGTCCATGCTGACCAAGATATCGATCCAAGCAATAAACCTGGTTTGATAATTTGCCTGCATTTGGCCCACATCTGTCTTTCCGATCCATGTACCTGTCCAAAAGTCCTTTAAACATTGTAACCGTACTCACCTCTACCACTTCACTCGTTCCATATACCCCACCACCCTCTGTGTGAAAAAGTTGCCCCTCAGATCGCTTTTAAATCTTTCCCCTCTCACCTCAAATCTATGTCCTCTAGTTTTAGATTCCTCTGCCCCGGAAAAAGGACTGGTAGATGTTATCATGCGCCTGAAACAGCTAATGGAAAGTAGCTCTGATCGTAAGGGGGCATGACGAGGTGTATGTTGAGATGCTTTCGCTAGCGTGGGAGCTCCCGATCGAGGGGACATAGATAGAAGATAAGGAAGACAAAGGAGTTGAGGCCAGGGGCAGATCACCCATGATCATATTGAATGACAGGACAGTTGAGGGGCCAAGTGGCCTACTCCTGCTCCTATTTTCTAATATTCTTTACTGCTTGAGAACCTTATGGATGCAGCAATCTCTTATACATTGACAGAAATCTGATTCCTCCGTTGGATGAATGATTTATTCAGAAGACTCACCTCTACTCTAATCTGTGGGCTCTTTTCAAAAGAGAGAATAATTTTACAAAGGTTACTGATCAGTACTTTAAGATATCATCAAAATGATAAATACAATTAGCAGCAAATTCATCACCTAGCGACGGCTCACTTTGTTCTTAGACACCAGGTAGTTCATTTCTTCTCTTCCTTGATGTGATTAGATTTGTTCTATATGAAGAAAAACCCTTAATAAGTCCTGCCTTTGATATTTCAAATTACTACATATGCTGCGGATTATTGCCAGCATTGATTAGAAAATCAATTATGGTATATTGGCAACAAGAAACAGCCTACTCGACCCGTTCAATCAATGAGATGTTTTCTTCCATCATTCCCCATCTCCTCTTCGTTCCCCGCTCCTCTTTTTCAAGCAAGTGTCATTTTTGTTTTAGAGGCATTTAGACAGACACATGAACAGGCAGGGAATGGAGGGACACAGACCACATGTAGACTGATGTGCAGTTTGGCACAAAGAACTTGTCCCTGTGTCGACTGTATTGCTCTATGTTCTATGTTTCCTCAAAGAACAGAAATATGGTCTCCTCACCTGCGTCTGTGGCAGAGAACTCCATCTCATAACTGTCTGTTGTGTGTTACGTTTTCCATTCCTGTGCGGAATATCTTCCAATTATGTGCCCTCCTATTACTGCCTATAATCACCATCCTATGTTACTTCAGATTGTTTTGTATGTTACTGTGTCACTTTAGTATGTTCTGTGCAGATCCTCCCTCTTGTTGGCCTGTTGGCAGATCTTTTATATTCCTTGTGACTCTCAGTCATACTGCCCTGAAGCATCATTGGTAAATATTCACATTGTTCCCATTAATGTTATTGAATTACAGTGGTGACCATTTTAGTTAAATCACATTGAGTGCAGCACAGTGCCTTATAATCACAGAATGGTTATAGCATGGAAAGAGACCAGTTATATCTTCTTTCAACATAGAAGTAGGCCATTCACACCTTTGAATCTATGCTGGCTCGCTGAGCATTTCCATCAGTCCTTTTCTCCCACTTATGCCCTCTTCTCTCCAAATGCCCATCCACTCCCCCTTGATTCCCCTGCCTTCCACCAACAAGGGGCAATTTACTTTTGGCCAATGAACCTGTCAACATGCATGTCTTGTGGGAGAAAATCAGAGCATCCGGGGTAAACCCATGCAGTCATAGGGAGAACATGTTAACCTCACACAGGCAGAGGTCAGAATTGAACTCAGGTCACTGGAGCTGTGTGGCAGCAACGCTAACTGCAGCACCACTATGCTGCGTTGGATCAATGGGTCTGTAGTGGCTCTGTGTAAGAGCAATCCAGCTACTCTCACTCACCTGCCGTCTCCTCACAGCCCTGAAAGTTATTTCCTTTCAGATATTATCCATCTCCACTCTTAATTTTGCAATCATCTGCCTCCAACACCATCCGCAGCAGTCTATTCCTGATCTTAAACACATTGTTATGTTTATAAAACTTCTCCATAATCACATTTAATTTGTTTGCCCATCACCTTCATTCTATGTTCACTGGTTTATGACCTCTCCACCAATAGGGACTGTTTCTCCTTGTCCATACACTTCATGATTTTAAATACTTCCATCAGATCTCCTTCCAACCTTTTCTTTTCTAAGGAGAACAACCCCATTTTCTCCAGTCAATCCACTCAAACTAACTCCAACTAAAAATCCCTCATCCCTGGAATGATGTCAGTACAATCCTTCTGCACACTCTCCATCAGAATTGGACACAATACTCCATTTGTGGCCAGCCAGAGTTTTATGAAGGTTCATCACGACTTCTTTTCTCTTCTACACTATTCCTTTAATTATTGTCCACAATCCCGTGTGCTTTTCAAACCACCTTCTCAACCTGTGCCACCACCTTTCAGTGAATATGCACACGTACCCCAAAATCTCTCTGCTGTTGTACCCCAGTTAGAATTATTCTCCCCCAATTTTTATTCCCTCTTCTCATTCTCCCTCACAGAAGATAAAACATCCCAGTTCTTAGCATTAAATTTCACTGACCATGTATCTGCCCATTTTAACAACCGTGAGCCTCCTCACACTTTACCTCAGCTCCAAGTTTTACACCAACTACAAAGATGGTGTTGGTATTGGTATTGATTTATTATTGTCACTTGTACTGAGGTACGGTGAAAAGCTTGCCTTGCAAACCGATCGTACAGGTCAATTCATTACACAATGCAGTTACATTGAGTTAGTACAGAGTGCATTGATGTAGTACAGGTAAAAACAATAACAGTACGGAGTAAAGGGGAAGTGCAGTGCAGGTAGACAATAAGGTGCAAGTTCATAACAAGGTAGATTGTGAGCTTAAGAATCCAACTCATTGTAGAAGGAAACTGTTCAATAGTCTTATCACAGTGGGATAGAAGCTATCCTTGAGCTTGGTGGTATGTGCCCTCAGGCTCCTGTACCTTCTGCCTGATGGGAGAGGAGAGAAGAGAGAATGACCCAGGTGGGTGGGGTCTTTGATTATGCTGGCTGCTTCACCGAGGCAGCGAGAGGTAAAGACCATGGAGGGGAGGCTGGTTTTCGTTACGTGCTGGGCTGTGTCGACAACTCTCTGCAGTTTCTTGCAGTCCTGGGCAGAGCAGTTGCCATACCAAGCCGTGATACATCCAGATAGGAAATTATGCTCTGGATACTCGGGTCCAAATCAAGTTAATTAGGCACAATTTGCTTTTAACAAATCCAACACTTGTCTACCCTCTTTTGTTTTAATCTTCTGGCCTCTTTTACCACCACGATGTCATTGACCAGCAGATCCCATTATCGATGCACCATAGAAAGCATCCTATCTGCATGCATCACAGCTTGGTATGGCAATGGATCTGCACGAGACTACAAGAAACTGCAGAGAGTTGTGGACGCAGCTCAGCACATCACGGAAACCTGCCTCCCCTCCATGGACTCTGTCTATACTCCTCAGTGCCTCAGTAAAGCAGCCAGCATAATCAAAGACCCTACCCACCCTGGACATTCTCTCTTCTCCCCTTTCCCATCGGAGGGAAGCTGCAAAAGCCTGAAAGCACGTACCACCAGGCTCAAGGAAAGCTTCTATCCCGCTGTTATAAGACTATTGAATGGTCCCCTAGTACAATAAAATGGACTCTTGACCTCACAATCTACCTCGTTATGACCTTGCACCTTATGGTCTGCCTGCACTGCACTCTCTCTGCAACTGTAACAGTAACTGCGTTCTGTTATTGTTTTCCCTTGTACTACCTCAATGCACTGTTTTAATGAAGTGAACTGTAAGGATGGCATGGAAAACAAAGACTTTCTCTGTACCTTGGTACATGTGACAATAATAAACCAATTCCAATTCCAAATGTTTTACGGACTCAGTGAAAGTCCCTTTAAGATAGAGAATGTGTGTGTATTTGTGTGTGTGGCGTGCTTACGTCAATAGAAGATAAAGGACATAATGACGTTGTTGAAGAAGTCAGAAGAAGAAGAGAAGAGAGAGAGAAGGGAGAGAGACACCAGCCTGCTAGTTTTCTCTATCGATGGATGAGAAACTATAACTGTGTCTGCCACAGAAATCCATGTATGGAAATTGGAAGTAATCCAGTGGAGTTCACTTTGTTGCTGACCTGTAGAAGGAAACAGGTATTTGTGTGTGGACGACCACGATTCGGATGCTTTTCGGGGTGAGGAAGTCACTACCGAGTAAACACTGAAGTGTCGTTTGGGTTCCATTGTGGAACATTTGGATTTCGTATGTACTCTCTCTATATTTCTCTACGTCTACGTCTTATCTTCAGACAACGGTGGTTGTTGAAGAAGCCCTTGCTCATGTTTCACCTTATGGCTTGCGGAACTGAACTTTAAGAACCATTCCTGAACTTGGAGTTTGGGACTTTGTCACACACACACAAAGAGTTTAGTTTTGGGGTTAACGTTCGAGGTTTAACATTTTTGAATTCTAACATACTAACATCTTTACTTTTATTTTACGTATTATCATAAGTAGTGATTAATAAAATAGTTTTTAACACTGAATCATGCTCAGTGTGTTTCTTTTGTTGCTGGTTCGTGACAAATGGAATTGGCCATTAGTCCATATCTGCAGTTTGAAAGCCACGTGAAGCATTCTTAAAGCAACTGTGAATGAAAATGCAAATTCTGCATGCTTGACACTTATTGCTGGCACGGAATATTATTGGTGAAAGAAAATTATGAACAAAACAATTTTCCATTTAGGCTTTGGGGGTTTGTTCAGCTTTTATTGGTCAATATTAAAAATGTAAAGGTTGAACGATTTCTTAACAAATGCCATATACTGTATATACTAATTACTAACATTGTCTCTGGCATGGATTCCTGTGAAACATTCCTTTGAAGTCAATGGTGCGTACTTGTGAAGTAAGGGCAGTGAACAGTCACTATCACAACACATGCTTAATGCTGTTAACCAGGGATGACTTCCCAGCCAATCATTTTCCAGTCAAATAGACATCCTTGTATTCTACCAATCACCTCAGACTCCTGTCTCACCACTCCCCTTCTCCTCTCCATACTGCCCATCTCACCTCTCCACGCTCAGTCCTGATGCAGGGTTTCGACCCGAAACGTCGACGATTCCTTTCCTCCCACAGACGCTGCTCGACCCACTGAGTTCCTCCAGCAGATTGTTTGTTATTCCAGTGTCCAGTATCTGCAGTGTTTTGTGTCTCCATTCAAACGCTGTGCTGCATTTGGCACAATTCTACCTACACTCTGAGTGGTAACTTGGGCTTTTTTTTATTTCTGATTCAATTGTCCTGTGCTTCATCGATTTTTATTAGTGTTTGGCAAAATTGGGTTTTAAAAATACTTTTCTCAAGAGATCCATGAACTTCCCACCGCTATAAATGGCAACTAAATCAGAATCAGTTATAATAGCAATAATTATAGACTAGCTCAGATGTTCCCTTAATTATGTCTTCAACACAAATGTCATTTTAGTTAATGTTTTAGATTTTCCTTCTTATTTCCAGACGAGCTTTTATTCTTTCTTTTTTCACCACTGTGACGTCACTGAACAGCACATCCCACGGACAAGCGAGACTGGTCAAAACGTATGAGCATTTGAAAGCCATGCACAGCATTCTTAAAATAAAATGTAAATTCTGCATGATTGTCAAAGTTAAAGTCAAAGTCGAGTTTATTGTCATATAGATAAATGGAGGACTACGTAGGAGGGAAGGTAGATCTTAGAGCAGGATAAAATGTCGACACAACATTGTGGGCCTAAGGGCCTGAACTGTGCTGTAATGTTCTATGTTCTATGCACAAGTACATGTATGCACAGGTGCAATGAAAAACTTACTTGCAGCAGCATCACAGGAACATAGCATCAAAGAAGCAGCATTCAGAATAAAAACTAATTATACACTATTTTTACAAGAAAGAACACACTTAGAAGTCCATTTTAATGCAAAGTGATCAAAGTGCTCACAGTGCCGCTAAACTGCAGTGATTTGGGTTTTGCCAGTTGTTTCAAAAACCGAATGGTTGAAGGGAAGTAGCTATTCTTGAATCTGGTGGTGTGGGACTTCAGGCGTCTGTACCTCCTGCCCCATGGTAGCTGTGAGAAGATGGCATTTATTGATTATTGATTGACCTTTATTGCCAAGATAGATCTTTAAACTTTTCTAGTTAGGCCTCCACTGAGGTGCTCACTGCTTTTAACTGAGTAGAACTGAAAATTTCTCACTTACTACAACACAGCAGAAGGCCACTCAGCCCAGTGGGTTCATGCCAGCTCCAAACAGAGCAATCCCATTATTCCCATTCTCCACCAGCTCAGCCATTTATTCTCAAAGGCCCATCAACTCCCTTTTAGGTCCTTTTGCCATTTACCTACATTAAGGGGTAATTGACAGTGGCTAATTAATCAACCAGCACGTCTTTGAGATGTAGGAGGAACCTAGAGCTCCCAATAGCATCCCACACGGTCACCAGGGAATATGCAAAATCTTCTCAGCAAATCACCTGAGGTCAGGATTCAACCTGAGTCGCTGGAGCTGGGAGACAGCAGGACTAACCTGCGCCACCCTCACTTAATGGTACCTTATCAAATATCAGGCTCGGCCAAGTGGTAGGATCGGTGCCTGTGAGACAGAGCACAGTGCGTTCAAGCTCCTCACCCAGACCTGAGCAGATAAAATAGTCTGACACTTCCATGCTGCATTGTTGGAGGGATTGTTCGACAGGTGCTCTGAGCGTGAAGCTAAATCAGAAGGGAAAGTATCTGTTCTGTCTAATAGTTAACCAACACCACTGAAAATATAATCTGTTCATGGCCAAAGTACTTGCTGTATCAAATTAACTGCTTTGTATCACAGCATTAGAACAACAATAACATTTCAAAAGTACTTTGTTGGCTTCAACGTGTCTTGAAACATCCAACATTTCTTCAAGGTAAGTAAATTCTCGTCCTGTTTTGAAATCTTAATTTAAAAATCCATCCAGTATATTTCATTGCTACACTTCCACAATATGATGGTAAAGCAGGGTGAAGGATACCTTACTGTCTTGGCTATTGTGATGGTGATCCCACAGGCAATAAATACGGTCAGGGGGCAATGATTGCCGGGCCTCCGACTTGGGCATTCTGTTGCAAGTTCACCACCACTGAGATCAAAGAGGTGGGTGGAGGCCATCTTCTCAAAACAAATGTAATGCACAGAAATGCTCTTCTTTGGCTAATCAATGTGAAGAATATTCTGATCGGTGACTTGACCCGTATCATGGATGCGGCTGGATGATCCAGCATGGCCAACAATAAATTGAACGTCATCTCGAGAGTCCTGGAAGCAGTGAAAGGTGCCAGGATGGGCAACATCTTCAGCAACCTGTAGGTGGAGCACTGCAGCAATACAGCTGATTGAGACCAGTCCTGGACAGTCCCAAGCAGTCATGGTGGGATCATCCAATGTCACGTCAGTGTTCTTCTCTAACACACCACTGACCATCATCTACAGGAAGGCTAGCATGGGCAGGCACGTGGAAACTGAACAGCAAACTGCTGACCCCAGAAAACATCAAGTCAAGTTGAGTTTATTGTCAAGTGCATAAGTACGATGAGGTACAGGTACAATGAAAAACTTGTTACAGCAGCATCATAGCCACATAGGTGCCTATTACATGAGTTAGAACATAGAACAGTACAGCACAGGAACAGGCCCTTCGGCCCACAATATGCCAAACAAACTAAGATAATGATGCCTAATTACACTAATCCCTTCTGCGTGCACAAGGTCCATATCCCTCCATTCTGCACATTCATGGGCCTATCCACGAGCCTCTTAAATGCCTGTATCGTATCTGCCTCTTGTATTGTATATCATATAAGCTGAAGAACTGTAAAACCTTTCTTTGCTTCCCTAATCCATTGGTGGGAAGCAATCAAAGTGGACATCAAGAGGTTCTTCAACCTCAAAGGTGTTCAGAAGGTGAGAGAGTCAGAGGCAGTTGTGTCCACTCCAGAAAAGCATGCAGAATCTGCTCTTGCTGCAGACATTTAGAGGTGAATATGGAGCAGGAGCTCCAAGAGGTAAAGACCCTCAAATCTCCTTCCATAGGCCAGCCCCACTCCCCACAAACACACTCCGTGAATTTTCTTCCAACGCCACCCTACTCCCTATCTACAGACCCTCTGAATCTTCTTCCTCACACCCAGAGTTCACTAAATGATGCAATCGTGTTTAGTGTTCATTCAGTGCTATCGGCCTCCAGATTCCCCTGGCTTGCTGACAGTCCAGACCTTCCTCGGCTATTGGAGAATATTTTCCTCAAGGTGAGGGCATCTTGCTGATTTGGAATAACTCTACAATCGTGGTTTTTCCAAAACTCAGCTTTAAAATATGAAAAGATATGTAAAATTTAAAAAAAACTTCTGAATCTCTGGAATGCAAGAGCAGATTTTACTAGGTTTGTTAATCCCTCCCTTCAAGTTTCCATGATGCAAGTACTTAAAAGGCTCTTTCAAGCTGCTGAACAAATTAGGAGATCTAACATCTCCTGCATGTCTCCTGAAGTCTGATGCAAAAGATTGTAAATATTATTTTCCATTACTGCCTGCAGAGCAGGGTAATGAAGCATTATGACAGTGTGCTATCAGCTGTAAACTCGCCCAGTCACCCACCATCCTACAGAATAATCGCATAGATACTTTCATAACAATGAATACAGAAAAGATCCAAAATCCCCAAGATGCAGATTTTCTAGCACACTTGGAAAGTTATCTAATTTACCAAGCATCATCAAATAGACCTAATCCATTATATTAATTTGCATTGTCCGTAACCACTTATTGCAATTGTTAGTTCTTGTGTGCAAAGTATAATTGATTAGGAGAATGAGGGGCATAATATTATGTTGAGGTGAAAAGCTCCCTTTGTCTCACTGGACAGATTACGAGGACAGAGCCACACAAAGCTATCTCCTTCCTGCAGATGTGAGAGCTCATAGACAGATAGGTGATTTCTTCTTTCATTTCTAGCTTCTCCCTCCCACTCTTTGTTGTTTTTTTAATTCCTATATGGTAATTGTTCCTCTAAGAATTTTCCTGTTATGGCTCCCAAGCTTCAGTAAATCACAGATGTGCAGTCACTCCCACACCCTGACAATGAACTGAAATAAAATTCAGCCCCCTCCTTTCCTTTAACAGGACCTTAGCTCTGTAAAACTGCTTTAGACATTCTGTCTTCCCTTCCTCCTCCAAACCAAAAGATTCGTCTTTGCTTCACCTGTTTGCTACCTTTTTTTACTCCTGTTCTTTCAGCAACTTTGTCCAGCTAAGCGGCACAGGTCTTGTTTTTTTCAAATTACAATCACTCACTGTTCCATAATGCAGCTCTAAGAATTTCTGCTTTTGCTTCGCGTTACTTGTCAAGCAGTATTTAATCTTCCCAGCGTGGAAAGCGCAAGGGAAGGGCTTGCCGTGTTCTCATTGCATCCTCAAGGTAATCCGAAGGGCACCACAAACCAATTTTTGATTTTCATTATTTGCAGCGGAGAGGAGTAATGGACCATTGTGACAGCTTTGAAGTGGCAAAGGTAAACGTGGTAACTGGTTTGGACACGGCAAAGGCCCGTTAAAAAAAAACAAATAAATAAATTGCACGTGTGCTTTTGAAAGTGCCTTCCTTCAGATGAGACATTAATCCCAGTTCCTTCTATCCAAGCAAATCAAGACAATTCATGGAACTATTTCAAAGGAGAACTGGGCAGTTCTCTCCATGTTCTGGCCTATATTTATTTCTCAACCGGTAACCAAAGCAGTTGTTCTGGCCATTGATTCTCTATTTGTGGGAGCCCATCTACACTTCCCGCTGCCTCGGGAAAGCAGCTAACAAGATCAAGGACCCCTCCCACCCTTGGTCATC
Source organism: Pristis pectinata (assembly GCF_009764475.1). Classification (NCBI taxonomy): domain Eukaryota; kingdom Metazoa; phylum Chordata; class Chondrichthyes; order Rhinopristiformes; family Pristidae; genus Pristis; species Pristis pectinata. The sequence continues at coordinate 13,270,650 of NC_067409.1, read as the reverse complement.
CTCTCTTCTCCTCCCCTCCTGGCATGCAGAAGATACAAAAGTCTGAGAACACGAGCCACCAGGCTCAAGGACAGCTTCTATCCTGCTGTTAGCGGGCTTCGCTTCGGAGGACTTCGGAGCAGATAAGTTTTTCTTTATCTTTTTATTAGGGTTTTAAGTATAAGGCTTAGGTTTTAATAGGATTGTTATTTATTAGGGTTAGTGTTTTTATAAGGTACCTTTATAAGGGTTGTAAAAGTTTTAAGTGGTAGAGTGGGGGCTGGACTGCACAGGCACGGCGCGGGCAGTTTAAAAAGCCAACCGCCACATCCAGCTGGCAGCGGACTGAGAGGGAGCATAGTGTTTTGGGCTTTGGCTCAAGGGGCTTCGGCGTAAAGGGGTGAGGAAAGGTAGGTGACTTGAGTTAAGGAAGGAGTATGAGTGCGGTTTCCTGTACTCAGTGTCAGATGTGGGACTTCCCGGAGTCTCCCTGCCTCCGGGAGGGCTACATCTGCACCCAGTGTGTCGAGCTGCAGCTTCTGAGGGACCGTGTTAGGGAACTGGAGATGCAGCTCGATGACCTTCGTCTGGTCAGGGAGAGTGAGGAGGTGATAGAGAGGAGTTATAGGCAGGTGGTCACGCCGGGAACATCGGAATCAGGCAATTGGGTCACAGTCAGGAGGGGGAAGGGAAAGGAGAAGGTGAAGAGTCGGGTGCTAGAGATTACCCCTGTGGCTGTGTCCCTTGACAATAAGTACTCCTGTTTGAGTACTGTTGGGGGAGACAGCCTACCTGGGGGAAGCAACAGTGGCAGTGTCTCTGGCACAGAGCCCGGCCCTGTGGCTCAGATGGGTAGGGAAGGAGTGAGGAGGGCACTAATGATAGGGGACTCGATAGTTAGGTGGGCAGACAAGCGATCCTGTGGATGCAGGAAAGAAACTCGGAAGGTAGTTTGTCTCCCAGGTGCCAGGGTCCGGGATGTTTCAGATCGCGTCCAAGATATCCTGAAGGGGGAGGGAGAACAGCCAGAGGTCGTGGTACATATTGGTACCAACGACATAGGTAGGGAGAGGAATGAGGTCCTGAAAAAAGACTATAGAGAATTAGGAAGGAAGTTGAGAAGCAGGACCTCAAAGGTAGTAATTTCTGGATTACTGCCTGTGCTAAGCGACAGTGGGTATAGGAACAGACTGAGGAGGAGGTTAAATGCGTGGTTGAGGGATTGGAGTAAGGAGCAGGGATTCAGTTTTCTGGATCATTGGGGCCTCTTTTGGGGCAGGTATGACCTGTTCAAAGAGGACGGGTTGCACTTGAATCCCATGGGGACCAACATACTGGCAGGGAGGTTTGCTAAGGCTACTGGGGAGAGTTTAAACTAGAATTGTTGGGGGGCGGGATCCATACTGGAGAGATTGGGGAAAAGGTGTTTGGCTCTCAAATAGAGGAGGCTAGGAGTAAGTACCATAGGCAGGTGATAGAGAAGGGGCATGTTCAGACAGGCTTGAGATGTGTCTATTTTAACGCAAGGAGTGTTGTGAACAAGGCAGATGAGCTTAGAGCTTGGATCGATACTTGGAGCTATGATGTGGTGGCCATTACGGAGACTTGGATGGCTCCGGGGCTGGAATGGTTGATTCAAGTGCCGGGTTTTAGATGTCTCAGGAAGGACAGGGAGAGAGGCAAGAGAGGTGGGGGAGCGGCACTGTTGATCAGAGTGTCACGGCTGCGGAAAAGGTGGACATTGTGGAGGGATTGTCTATGGAGTCTCTGTGGGTGGAGGTTAGGAACAGGAAGGGGTCAATAATGGTGCTGGGTGTTTTTTATAGGCTGCCCAATAGTGACAGGGTTATTGAGGAGCAGATAAGGAAGCAGATCCTAGAAAGGTGTGAGAATAACAGAGTTGTTGTGATGGGGGATTTTAATTTCCCAAACACCAATTGGCATCTCCAGACAGTGAGGGGTTTAGATGGGGTGGAGTTTGTTAGGTGTGTTCAGGAAAGGTTCTTAACACAGTATGTAGATAGACCTACAAGAGGAGAGGCTGTGCTTGATTTGATATTGGGAAATGAACCTGGTCAGGTGTCAGATCTCTCAGTGGGTGAACATTTTGGTGATAGTGATCATAATTCTACCTCTTTTACATTAGCACTGGAGAGGGATAGGAACAGACAGGCTAGAAAGGTGTTTACTTGGAGTAAAGGGAATTATGAGGCTCTCAGGCAGGAAATTGGAAGATTAAATTGGGAACAGATGTTCTCTGGAAAAGTACGGAAGATATGTGGCAAATATTCAGGGGGTATTTGTGTGGAGCTCTGAACAGACATGTTCCGACGAGACAGGGGAGTCATGATAGGATACAGGAACCGTGGTGTACGAAGGCTATAATAAATCTAGTCAAAAGGAAAAGAAAAGCATACAAAAGGTACAGAGAGCTAGGTAATGTTAGAGATCTGGAAGAGTACAAGGCTAAAAGGAAGGAACTTAAGAAAGAGATTAGGAGAGCCAGAAGGGGACATGAGAAGGCCTTGGTGGGCAGGATTAAGGAAAACCCCAAGGCGTTCTACAAGTATGTGAAGAGTAAGAGGATGAAATGCAAAAGGATAGAGCCTATCAAGTGCAGCAGTGGGAAAGTGTGTATGGATCTGGAAGAAATAGCGGCGGTACTTAATGAATACCTTACGTCAGTATTCACCATGGAAAAGATCTGGGGGATTGCAGTGGGGACTTGCAGTGGCCTGAAAAGCTTGAGCATGTAGATATTAGAAAAGAGGTGGTGCTGAAACTTTTGGAAAGCATCAAGTTAGATAAGTCACCGGGACCAGATGAGATGTACCCCAGGTTGCTGTGGGAGGCGAGGAAAGAGATTGTGGAACCTCTGACGATGATTTTGGCATCGTCCATGGAGACGGGAGAGGTTCCGGAAGATTGGAGGGTTGTGGATGTTGTTCCCTTATTCAAGAAGGGGAGTAGAGATAGTGCAGGAAATTATAGACCAGTGAGTCTTACCTCAGTGGTTGGTAATCTGATGGAGAAGATCCTGAGAGGCAGGATTTATGAACATTTGGAAAGGTATAATATGATTAGGAATAGTCAGCACAGATTTGTTAAGGGCAGGTCCTGCCTTACGAGCCTGATTGAATTTTTTGAGGATGTGACTAAGGACATCGATGGAGGGAGAGCAGTAGATGTAGTGTATATGGATTTCATCAAGGCGTTTGATAAAGTACCCCATGCAAGGCTTATGGAGAAGATGAGGAGACATGGGATCCAAGGGGACATTGCAGTGTGGATCCAGAACTGGCTGGCCCACAGAAGGCAAAGAGTGGTTGTTGAAGGGTTGTATTCTGAGTGGAGGTCAGTGACCAGTGGTGTACCTCAGGGATCTGTACTGGGACCCTTACTATTTGTGATTTTTATAAATGACCTGGATGAGGAAGTGGAGGGGTGGGTTAGTAAGTTTGCGGATGACACGAAGGTTGGGCTTGTTGTGGATAGTGTGGAGGGCTGTCAGAGGTTACAAAGGGACATAGGTAGGATGCAGAGTTGGGCTGAGAAGTGGCAGATGCAGTTAAACCCAGATAAGTGTGAAGTGGTTCATTTTGGTAGGTCAAGTATGTTGGCGGAATATAGTCTTAATGGTAGGACTCTTGGCAGTGTGGAGGATCAGAGGGATCTTGGGGTCTGAGTCCTTAGGACACTCAAAGCGACTGCGCAGGTTGACTCTGTGGTTAAGAAGGCATATGGTGTATCGTCCTTCATCAATCGGGGAATTGAATTTAGGAGCCGTGAGGTATTGTTGCAGCTATACAGGTCCCTGGTCAGACCCCACTTAGAGTACTGTGCTCATTTCTGGTCACCTCACTACAGGAAAGATGTCGAAGCCATAGAGAGGGTGCAAAGGAGATTTACAAGGACGCTGCCTGGAATGCGGAGCATGCCTTATGAAAGCAGGCTGAGGGAACTCAGCCTTTTCTCCTTGGAGAGACGGAGGATGAGGGGGGACCTGATAGAGGTGTATAAGATGATGAGAGGTATTGATAGAGTAGATAGTCAGAGGCTTTTCCCCAGGGCTGAATTCGTGGCCACAGGAGGACATAGGTTTAAGGTGCGATTGTATCAGCCTCCACCACCATTTCCAGCAGCCCATTCCATGCACTCACCACTCTCTGAGTAAAAAACTTACCCCTGACATCTCCTCTATATCTACTCCCCAGCACCTTAAACCTATGTCCTCTTGTGGCCACCAATTCAGCCCTGGGGAAAAGCCTCTGACTATCAACCCGACCAATACCTCTCATCATCTTATACACCTCTATCAGGTCCCCCCTCATCCTCCATCTCTCCAAGGAGAAAAGGCCGAGTTCCCTCAACCTGCTTTCATAAGGCATGCTCCGCATTCCAGGCAGCATCCTTGTAAATCTCCTCTGCACCCTCTCTATGGCTTCCACATCTTTCCTGTAGTGAGGTGACCAGAACTGAGCACAGTACTCCAAGTGGTGTCTTATATAGGGTCTTTGAAGAGACTGTTAGATAGGTATATGGAGCTGAGTAAAATGGAGGGCTATGAGTAAGGCTAGTAATTTCTAGGGTAGGGACATGTTCGGCACAGCTTTGTGGGCCGAAGGGCCTGAATTGTGCTGTAATTGTTCTATGTTCTATGTTCCTGAACCAGGCCTCTCACACGCTAAAAGATGAACTTTTGATCTCATGTTCTACCTCGTGGCCCTAGCACTTTATTTGTCTACTTGCACTGCACCTTCCCTGTAACTGTAACACTATAGTCTGCATTCTGTTTTCTTTTTACTACCCTGATGTAATTATGCATGGCATGATCTGTATGGATGGCATGCAAAACAAAAGCTGTTCACTGTATCTCGGTACACATGACAATAATAAACCAATAGTACTAAACCAATAATAAAATTGCTGTGGGGAAATTGACAGCACTTCAGAAATCAGTGCCTTGTTGGCAATCATATTCCCTGGGATATCTGGACTCATAAAAATTATGGCATTAATGGAAGTCTTTCAGTCATTTGTTTCTTTAAAGTATAAATTGGAAATAAGGCTGTCCAATTAACACCAGCTCCAGGACATGGCTTGTGCTTTTAGAGTCTTAATTTCAGAGTGGCACAGTAGCACAGCTTGTAGAGCCATTGTCTCACAGCGCCAGAGACTCAGGTTCAATCCCGACCTCAGGTGCAGTCTGTGTGGGTTTCCTCCGGGTGCTCTGGTTTCCTTCCACATCCCAAAGGCGTGCTGGTTGGTAGGTTAATTGGCCACTGTGAATTACCTCCAGTGTATAGTGAGCAGTAGAAACTGAGGAGGGAGTTGTTGAGAATGTGGATAGAACCTAGAACAGTACAGCACAAGAACAGGCCCTTCAGCCCACGATGTTGTGCCGAACTAATTAAGTTAATGACACCTAATGCCTTCTGCCTGCACATGGTCCATATCCCTCCATGCTCTGCATATTCATGTGCCTATCTAAATGCCTCTATCGTATTTGCCTCCACCACCTCCCCTGGCAGCGCATTCCAGGCACCCACCTGTGTAAAAAAAAACTTGCCCCGCACATCTCCTTTGAACTTTCTCCTTCTCACCTTAAATGCATGGCCTGTAGTATTAGATATTTTGATGCTGGAGATAAAATATCAGCTGTCTATCTATGCCTCTCATAATTTTATAAACATCTATCAGGTCTCCCCTCAGCCTCTGCCACTCCAGAGTAAATAGCCTAAGTTTATCCAACCTCTCCTTGTAGAACATGTCCTCTAATCCAGGCAGCATCCTGGTAAACCTCCTCTGCACCCTCTCCATAGCCTCCACGTCTTTCCTATAATGGGGGCGACCAGAATTGAATGCAACACTCCAGATTCAAAGAGGTGCAGCACCCTCACTGACTCCTGGGAATCTCTGGTCGATGACTGTCGAAAGTGGAGAAGCAACACTGGAATGGTATTGAGAAACTTGAGTCCATGCATTGGGAAAAACAAGACCTTACATGAAGGAGCACACCACCTCACAAGCTACCTACCCACCCCAACAGCACCTCCTGTCACCTCAGAGTCTACTAAACCTGAGCTCATCCTCAATCCTGAGGGACTGCCAAAGAAGAAGTTTGCATACACATGGCATGGGTTCAGCTTGGGTCCTGATGCAGGGTTTCAACCCGAAACGTCGACGATTCCTTTCCCCCCACAGATGCTGTTCGACCCGCTGAGCTCCTCCAGCAGATTGTTTGCGGCTCCAGATTCCAGCATCATTGTGATCTCATTGTAACAACTGAAATTGCATTTAATCACTGGAATGTAATTGAGAAATGGAGACTTTCTAACATTAAATTTGTAATTATAGACGAGATCAGAAAGGGAGTGAAAAAGCTGAAGAAGGGAGGGGGTGCGCAAGATCAGTGTTAGATCAAGGGGAAAACTGCACTGGGACTTAATGTTCAAAGTGGGACACCTCAGCCACTGAGTTACTGCAGTGAGAAAGGATGAACTGGTCAGTGACCACCAGCAGATGTCAGCAGGCAGACCACTGAGGACAGCAATGATACCCATCTGGTCAGCCTATTGAGAGCTGTCCAAAATCATCTACAGTTAAAGAACAAATATTTGCAGTTAAAGGGTAGCTTTGAAAGGAACAGCAAACGGAGTTGACCACCTGTATGAGAGAGAGAGAGAGATTCAGAGAGAAAGAGATTGAGATTCAGAGAGAAAGAGATTGAGAGAGAGAGATTCAGAGAGAATGAGAGAGAGAGATTCAGAGAAAGAGATTGAGAGAGATTCAGAGAGAAAGAGTGAGAGAGGGAGAAAGAGGGAGAGAGAGAGAGGGGATTGAGAGAGAAAAAGATTGAGAGGGAGAGAAATGCAGGATTTTCAATTTAAGGTTAAAGTTGTTTATGATTAAGTCCAAATAGAGTATGAAGCTTGTAGTGCGTTCATTATTCCTTCAGTAATTTAATGTAACCTGTTATGAAATATTATTTGCAGTATTTATATATTTGTGTCATTTGGTAAGAAGATGACCGATTTAATAGTGGTGGAGACATATTTTTCTGGAGAGGAAAACTGAAAAGAATCATCATCTTCATGGATTCAACCTCACCGTCAAGAGTGTGCCCTGCGTAAGTAGTGGAAGGAGGACACCACCTCACTATCTATGTGTCCAACCCACCAGGCACGTCCTGCTCCATCTGTGGAGAGTCTGTCATTCCCACATTGGCTTCATCAGTCGCCCCAGTACCTGTAAAACCAGAGAGGAAGCAAGTCATGCTCGATCAGGACTGTCTTAGATGAAGAAGATGTAGGGTATGAACTGCTCTCAGGAAGAAGGTGAACTGGGAAATGGTTGCTTGTGGGAATGTTAACGGATTTAATGAGGATCATTTGTGGCTACTAAACAAGAGCCCATGGTGTTAGAGGCAAGGTACTGGCATGGATAGAAGATTGGCTGACTGGCAGAAGGCAGAGAATGGGGACAAAGCAGTCCTTTTCAGGATGGCTGCTGGTGACTCGTCACAGGAGTCAGTGCTGGGACCACAACTTTTCACTTTATGCTTTAATGATCTGGATAAAGGAAGTGACGGCATTGTGGCCAAGTTTACAGACAAATGGAAGAACAGCTTTGATGGGCCGAATGACCTAATTCTGTTACTGTATCTTATGTTCTTACGGTTTAATGGATTGATTACTGGAGCAGTTGTCAACACAGGACTTAGTTCCTAGAGTATAACACAGCTGAGTATAGCACAGGGCTTAGTTCCAAGAAAGGAGAGTGAAAGATTCAGGAAAAGTATCCTAACATCAGCAATTACATTAAAATTAATGCAATTTCTTAACCTCAAGTAATGGCATTTCACGACAGAATAAGGGATTCTGGTCTGTTGTCATTGAGGAAAATCCCTAGGCAGGACGTATGCAGAGATGGCAGTGATCTCACTTCTGGTTCATTGTCAATGTCGAGGGCGGGGGAGATTGCATGACATTTTGCAGAAGGCACTATTGGGCTTCTGGTGGTATTTATTCAGGTCATAATGTTAACGTTTCGTTTCACAGCAGTAACCAAAGGAAAGGTCCCACCATGAGCAGGAGGAGAGAGAAAGAGCAGAGGAAATAGAGATGATACCATGTGTGGGGCAAGTTTTTTTGCACATTGGGTGCCTGGAATGTGCCTGTCTTGTTGTATTCCAGGAGGAATGGCCAGTGTCTGGGAACGGCTGGCTATTGCAGAAGCTTTGAAGCCAACACAAGCTCCTGGTACACCTCTCCCTGTAGCCAAATTGCATAGAGGTCCTGAGGAACTCTTTGCAGCACTCACAAGAAATCAATCATTGACAAGCCTGCAAGTGTACGGTGGATATGCTGCATACTCCTTAAGTCTGTCCACATTCCTGTTCACCCTGTATCCATGTTTCACATATTCTATTGCTTTTATATCCTGCTTGTCATACAATATCCCAAATAATGCAATAATGTGTAACTGAGGGCTTCTGCAAATTCTACAATATTATCTCACTGTGTTTGAATCTCATGCTTCTAGCTTTAAAAGCATTTGTCTTTATATGGTGTAATCTACTTGAATTGCCAGTTATATGTGTGGTCTGTCTATGAGCCAGCTGAGTGAACTACTACAGACCAAGTTTAATTTTCTCTTTCCCTCCATTTAAAAGCTTGCAATTTAAGCTGGGCATTCATTCATGCTCACTCAATAGAAATGGCTACTGAGTTTAGGGAGTTTGTCAATTCCTCTACAGTTTATCTGTTAGACCCTTGGCATAAGTGCTGATTGAACAAGCACTCCTATTAAAGGACTAATAATACGCCTCAGCAGTAACTGGCAGCGTGAATCTTTATGCACTCTCTCCAGTGCTTCTATATCTTTCCAACAGAACTCTTCACAGTATGCTGCAGAGGTCTGTTTAAAGTTCTGGACGAGTTTAACAGAACTTTTCTGCTTTTCAAACCATTTCCTCAGAAGTTGATGCTGATTTATCTGTTTGCAGTTTGTATGGCTTCATTAATCAGTGCTGACATTGTGATATAACAAAATGGACCTCTTGTACGTTAAAGCTGGAGTCTTGACCTCATCATGGCCCTTGCACCTTATTGTCTACCTGCACTGCACTTTCTCTGTAACTGTAACACCATATTCTGCATTCTGTTATTGCTTCTCCCCTTGTACTACCTTGATATATATCTTTTTTGAAATGATCTGTATGGATGGCATGCAAAACAAGTTTTTCACTGTATCTGGGTACCTGTGGCAATAATAAACCAATTCAGCAAATAATCCATTCCCCAGCAGATGTAGTGATGGTAAATGAAGTTAGATTGGTACTTGATGGGAAGTATGAACATGATGGGCCGAAGGGCACATTTCTCATCTGTATGACTCTATGACTGAGTTATACAATAAATCACAACATTCTGATGAAAGTTCACACAGTAACGTGTCACCTTGTAACCTTGAAGTCTAAGAGTCAAGAGTCAAGTATAGGAGTCAAGAAGTCATGATGCATCTCTATAGAACTCTGGTTAGGCCGCAGTTAGAATATTGCCTGCAATTCTGGTCACCTCACCGTAGGAAGGATGTTGAGGCTTTAGAAAGAGTGCTTACTAGGATGCCGCCTGCAATATAATTGTGGAAAATGTGAAATTATGCACTGTGGTGCACAGAACAGAACATCAGAGTATTTTTTAAATGGTGAAACATTAGGTAATGTTGACATCCAAATGAACCTAGATGTCCTTGTTTATAAATCATTAAAAGCCAACTTTGCAGGTGCAGGAAACAATTAGGTGCAAGAAGGCGCTCAGTATGTTTTTATTTACAAGAGGATTTGAGTACAAGAGTACAGGTGTCTTGCAGCAATTATAAAGACCCTTAGTGAGACAGTGCCTGGAGTATAGTGCACAGTTTTAACCTCCTTAACTTAAAAGGATGTGGTCATCATAGAGGGAGTGCAGGGATGATTCACAAAACTGGTTCAGAGCTGGCAGGTTTGCTGTATAAGAAAAGATTGAATAGGCCTGTATATTAGTTTCTAATAACCAATAGCTAATTGTTTATTAGCAAATATAGGTTTCTGGGCCTGTATTCTCCAGCGTGTATTAGAGGAGATCTCATTGAAAGTTACAAGTTTCTTAAGGGCTAGAGAGGGTGGATGCAAAGAGGATGCTTTGGGTATAGAAAAAGTCTAAAACATCTAAAATGGCTGAAAAGTTTAAAAGCAGGGATTCAGTATCAAAATAAGGTATAGGCTGTTTGGGATGGAGGAGAAAAATTTCTTGGTGCACAGGGTAGTGAACATCTGACATCGTCAAAGACCCCACCCACCCTGGACATTTTCTCTTCTCCCCCTCCCATCAGGCAGAAGATACAAAGGCCTGAAAGCACGTACCACCAGGCTCAAGGACAGCTTCTATCCTCGGTTATAAGACTATTGAATGGGCCCCTGGTACCACAAGATGGACTCGTCACCTCACAATCCACCTCGTTGTAGCCTTGCACCTTATTGTCTGCCTGCACTGCACTTTCTCTGTAACACTTTATTCTGCATTCTTTTATTGTTTTCCTTTGTACTACCTCGATGTACTGATGTGATAAAATGATCTGTAGGGATGGCATGCAAAACAAAGTTTTTCACCGTACCTCGGTACATGTGACAATAATAAACCAATTTTCCTTTGGAACTTTCAACCCCAGAGGGCTGTGTAAGCTCAGTCTTTGAGTTCATTCAAAACAGAGATGGATAAGTTCCCAGAGAATTAAGGGACAATACATAAAAAATGCTGGAGGAACTCAGCAGGTCAGGCAGCATCCATGGAGGGAAATAAACGGTTGACGTTTCGGGCTGAGACCCTTCTTGTGTCAAGGAATTAAGGGATATGGGGAGAGTGCTGGAAAAATGGCATTGAACTTGAAGATCAGCCATGATCTTGATGATGACAGAAGAGGCTTAAATGGCTAAATGGTCTACTGCTGTTCCTAATTCTTATGTTCTTATGTTAATTTTCATATGAGGGAAGATTGAATAGAGAGTTACACTGACAGATATAGAAGAAGAAAAATAGAGGCTTCAGTGGAGTATGAAAAAAAAACAGAAAATGCAGGAAACACTGAGTAAGCCTTGGAAAGAGAAATAGAACTAAATTTCCAGTTTGAAGACCCTCCTTCAGAAGTGATGCTGCCTCACCTGCTAAGTGTTTCCAGCATTTTCATTTTTTTTCAGATTTCCAGCATCTGCAGTTTTTTTAGTGTTCATTGGCCACCATGAGCTGTCAGGCTGAATGGCCTCTTTTTTTGTTGTATATCCTACGTAAGACAAAAACTAGAACAGCTGCTCCATTTTACACAAAACATTAGCCATGCAACATGCTGGCTGTGTGAAAGGCAAACTGCCAGGTGTGTATTTTGGAGACATATTGTGCAATTCTAGACTCCCGAAATATACAGTAAATTGCAGAGAATTTATTTGTGGGTTTTTTTGGCATGTAACAAATATTGATGCAACATTCTGAGCTAAATCTCTGCCAATGCTAAATTTGTGCCAACAGATTTATTGTTTTGCAATGTTCTGTGTGATCTTACACTGCAAATTCAAACCACTTAGCAATCATCAGGATGCAAGGTGAATACTCTGGCTCAGAACTGTGAGCAGACTCAAAATGGTACACCAAATGCTAGTTATTAACAAAGCTCTATGTCTCTCTCTCTCTTTCTCTCAACAGACAAACACTATGGTTTAATTAAAGAAAGAAAATGAATTTTTGCTGGAAAAGGAAAGGCTCAGTGGTTTAAATATTTCACAAAATAAGTAAGAAATAAACATAGAACATAAGTATTTACTGAAGGTATTTTTTTAGAAAAATAGGGTAAAATTATGTGGACAATTTGCTTGTAAGGCAAAAGCTGTATTGTGCTGTTGACAGACAATTGAAGAATAATCAGATTCAGATGTTTGTCTCAATGTGTCTTTTTAAATCTTTTAACTTTAAACTATTTCCCTTTCTTGAGGAGTCCCAAATGAGGGATAATGTTAAAACTAGAGCCTAGTGTGTGTGTGTGTGTGTGTGTGTGTGTGTATGTGTGTGTGTGTGTGTGTGTGTGTGTATGTGTGTGTGTGTGTGTGCGTGTGTGTGTGTGCGTGTGTGTGTGTGTGTGTGTGTGTGCGCGTGTGTGTGCGTGTGAGTGTGTGTGTGAGATTGTGTGTGTGTGTGTGTGTGTGTGTGTGTGTGTGTGTGTGTGTGTGTGTGTGAGTGTGTGTGTCTATTTTACATTTAGCAACAACCCAGCATCCAGCATCATCGTGTTTTTTATCAATGAACAAGCACATGTTGACAAATCAATCCTTGGTATTCATATTAATATTGGTTTATTGGACAGGTATATGCCTAGGACAGGTTTAGAGGGATATGGGCCAAAGGCAGGCAAATGGGACCAGCTTAGATCGGCGTGGATGAATTGTGCCGCGGGGCCTGTTTCCATGCTGTTTGGCTCTCTGACTCTCCGACTCTATTGTACGGAGATACAGTAAAAAACTTTTGTTTGTGTGCCATCCAGACAGATCATGCCGTACATGAGTACATTGAGGTAGTAAAAAGAAAACAGAATGAAGAACATAGTATTGCAGTTACAGAGAAAGTGCAGTGCAGGCAGATAAATAAAGTGCAAGGACCACAGCGAGGTAGATTGGGAGATCAAGAACTCATCTTCAGCCTATGACTAAATAATTGTCTGTATTAATACTATGATCACTTGTGTAAAGTGGCTTCCTGATGTTCCACATCAGAGCTGGTGTTCAAATAGACAGTTTACTTTGTTTTCACAGCTGTATCTTATGATTTCAAAAGTGATCACTGCGAGCAAGTTTCAATGGAATTAGGTGGAAGTCTAGTTCTGTCTTATATCAATGGTTCCTATCTTAAGTATAAACCCTCTGTCTTTGGAACTCTACTCCTCAACTTTGTGATTGCAGTCATAGAGAGGCACAGCACGGAAACAAGCCCACTTTATCTGCATTCACCATCAAGCACCCATTTACACCAAACCTTTATTCATCCCATTTAATTCTCCCCACGTTCCCATCAACCCCTAGATTCCATCACTCATCTATGCACTAGGGCCAATTTACAGTGGCCAATTAACCTACTAATACATACATTTTCGGGATGCAGGAGGAAACCAGAGCACCTGGGGAAAACTCACATGATCATAGGGAGAACATACAAATTCCACACGGACAGCAGCAGAAGCCAGGATTGAACCTAGGTTGCTGTTGGTATTATTGCTATTGTTCTGATTGATGCTATCATTGTGAATGTTGTTGTTGCTTGTATAATTTATGTTTAATTTATGTTTTTCTTGGAATGTTGGTATTGGTATTGGAATTGGTTTATTACTGTCACTTGTACTGAGGTACAGTGAAAAACTTGTGTTGCATACCGTTTGTACAGATCAATTCATTACACTGTGTATTGAGGTAGTACAGGGTAAAAACAAAAACAGAATACAGAGTAAAGTGTCACAGCTACAGGGAAGTGCATTGCAGGTAGACAATAAGGTGCAAGGTCATAACAAGGTAGATTGTGAGGTCAAGAGTCCATCTCATCGTATGCCTGATGTTGTGTCTCTAACGCTGTGTGCCTGTGATGCTGCTGCAAGTAAGTTTTTCATTGCACCTGTGCATACATGTGCATATGACAATAAACTTGACTTTGACTCTGCTGTTGCTGCAGTTGTGGTGTGCTGTTACAAGCTGGAGTGTAACAGATTGACACCTCAGCATTCTTGAGGACATTCAAAGGGGCACTCTTGAGAAATTTTGCATTATCATTGGGTTTGGCAGAATTTCTCAAAAGTGCCCTTTAGCCATCATCCCTTTTCACATTTAATCCTGCCTGGCTTCAACAGATCAGACAACACCAATCTGTGTCGCTCATTTTCTCTCATTCTCTGCCCTCTCTGTTTTCCCCACCCCTCTCCCTTCTCTGCAACCTGAAACGGGTGTGTTTTCTACCTTTCCCCAGTTCTGGCACGGTAGTGTAGCGGTTAGCATAATGCTTTACGGCGCCATCGACCTGGGTTCAATTCCGGCTGCTGTCTGTAAGGAGTTTATACGTTCTCCCCGTGTCTGCATGGGTTTGCTCCGGTTTGCTCCGACATTCCAAAGATGTATTTGTTAGGAAATTGTGGGCATGCTATGTTGGCGCCGGAAGTGTGGCGACACTTGTGGGCTGCCCCCAGAACACTGTACGCAAAAGATACATTTCACTGTGTGTGTTTGATGTACATGTGACTAATAAAGATCTGATCTGATCTAATGAACTTCCTCTGATGTAGTGCCTCAGGATTGAGGATTACGTGCTTCCACTCCAGGTCTGTGGTTCTGATGTGACTGATGAGGCCAATGTGGGCTCCACAGATCATTCACAGATGGACCGTTGACCTCACAATCTACCTCGTTATGACCTTGCCTGCACTGCACTCTCTCTGTAACCGTAACACTATATTCTGCATTCTGTTATTGTTTTTCCTTGGACTGCCTCGATGCACTGTTGTAATGAAATGATCTGTGTGGATGGCATGCAAAACAAGTTTTTCATTGTACCTCGGTACAGGTGACAATAATGAACCAAAATTTACCAAAAAATAATTTACCGAAACAAAATTACTGATGGGACAGGAGATGTGGATGGATAAATTTGGAGTGGAAACTCTGTTCCTCTCTCCATAGACACTATCAGGCCTGCTGAATATTCCCAACAATTTCTATTTTTATTTTTTCATTTAACCTCCTTGACTTCGACCCCATCACAGACTGTTCCTTTCACCAGTTTCCGTCTCTTTCCTCCTTCTGAACTTGCTTTCAAACCTGTTGCATCTCAGAAGTTTTTCAGTACAGCTGACAGGTCTTCAACCTGAGAATATTACTCTCCACAGGACCTGCCCAACCTGGTGATTACTTCCAGTGTTTTATTTGAAAAATAAGAAACGTCTGCAGTTCCTTGTGTGCTGATCAGAAAAGTTGCTTTTAAAGTGTGACTTGGGGTTAACATTATCCTGTTGTCTAAAGCCTGGACAGGAAGGTTTGGCCACACAACCAGAAATGTTCCTCACCCCGCAATTAATAGGAAGCCAGCTGCCTTGTATAAACAACTTCTGTGTAAATTATGTATTTACACTTTTGACTGCATTCTTCCAACCTGGCAACACTGAGTGACAAGTTAGTACTCCTAAAGTACGCATGGCCATCTGTCTTTTAGGAGCAGACTGCCACCTTATTAGTCTGGTGCCACTCACTTGCTTTCTCTTCTAATTACACCTCTTCAATCCTTTCCATGTCAGGAGCACTCGAAATGCTAACTTGTCTTTTCGCTTCATTGAACCCGTCACACACCTCCAACACTTCCTATATATATATATGTGTGTGTGTGTATATATATATATATATATATACTTTTAACTTCAAAATTCTTCTTACTTCTTTCACTGGGTGAGAGGAGTACCGCTAGTTCCAAGACATGGAAACATTGTGAATGCGTCAGCGAGGACCTTCTTCGACAGCTAAGTTGCCAATTTAATGAGAGGTGTTGACCAGAGGAAATCCTTTAAAAATGCCTTCACAATGCCAACTTGTGGAATTGTCACAGTTTACAGAATGGCTTCAGAGAGCAGATTCACCAGGATGCTTACCGGGGTTGGTATTAAAGCAAATGTGGGGAAGGACTTGAACAAGTAAGTGTCATTTCATCAGAACAACTGAGAGAGAAGAGAGAGAGAGAGAGAGAGAGACTCGGCATCTCGCGGAATGGCACCATTGGCGTGTCGGCCAGGCAGCTCAGGTTGTGCCGTGCCGCCTCCCGAGAGAGACGCCGTGCCCTGGGCCCGACCAGCAACTCTGGTGGGGCGAGGGCCAGCGCGGCTGGGACCCCCCCGGCACCCCCCCCCCCACTCCCAGCGCCTGCCGCGATGGGAGGGGGAGCAGCCTCGCATTCACTGCACGACAATCATGTCCTTCCTATTGTGTGGCGATCAGAGCTGTACACAGTACTCCAGTTGTGGCCTAATCAATGTGCCTATAACAGCCCTGCTCTTATATTCTATGCCCTGATGAATAAATGCAAGCAACCAACAAATGCAAGCCTTCTTCACCACTTTATCTACCTGTCCTGCCACCTTCAGGAATCCTCGGAATTCACCAAGGTCCCCCGTCCCTCAATACACCCTGAACCCAGCAACAATGAAGGACTGGTGATACACTTCTACGTCTGGATGGTGTCCAAAGTGAAGGGAAACGTGAAGGCTTGCGGTATTCCCGATCTTCTGCTGCCTTTGTCCTTCTTGACCGGAGAGGTCAGGGATTTGGGAGGTGCCATCCACCCGAGGTGAGTTACTGAACTGCACTCCGCAGGTAGTATACACTGTAGCTACTGTGTGCTGAGGGTGGAGGGAATGAACATTTAGGGTGGTTAATAGGGTGCTAATCAAGCAGGCTGCTTTGTCTTGGATGGTGTTGAGCTTCTTGAAAGTGTTGGAGCTTAGGCAAGTCTTGTACTTTGTGGAACAAAGAACATAGAACAGTACAGCACAGAACAGGCCCTTCGGCCCACAATGTTGTGCCGACGTAGCTAATCCCTCCTACCAACAGAATGCACATATCCCTCCATTTTCCTCTCATTCAAACCTCTCTTAAAAGCCCCCAATGAATTTACCTCCACCACCCTATTAGGCAACACATTCCAGGCATCCACCACTCTCTGAGTAAAAATTGTACCCCTCATGTCTGTTCTGAACCTACCCCCTCTCACCTTAAATGCATGCCCTCTGGTTTTGGATCACCCAATAATGGGAAAAAGATATTGCTTGTCCACCCTATCTATGCCCCTCATAATTTTATACACTTCCAATAGGTCACCCCTCCAGAGAAAGGAGCCCAAGTTTGTCCAGCCTCTCCTGATAGCACATGCCCTCTAATCC
Source organism: Pristis pectinata (assembly GCF_009764475.1). Taxonomy (NCBI): domain Eukaryota; kingdom Metazoa; phylum Chordata; class Chondrichthyes; order Rhinopristiformes; family Pristidae; genus Pristis; species Pristis pectinata. Next base: position 13,253,688 of record NC_067409.1, on the reverse strand, counting down.
AGGCAGCATCCTAATAAACCTCCTCTGCACCTTCTCTAAAGCCTCAACATCCTCCCTATAATGTGACCAGAACTGCACACAATACTCTAAATGCAACCTAACCAGAGTTCTATAGAGATGCATCATAACTTCTTAACTCCTATACTCAATACCTTGATTAATGAAAGCAAGTATTCCATAAGCCTTCTTAACTACCCTATCTACCTGTGTAGCCACTTTCAATGAGCCATGGACTTGCACCCCAAGGTCTCTCTGCTTTTCAACACTGTTAGGAGTCTTGCCCTTAAGAGTGTACTGCCTCTTGACATTAGTCCTACCAAGGTGTTATTTATCTGGGTTAAACTCCATTTGCCATTTTTCTGCCCACATCTACAACTGATCTATATCACACTGTATCCGTCGCCAGTTTTCTACACAACTCCACCAATCTTGGTATTGTCTGCAAACTTACTCACCCACCCATCAACATACTCATCCAGGTCATGTTGTCTAATCCAAATCCAATACAGGGTTCAGCATAATGTGCATACTTTCCACTTCTGTCCTTCTAGAAATAAATCCTGGGGCTTTGTTTGCTCATGTAAAGGTTTGGCGAATCTAGAGTTCATTCAAAACAAAGATCAATAGATTTCTGATATAAAGGGAATCAATGGTTATGGGAATAATGCAGGAAAATAGATCTGAGGTAGCCTATTCTTGCTCCTAATTCTTATGTTCTTATGAACTAACAACAAGTGTAAGGCCAGACAGTATCAAGTCTGCTCCACCATTCATTAAGATCCTGGCTGATCTGACCATTGCTCTCAACTTCACTTAAATGCATAACCCTATCAGTGTCGCTCTTTGCTTTTGTACTGTGCACGCTCCAGCACTATATCAATAAGCTATAAAATGCCAATTTCAAACGCTGACTTATTAAGCTGAAGCCCATTTCAATTAATGTTCTAATGCATGAGCACTGTAAAATAATAGACCTGCCAGCTTAATTCATCTCAGAGAGTTTTCAAAACAGAACACAACCACACATGTCATTAGTCTCCACTGATTATGACTCCAACCCATTAGCCTTTGAACTATGCTTTTTGTTAATTGGTGGCTTTTGCAAATACAAATTCCTGATGTGTTTCCAGAGACGTGTGGTTGGAAAAGACCCCAGGTATTTCATGATAGAATTTATCTGTACACAACTCTCTGATGCACTATGCATTACTGTGAGATAAATTGTTGAAAATCCCCTAAAAAAATCATTCCAAATGCCACCTTTAGGAATATGAGAACATTAGAATAAATTATTTGGTCTCTTGGGCATGCTCCATCATTTAACCACAATGCGGTTGCTCTGTATTTCAACTCTACTGTGCTCCGAGTCCCTTGACATCTTGGCTAACAAAACTATCATTCTCAACTCTGAAAGCTCCAAGTGATCAACAGCCTTCAGAAGGAGGGAGTCAGTGGCGTGGCTGGTAGAGCCGCTGTCTCACAGCACCAGAGGCCCGGGTTCAATCCTGACCTCCAGTGCTGTCTGTGTGAAGTTTGCACATTCTCTCTGTGTCCATGTGAGGTTTCCTCCGAGTGCTCCAGTTTTACTTCCACCTCGCAAAGATGTGGGTTGGTCGGTTAAACGGCCACTGTAAATTGTCCCGAGTGTGCAGGTGAGTGGTGAATTCTTGGGGGAAGTTGATGAGAATGTGGGGGAAAATAAAATGGGATTAGTGTCCGATGAGTGTGAATGGGTACATGGGCCCAGTCCAGGTGAAGGGTCTGAACCCAAAATGTCAACTTTCTATTTCCCTCCACAGATGCTGCCTGACCCATTGAGTCCCCCAGCAGTTTGTTTTTTTTGCTTGAGTATCAATAGGTGCCTGACGTCCAACATGCACTTGGTGGACCGAATGGCCTGTATCCCTGCAGTATGAATCTAGTTTCAGATTTCTTTGACCCCTAGTTTGAAATAGTGCTTCCTGATTTCACTCCTGAATGGCCCCAGTATATTTTTAAGGTTTGGATACTCTGTATTTACCCTCATAAATCGTGATAAGGTGTGAAGCACATGGTGGGCATCCTTGGATTTCATTTTGTCATCTATGACTCATTCAACAGGACACTTGAAACATCATTTGCGAGTTCAAATGTTTAGGCTGATGCTCCACTGAAGAATTGAGGGACAGTTGCACTATCAGTGTCTCTGCTTTTAGAACACGATTGATGCCTTTCTTTTGGTGGATTTAAAAGGATCCATGATACTCTTTTGAAGAACAAGCCAGGGAACCTTGAGGTAAGGTAAGACAAGATATAAGATATCTTTATTAGTCACCTGTACATCAAAACACACAGTGAAATACATCTTTTGCGTAGAGTGTTCTGGGGGGCAGCCCGCAGGTGTCGCCACGTTTCCGGCATCATCATAGCATGCCCACAACTTCCTAACCTGTACGTCTTTGGAATGTGGGAGGAAACTGAAGCACCCAGAGGAAACCCACGCAGACACAGGAAGAACGTACAAACTCCTTATAGACAGAGGCCGGAATTGAACCAGGGTCGCTGGCGCTGTAAAGTGTTACGCTAACTGCTACACTACCATGCCTGCCCAAAGGCCAATGAACCTAAGTTGAAATTTGGAGTGTAGTGTGAGAGACAGGATCTATCTGCAGTTGGAAAGGCAAGGACTGATTGGGGATAGTCAGCGTTTCTTTGGGAGATGGTGCCTCACAAATCTAACCGAGTTTTCTGAGGAGGTGACCGGGAGAATTGATGTGGGCAGGGCATGGACATTGTCTACATCAACTTTAGCAGGGTCCTACGTGGTGGACTGGTCCAGAAGATTAGATTACATGGGATTCACGGTACAAGTCAATTGAATACACAACTGGCATGGTGGTAGGAGACAGAGGGTGGTAGTGGAGGGTTGTTTGTCAGACTGGAGGCCTGATATGCCACAGGATCAGTGCTGGGTCCACTGTTATTTGACATCTATATTAACAATGGACAAGAATGTAGTTGGTGTAATTAGAAATTTTGCGATGACATTAAGATTGGTGGTATAGTGGACAGTGAAGTAGGATATCTACGATTGCAACAGGATCTAGATCAACTGGGAAAATGGGCCAAGGAATGGCAGATAGAAATTAACTTGGACAAGTGCAAAGTGTTGCATTTTGGTCAGTTAAACCAGGGCAGGACTTACATAGTAAATGGCAGGGCTCTGGAGAGCGTTGTAGAACAGAGAGACCTAGGGGTATTAGTACATAGTTCCCTGAAAGTGGGGATGGAGATAGATGAGTTGGTGAAGAAGGCATTTGGCACACTTGCCTTCAATGGTCATAGCAATGAGTACAAGAGTTGGGACGGCATTTTACTGCTGTACAAGATGTTGGTGAGACCATACTTGGAGTATTGTGTGCGGTTCTGGTCGCCCGGCTAGAGGAAGGATGTCATTAAGCTAGAAAGGCTGTAAAAAAGATACACAAGGTTGTTACCAGGACTGGAGGGCTTGAGTTATAAGGAGAGGCTGGATAGGCTGGGGCTTTTTCCCTGGAGCGTAGGAGGCTGAGGGGTGACCCTTTCATAAAATTATGAGAGGCATAGATGGACTCATTGGGAATACTCACATTCTGAGGATATTAATAAGCTAGGACTCTCCACAAACTGGGAAAACACATACATTGGGAATATCCACACATGGAAATACATTCTTGGAACATCTGCACTTGGAATATCCACTCACCAGGAATTCTGAGTCTGGGAATTCACTCAGTCTTCCAGGGTGCACCTGATGCAGACAGCAGGTGGATTCCAATGAGCTGTGCCATGCTTGGTGGGAACAACAGTGAGAGAATTCAAATGGCTTGACGGAACAGAGGGAAAGTTATTCTAGCTCTGAGTGGCATAGAAACAGAAAGTCGCTCCTTTTGTGGAAATTCTAAAGAGCTCGTCATAGTTTTTCACATAGCAGTAACAAACAGTCTTCATGTCATAGACTCGTACAGCACAGAAACAGGCCCTTCAGCCCACCTCACCCATGCTGCCCTTATTGCCCACCTACACTAATTCTACACTTACCTGCATTCACACAGTACCCTTCCATACCTTGCACATTTAAGTGTCAATCTAAATGCCTCTTTAAACAGATCATTATATTCTCAGAGAACAGAATGAGATCTGTGCCAGTGGGCAGCAGGCTCTGGACAAAGTGTCCAGCACGTTCAGTTCGACCTGGAAATTCACATTCTTGCAGGGAGAAAGGAACAATCTGCTGGAGGAGCTCAACGGGTCAACGGCAGTGTAGCGGTTAGCGTAACGCTTTACAGCGCCAGCGACCCGGGTTCAACTCCGGCCGCCGTCTGTAAGGAGTTTGTACGTTCTCCCCGTGTCTGCGTGGGTTTCCTCCGGGTGCTCCGGTTTCCTCCCACATTCCAAAGACGTACAGGTTAGAAAGTTCTGGGCGTGTTATGTTGGCGCCGGAAGCGTGGCGACACTTGCGGGCTGCCCCCAGCACACTCTACACAAAAGATGTATTTCACTGTATGTTTCGATGTACATGTGACTAATAAAGAAATCTTATCTTATCCTAACATATCTGTGGAGGCAAAGGGTCGAGACCTTGCACCAGGACTTGCCGCCAGTTGCAAAGGGATCTCATCACCAGTCACCTCTCCCCCCTTCCCCGATTTCGCACCCACCCACTCCCACGCTTTCTTCCTTCCACAGGGACCACTCTCTCTGCAACTCTCTGGTCCGCTCATCCCACCCCAACTGCCGATCCTTCTCCCCGGGCACTTTCCCCTGCAACCGCAGGAGGTGCAACACTTGTCCCTACCCCTCCCCCCCTCACTACCATCCAGGGACCTACACTTTAGGAACAGCTTCTTCCCCTGCACTGTCAGATTTCTGAACGGTCCATGAACCCATGAACACGAGCTCGTTATTCCTTTTTCTGCACTATTTATTTATTTGTAATTTATAGTAATTTTATGTCTTTGCACTGTACTGCTGCTGCAAAACAACAAATTTCACATCATATACCTGGAGGTCGGTGACCAGTGGTGTTCCGCAGGGATCTGTTCTGGGACGCCTACTCTTTATAAATGACTTGGATGAGGATGTGGAAGGGTGGGTCAGTAAGTTTGCTGATGATACAAAGGTTGGTGGTGTTGTGGATGGTGTAGAAGGTTGCTGTAGATTACAACAGGATATTGATAGAATGCAGAGCTGGGCTGAGAAGTGGCAGATGGAGTTCAACCTGGATAGGTGTAAAGTGATACACTTCAGGAGATCGAATTCGAAGGCAGAATACAAGGTTCATGGCAGGACTCTTAGCAGTGTGGAGGAACAGAGGGATCTTGGGGTCCACGTCCATAGATCCCTCAAAGTTGCCACGCAGGTTGTTAGGGTTGTTAAGAAGGTGTATGGAGTGTTGGCCTTCATTAATTGGGGTATTGAGTTCAAGAGCCGTGAAGTGATGTTGCAGCTCTATAGAACTTTGGTTAGAACACACTTGGAGTATTGTGTTCAGTTCTGGTCGCCTCATTATAGGAAGGATGTGGAAGCTTTAGAGGGGGTGTAGAAGAGATTTACCAGGATGCTGCCTGGATTGGAGAGCACGTCTTATGAGGGTAGGTTGAACGAGCTAAGGATTTTCTCTTTGGAACGAAGGAGGATCAGAGGTGAACTGATATAAGTGTACAAGATGATAAGAGGCATAGATCGAGTGGACAGCCAGACACTTTTTCCCAGGGCGACAATGGCTAACACAAGGGGACATAATTTTAAGGTGATTGGAGGAAAGTATAAGGGGGATGTAAGAGGCAAGTTTTTTACACAAAGAGTGGTGGGTGCGTGGAACGCACTGCCGGCAGAGGTTGTGGGGGCAGATACATTAGGGACATTTAAGAGACTCTTAGATAGACACATGAATGATAGAGAAATGGGGAGCTATGTGGCAGGAAAGGGTTAGATAGATCTTAGAGCAGGATAAAATGTCGGTACAACATTATGGGCCGAGCGGCCTGTACTGTGCTGTGGTGTTCTATGTTCTATATTCTGTATAAGACGATGATAATAAACCTTATTCTGATTTTGAACCTGAGATCACGCCCACTTGCTCCAACCCAGTCTATTGCATTCGCTGCTCTTAATGTGGCCTCCTCTACATCAGGGAGACCAAGCACAGGCTAGGCAACCATTTTGTGAAGCATCTACATGACAGCCATCTTGAGCTTCAGGTTGCATAACACTTCACCTCCCCTCTCCACTCCCACACTGGCCTGTCTGTCCTCTGCCTTCTCCACTGCTGCAGTGAGGTCAAACGCAGTCCTCGATGCAGGGTCTCGACCCGAAACGTTGACCATCCCTTTGCCTCCACAGATGCTGCCCGACCCACTGAGTTCCTCCAGCTGCTTCAGATTCCAGGATCTGCAGTCTCCTCTGTCTCCATTCCTGCAGGGAAAGTTTGAGATAACAGCTTTCAGTGGACGGAGTGATCAGGAAACAATTGTGCCCATGGAAACGCAGTCAGACTCTGCAAACTGGAATTCCCCAGACTCTGGGATTGTCCCACACCCTGGGAATTATCCACAGTCTGAAAACACCCAACTCGGAGAATGTACACAGACGGGGGATCCTCACACTGGATACATTCACACTCTGGGATTGTCCCCCACACTCTGTGGATTATCCAAACCCTGGGAATAGCCACATTCTTGCAATGGTCATCCTGAGAATATCCCCACTGATAACACTCACTCACTAAGAATCCTCACAAACATTGGATTAATGGACAGACGTAAAAGGAATACATTTAAGATACAATCAGCTAAGAGACTTGTTGCATTCTAAGAAAAGTTACCGTTATTCCATGTCAGACACCGTGCCACTAAGGAATAAAAAGACGCCAATGCAAAATCTGGTTGGATCTCACAGTTAGCTTCAGTAATTTTATTTTAAATCCTGATTATTTTGATTCCAGGACTGATATTCAAATGCACACTACATTCACTTATTTAACTATCCCGACAGTTTCTTTATAATATACGTGAAATCTTCTATTAAAAATTGATTTTTTGGGGAGTAGTATTCATAGTTTGATGTAAGGGTGATCTATTACTGTAAACACGCTCTGTAAATCATAAAAAACAGATACAGACTACGTTCTGGTGAAATTGCTCTCAAGATATTTCTTCCTCAGCTGAATAAGCAGCAAACACAGTTTAGTGCATTAATTTTCAGAAACCAAAGCGAATGTCAGTGCTCTCCCTGACAGTTGACCTGCTTTTTTGGAAGAATTGTTGGCTTTATAATGTGTCTTATCACATATATCCCATGTCTTTCCCAATGCATTAGTCATGGATGAAGAACTAATTGCTGAATTTTTAGCTGGGCTGTCCCATCGTAAAGCAAAATCGTAGCAGAGTTTGCAGATTAGTAATCTAGTTTGACAAGGTATCAGTGGAATATGATATCTGTAGAGGGAGGGCTATTAAAAAAAGCGCAGTAAAATCATGAGAGACTGGATGAAATGGCAAGAATTGACAACAAACTCCGGGGAGTTCTCAGTCCCAATGCAGGGTTTCTACCCGAAACATCAACAGTTCCTTTCCCCCTCACAGATGCTGCTCGACCTGCTAAGTTCCTCCAGCAGATTGTTTGTTGCTCCAGATTCCAGCATCTGCAGTCTCTTGTGTCTCCAAGGAATTTTTTCCAGAAGTTAAAGGAAATGGGGAAGATCAGGCAGAAATACCGCGCAGGTTGACAGGGCTGTTAAGAAGGCGTATGGAGTGTTGGCCTTCATTAGTCGGGGTATTGAGTTCAAGATCTGTGAAGTAATGTTGCAGCTCTATAAAACTCTAGTCAGACCACACAGAGTATTGTGTTCAGTTCTGGTTGCCTCATTATAGAAAGGATGTGGAAGCTTTAGAGGGGGTGTAGAGGAGATTTACCAGGATGCTGCCAGGATTGGAGAGCACGTCTTATGAGGGTAGGTTGAGTGAGCTAGGGCTTTTCTCTTTGGAGCAAAGGAGGATGAGAGGTGACTTGACAGAGGTGTACAAGATGATAAGAGGCATACATCAAATGGACAGTCAGAGACTTGTTCCCAAGGCGAAAATGGCTAACATGAGGCGGCATAATTTTAAGGTGACTGGAGGAAAGTATAGGGGGGATGTAAGAGGCAAGTTTTTTACACAGAGAGTGGTGGGTGTGTGGAATGCACTGCCAGCAGAGGTGGTGGGGGCAGATACATTAGAAACGTTTAAGAGACTTTTAGATGGCCACATGAATGATAGAGAAATGGAGGGCTATCTGGGAGGGAAGGGTTAGATAGATCCTAGAGCAGCATCGTGGGCCGAAGGGCCTGTACTGTGCTGTAGTGTTCTATGTTCTATGTAATAGGGCAGCCTGGCACTTTCAAGCCTATAGCACTGACACCAGCAGTACAGCATAGAGCCTTGGAAGTGATACAAGGGCTGTGTAGTTCCCAGTGCTTGAACTTGGGGCAAAATTCAATGGCGCCAATCTTATCTCCAGGGACCACTGATGCAGGGAAGTAACATTAAGAAGGGAAAACCTCAGTAAGGGATATTCCTGACTTTTTATGGCAGCACATCTTTCCAATTTGATGACCAACTTGATCGACATGATAGTCTACCACACAGGTCCAGCAGGCCATCAAGCTCAATGGTGCAGCTGATAGAGCTGCTGTCTCACTTCCCCAGAGGCCTGGGTTCAACCCTGACCTCGGGTACTGTCAGTGCGGATCTCCCCGGGATACTCCGGTCTCCTCCCACATCCCACAGAGGTGAGGGTTGGGAGGTTCAACAGTCTGCTGGAGGAACTCAGCGGGTCGAGCAGCATCTGTGGGCAGAAGGGAATTGTCGACGTTTCGGGTCAAAACCCTGCATCAGGACAGAGAGTGGAGAGGCGAGAGGAGAAGGGGAATGGTGGAGACAGGAGTCCAAGGTGATTGGTGGACTGAGGAGGGGTGAAAGATGACAGGCAGGTTGTGCCAGGTAGGGGAGGGGAGCATGGATGGGTATAGCAGTTAGCGTAACAGTATTACAGCGCCAGCGACCTGGGTTCAATTCCTGCCACTGTCTGTAAGGAGTTTGTACATTCTCCCAGTGTCTGCGTGGGTTTCCTCCGGGTGCTCCGGTTTCCTCCCACATTCCAAAGACGTACAGGTTAGGAGCAGTGGGCAGGCTATGTTGGCACTGGAAGAGCGGTGACACTTGAGGGCTGCCCCCCAGAATATTCTCAGTAACGCAAACAGACTCATTTCACTGTGTGTTTCGATGTACATGTGACTAATAAATAAATGTCTTACATCTAAGGAGACAGAGGGATGGAGGCCGACAGAGAGAGAGAGAGAGAGAGAGAGAGAGAGAGAAAGAATGGGGGGAGCAAGATGGGGGGAGGGGAGCTGTTGGAGTGAGATAAGCAGGGACACAAGGCTCTACCATTGCTGGACTCTTGAGAAGTAAAGGAGATGATAATGGAAACCATAACATGGGAGGTTACTGTGAATTTAATGGATAAAATGGGATTAATATAGGACCATGTGTAGGACCTGTGTAACTGGCTGTTCAGTGGCTGGCATGCGCTCAGTGGGCCAAAGGACCTGTTTCCATGCTGTATGTCTGAGATTTTATGACTCAGGAAGGGGGCCAGTGCACACGCTCCTGTCTACAGCAACGATGCTGAGGTCAAGGGGTTCGTAGCTCCAAGTTCCCAGGAGTGAACATCACCAACAGCCTGTCCTGGTCCAACCACATTGACGCCACGGCCAAGAAAGCTCACCAGCGCCTCTGCTTCCTCAGGAGGCTAAAGAAATTTGGCATGTCCCCTTTGACACTCACCAACTTTTATCGATGCACCATAGAAAGCATCCTATCTGGATGCATCATGGCTTGCTATGGCAACTGCTCTGCCCGAAACTGCAAGAAACTGCAGAGAGTCGTGGATACAGCTCAGCACATCACGGAAACCAGCCTCCCCTTCAATGGACTCAGTCTACACTTCTCGCTGCCTCAGTAAAGCAGCCAGCATAATCAGACCCTACCCACCCTGGACATTCTATCTTCTCCCCCCTCCCATCGGGCAGAAGATACAAAAGCCTGAAAGCACTTACCACCAGGCTCAAGGACAGATTCTATCCTGCCGTTATAAGACTGTTGAACATTTCACTAGTACAATAAGGTGTACTTTTGACCTCCAAACCTACCTCGTTATGACCTTGCACATTGTCTACCTGTCTACTTCCTCTGTAACTGTGACACTTTACTCTGCATTCTGCACTGTTTTACCCTGTACTACCTCAATGCACTGTTTAATGAATTGATCTGTATGAAATGTATGCAAGACAAGTTTTTCACTGTAGCTCAGTACAAGTGACAATGATAAACCAATTCCAATTCCAATTCCATATGGAGCAGGTAGGACTGGTCATAGAGTTGTAGAATCATACAACAAGGAAACAGGCCATTTGGCCCAACTGGTCCATGCCAACCAAAATGCCCATCCAAGCCAGTCCCACTAGTGCGTGGAGACGGTGAGAGGCATGGGCCTGGTTGTGTGGACATCATAGAATCATAGCAAATTTACAACACAGAATAAGGGCATTTGGTCCATCGTTTCTGTGTCGGCCTAATCTTACCCCAACAGTAGGTCAGGACCAACGAACTTCATGTACGGATCCTAGAAAGGATTACATTTAAATTTTTAAAAATATAGATGCTGTCAGTCTAAAATAAAAACAGAAAAGGCTGGAAATACAGGTCAGTGATAAGAGTGCTAGATAAAACAGCATGGAAACTGGTCCTTTAGCTTAACTAGTCCATGCTGACCAAGATGCCCATCTAAGCTAGTCTCAATTGCCCACATTTGTCCCATATCCCTCTAAACCTTTCCTATCCATGTACCCTTCTAAATGTCTTTTAAATATTGTAATTATACTCGCCTCCATAACTTCCTCTGGCAGCTCGTTCCACATAGCCACCATCCTCTGAATGAAAACGTCACCCCTTAGGTACCCTTTAAATGGAATTCAAAGACCCTTCATCAGAACTGAGAAGGAGAGAAAAGAAGGGGGGGATGTCTCTGATAGGGTAAAACCAGGGTGACCGTGGCGATAAGCTGTAAACAAGGTTATCTGGTCAATGAGTGAATGGAAGCAGTTAGAGAGTGAGAACATAGACAAAAGAACACACACAAAAGAATGTGGGAGTTGCAAAATGCAGAACAGGAGGCCACGCCGGACAGGTCAAGCTGGGCTTATCCTCCACTCCCAGAGGAAAATAAAAGAAAAAATATGTACTCACAATATGACCTCCTCTCTAAAGGAGAAACCAAGTGCAGATTGGGTCACTGTTTTGTGGACCACCTGCATTCAGTCCACGCGGGCAGCCCTGAGCTTCCCATTGCCTGCTGCTTTAATTCTCCATCCCACTCCCACTCTGACCTATCAGCCTGTGGCTTCCTACACTTACAGTGAGGCTCAACGCAAGCTTGAGCAACAGCACCTCATCTTCTGTCCGGGCATGTTGCAACGTTCTGGATTCAATATTGAATTCTGAACTTCAAGTGTTTTGATTTTGCTCCACAGATACAGCCTGGCTTGCTGAGTATTTCCAGCATTTATTCCTCCACGGCTCAGTTCTAAATGCCTGCCTCCTTCTTATCTCCAGTCAAACCAGAAGTGAGAAGCTTTGGTTCCCACCTCAGATATTTTGTTTTCTAAACATCCTAGCCAAACCAATAAAGGTGGGAGGTTTAAGAGTCTTTGACCTTAAACTTCAGCTGTTTCTCTCTCCATAGATACAAGCCGATACAAGCATAGATACAAGCATTTTCTGTTTTTATTTCAGATCTTCAACATCTGCAGTTCTTTGACTTTGATCTACCCGAACCAAACCCAGTCACTTATAGGTGTTAAAATTTCCTCTTCCCATTCCCTCCTTCCCTTGCTGTGGAATCCGCAGTCTCTCACCTAGCACTGCAGCTACTTTAGACCTGTGGCTGATGCAGCTGATTTTCCACTCATTGATAATCCCCAGCACAGAACACAGAACAGTGCAGCTCAGAAACAGGCCCTTTGGCCCACGATGTCTGTGCCAACCATGATGCCAAACTAAACTAATCCCTTCTGCCTGCACAGTGTCCATACCCCTCCATTCCCTTCATGGTCATTGGCTGTCTAAATGCCTGTTAAACATCACCATTGTGTCTACTTCCACCACCACCCCTGGCAGTGGGTTCCAGACTCCCACCTGTCTCTGTGTAAAAAATTACCCTGCAAATCTCCTTTAAACTTCCCACCCTCACCTTAAAGCTATGCTCATTAGTGTTTGACATTTCAACCCTGGGGAAAAGATTCGTCCACCCTATCAAGCTTTAAGAAACTTCTATCGGCAATTTGATATTGGCACGTTCAATTTTGGCAATGCCATGGAACATCAAAGGCAGGTGCTGAAACTGTGATCACTGATTGAGACAGATCACAAAGGTATTTTTAAAAAAAACAGTATTTCTTTTATTTTTAGGAGCTTAATATAATGCAAACAAATTAAGACAAAAATACAGCCTAGAGTAATTCCTTGTAGTAAAGCTTTGGCAACAAAAGAGAGAAAACTTGTTGAAAATACTCGGAATGGAAGGGATTTTACAAAATAGGGCTTGACTGGCAGATAATTAAAGGCGTGCAGTCAAAAGCAATTAATGTAGGAGTCATTAATCTCTGATCCCTCTCACCCTCAAGTGACTGGTGATGAATTTCTTTTCTTGGTTTGTTTTTAAATATTACATTAAAGGAGACAGGTTGCCTGTCCCAGGGGAGCTGTTAATAGATCCTGTTGAGAACAAGGGCAAGAAAAGAGGGAGAGAAGTCACAGACAGAAGCGAAACTGAATCAGAAGCAACAGTAAAAAGTAATGAGCAGGAAAAATATGTGGAAAGATTAAAAAAGAAACAATGCAAATGGAGAAAGAGTTCTAAAGGGCACAAAAAATTACATTAAAAACAGAGGCAGATATTTGATACTTATGAAATTGGCCTTTGAACAGTAATGTTTCATGTGAAATGGAGATATAAGAGATTGCAGATGCTGGAATCTTGAGCAAAAAGCAAGCTGCTGGAGGAACTCGGAGGGTCAGTCAAAGAATCAGAGTCATAGAGTCATACAGCAGGGAAACAGGCCCTTGTGTAGCCCAGCAAGCTAGTCCCATCTACCCACGTTTGGCCCATAGCCCTCTAAACCTCTCCTATCCATGTCTGTAAGGATTTTGTACGTTCTCCCCGTGTGTCTGTGTGGGTTTCCTCAGGGTGCTCCGGTTTCCTCCCACATTCCAAAGACGTACGGGTTAGAAAGATGTGGGCATGCTATGTTGGCACCGGAAGCAGGGTGAAACTTGTGAGCTGCCCCCAGAGCACTCCACACAAAGGTGCATTCCACTGTATGCTTCGATGTACATGTGACTAATAAAGATATCTTACCTTATCTTATCTTATCATCTTAATGTTCCCGCCTCAACCACTATTTCTGGCAGCTCATTCCAAATACGCACCACCCTTTGCTTGAAGAAGCTGGCCCTGATGTCCCTTTTAAATCTCTCACTTCTGATCTTAAACCTCTGCCCTCTCATTTTTGGCACCCCCTCCCTGAGAAGAAGACTACATGCTTTCACTCTGTCTATGGGAAATAGACAGTCGATGTTTCGGGTCGAAACCCTTCATCTAGATTCATTGTTTCCTGTGAATGAAGTTTTTTTTTACCCAGAATGTGGAAACAAAGAATTAGAGGAATCTTAAGATTTGGGAGGTTGTGAGGGTAATATTTAAGTCAGAGATAGATAAATAATGGTCCAATCACATAGACACCACGGCCAAGAAAGCTCACTAGCACCTCTACTTCCTCAGGAGGCTAAAGAAATTCGGTACGTCCCCTTTGACACTCACCAACTTTTATTGATGCACCATGGAAAGCATCCTATCTGAATGCATCACGGCTTGGTACGGCAACTGCTCTGCCCAGGACCACAAGAAACTGCAGAAAGTTGTGGACACAGCCCAGCATGTCACGGAAACCAGCCTCCCCTCCATGGACTCTGTCTTTACCTCTCATTGCCTTGGTGAAGCAGCCAGCATAATCAAAGACAAAGACCTCACCCACCCGGGTCATTCTCTCTTCTCTCCTCTCCCATCACACAGAAGATACAGGAGCCTGAGGGCACGTACCACCAGGCTCAAGGACAGCTTTTATCCCACTGTGATAAGACTATTGAACAGTTCCCTTATGCAATGAGATGGACTCTTGACCTCACAATCTACCTTGTGGTGACCTTGTACCTTATTGTCCACCTGCACTGCACTTCCATTGTAGCTGTGACACTTTACTCTGTACTGTTATTGTTCTTACCTGTACCACCTCAATGCACTCTGTACTACCTCAATGCGCTGTGTAATGAATTGACCTGTACGATCGGTATGCAAGACAAGTTTTTCACTCTACCTCGGTACAAGTGACAATAATAAACCGATACCAATACTTGAAAAATTGAGGAATTGAGGGCTACGGGGCGTTGGCACAGGAGTTGAGGCCAGCATAGATCAGTCATGATCACATTGAATAGCAGGACAGGCTTGAGGGTCCAAGTGGCCTACACCTTCTTCTACTTTCCTGTGTTCTTTTGTTTGAGAACGTGGGTCACTGGAGCTGTGAGGCAGCAGCTCTAGATGGTTCCCTGAAAGTGGCGACACAGATAGACAGGGTGGTGAAGGAGGCAAATGATACACTTGTCCTCATAGGTCGGGGGGCTGAGCACAAGAGTTGGATCGTCATATTACAGCTGCACAGGATGTAGGTGAGACTGCACCTGAAATGTTGTGTGCAGTTCTGGTCGCCTCACTGTAGGAGGGATGTGGTTAAGCCAACAAAAATGCAGAAAAAGTTCACAAGGACGTTGCCAGAACGAGAGGGCTTTAGTTATAAGGAGAGACTGGATAGCATGAGGAGCGTTTGAAGGCTCTGGGCCTGTACTTACACCTTGCAGGTGTCGGGAGTTGGAGCGAGATTTGGAGCAGGAGATTTGACAAGAGGTGAGTCTCTGCGTTTGTAAGCTTCACCTTGCAGGAGTCTAAAAGAGGTACATTTACAAGCTGTTCATAGTTGATTGGCTCATTGGCTAGTTAACAGCAGCCAATAAAAAGAAATAAGGGTCAAGCAGAGCAGCCATTTTGGAGTGGCTATTGTTGGAATGGACCAGTGTTGGAGTGGGGGAGCTGAAGCTTTGGCTCAAGAGGCTTCGGTGAGAACAGGAGGAGGCTAAGGAGTTGGCAACTTGGCATGAGAGTGGGAGAATTGGAAAAAGTGAGTCTCCTTGCTTGTGAGTTTCACTTGCAGGAATTTAAGAGGTAAGTCAGCTAATTGTTAGTTAATAGGTGACTGGCTAATTATCAGCAGCTAATAAGTTAGGGTCAAGTGGAGTGGCCATTTTGAGAGGGGCTGCTGTCAAGTCAAAGTGCTGCTGGTTATCTAAGTGTGGGCTTTGGCAAATACCGGGCTTCAGTGAGGAGGGTGAGCAACACTAAGGTAAGGTGAGGGTAGGTCCTTATTCTTTTTTTCTGTCTCTTTATTTTCCCTCAAAGCTTTTAGTCATGGCTGGTGAGCTCAGACTGGTGTCATGCTCCTCCTGCACAATGTGGGAACTCGGGGAGGATGCCAGTGTCCCTGATGACTACATGTGCAGGAAGTGTGTCCAGCTGCAGCTTCTGACAGACTGCATCACGGCACTGGAGCTGCGCACAGACTCACTTTCTCACGTCTGCAATGCTGAGAATGTTGTGGATAGCACGTTCAGTGAGTTGGTCACACCACCGTTTAAAGGCCTAGGAAAAGATGGGGAATAGGTGACCAATAGGCAGACCAGTAGCAGGAAGGTAGTGCAGGAGTCCCCTGCCGTCATCTCCCTACAAAACATACCATTTTGGATACAGTTGGGGAGGTGGCTCATCAGGGGAAGCCAGTAGTAGCCAGGATCATGGCACTGTGAGTGGCTCTGCTACACAGGAGGGCAGGAAAAAGAGTGACAGAGCTACTGTGGGAGGGGATTCCATGGTAAGGGGAATAGACAGGAGCTTCTGTGGATGCAAAAGGGACCCCTGGTTGGTATGTTGCCTCCCAGATGCAAGGGTCAGGGATGCCTCAGAGCGGCTGCAGGGCATTCTGGAAGGGGAGGGTGAACAGCCAGTTGTCGTGGTGCATGTAGGTACCAACGATATAGGAAAAAAGCAGGATGAGGTCCTACAAGCCAAACAGTGAGCTAGGGGATAGATTAAAAACTAGGACCTCAAAGGTAATAATCTCAGGATTACTACCTGTGTCACGTACTAGTCAGAGTAGGAATAGCTGCATAGTTAGGATGGATGTGTGGCTTGAGCTGTTGGTGCAGGAGGGAGGGTTTCCGATTCCTGGGGCATTGGAACTGGTTCTGGGGGAGGTGGGACCAGTACAAACCAGACGTTCTACTCCTGGGCGAGACTGGGATCAATGTCCTTGGCGGATTGTTGGGGAGGGTTTAAACTAATATGGCAGGGGGATGGGAATCCATTGCCGAAAGACAGAGGGAAGCAAAGCAGAGACCAAAGCAAAGTTAGAAAGAAGAGGTAAGAGTGGAGTACAGAAAGTCAAACGCAAGGACACAAAGGTTTGATTTTAAAAGGATAATGAGTGTAAGGGCACTCTATCTGAATGCCTGTCGTATTTGAAACAAGGTTTGTGAACTTGTGACACAATTCAGTAAAAAGGGATATGATTTAGTGGCCATTACAGGAATGTGGTTGCAGGGTGGAGATGAGTGGGAATTAAATATCCAAGGGTATCAGGTAATATGGAAGGATAGGCAGGAAAGTGGGGTAGCGTTCTTAATTAAGAATGAGAGCAGGGCGATAGTGAGAGATGATATAAGATTTCAGAAGCAGAACATTGAGTCCATCTGGGTAGAGATTTGGAATGGTAAAGAGAAAATATCACTGGGGGGATTTGTCTATAGGCCACGGAATAATAACATTGCAGTGGCACAGGCAATAAACCAAGAAATATTTGATGCATGTAAGAATGGAATAGCAGTTGTCTTGAGGGACTTTAACTTCCACATAGATTGGGTGAATCAAGTTGATCGAGGGAGTCTTGAGGAGGACTTCATAGAATGCATCCGTGATAGTTTTTCTTGAAACAGCATGTGAGTGAACCTACAGGGAAAATGCTACCTTAGATCCGGTCCTTTGCAGTGAGACAGGTAAAATTAATGATCTTGTAGTTAGGATCCTCTTGGAAAGAGTGATCATAGTTTGATTGAATTCCTTATACAAATGGAGGGTGCAATAGTTCGAACTATAACCAGTGTATTATGCCTAAACAAGGGAGACTATAATGGGACAAGGGAGGAGTTGGCTGGCGTAGACTGGAAACACAGGCTATATGGTGGGACAGTTGAGGAACAGTGGAAGACTTTCAAAAATATTTTCAGTGCTCAACAAAAATTTATTCCAGTTAAAAGTAAGGACAGTAAGGGTGGGGAGAGCCAGCATTGGGTAACTATGGAAATAAAAGAAGGCATCAAGCTGAAAACTCGTGCATGAAATGTGACCAAGAGTAGTGGAAAACTGGAAGATTGGGAAAACTAAAAAGCAACAAAGAACCACAAAGCAAACAATAATGAAAGGGAAGATAGATTATGAAAGTAAACTAGCACAAAATATAAAAACATAGTAAAAGTTTTTATAATTATATAAAGTGGAAAGGGGTGACTGAAGTGAATGCAGGTTCCTTGGAAGATGAGAAGGGGGACAATATTTGGTAATGTAGAAATGGCCAAGGCCTCGAATGACTATTTTGTGTCAGTCTTCTCAGTGAAGGACATGTCTAACGTACCAAAGAGAAATGTTATGGATGTGATGAGGTGAGGACCTCGATACAATCGCTGTCACTAAAGAGGTAGTGATGAGCAAACTAGTGGGCATAAAGGTAGATAAGTCCCCTGGCCCTGATGGGATGCATCCCAGGGTACTGAAAGAAATGGCGGAAGTTATAGTAGAGGCGTTTGTGATAATTTACCAGAATTCTCTGGACTCCGGGCAGGTGCTGGCAGATTGGAAGACAGTGAATGTCACGTCACAGTTTAAAAAAGGATGCTAGCAAAAAGCAGGTAACTATAGGCCAGTTAGCTTAACATCTGTAGTCAGGAAAATGCTTGAAGCTATCATTAGGGAAGAAATAGCAAGACATCAGGATAGAAGTGGTTCCATCAGGTAGACACAGCATGGATTTAGGAAGGGCAGGTCCTGTTTGACAAACTTACTGGAGTTCTTTGAGAATATAATGAGTGCAGTGGATAGAGGGGAATAGGTGGATGTTCTACACTTGGATTTCCAGAAGGTGTTTGATAAGGATAAATGACTTGTCCATAAGGATGTATGGAGTTGGGGGTAATGTATTAACATGGGTAGAGGATTAGTTAACCAATAGAAGACAGAGTTGGGATAAATGGGTGTTTCTCTGGTGCCCAGGGTTCAGTGCTGGGCCTGCAACTGTTCACAATATACATTAATGATTTGGAATAGGGGACCAAGTGTAGTGTGTCTAAGTTTGCTGATGACACTAAATTGAGTAGAAAGTCAAATTGCGCAGAGGATGCGGAGGGTCTGCAGAGAGATATAGATAGATTAAGTGAGTGAGCAAAGGTCTGGCCGATGGAGTACAACGTTGGTAAATGCGAGGTCATCCACTTTGGAAGGAAAAATAGAAGATCAGATTATTATTTAAATGGTGAAAGATTACAGTGTGCTATTGTGCAGAGGGACTTGGGAGTGCCTGTGCGCAAATTGCAAAAGATTGGTTTGATAGGTGCAACAGGTTATTAAGAAGACAAATGGAATGCTGGCCTTCATTGCTAGAGGGATGGAATTTAAGAGCAGGGAGGTTATGCTGCAACTGTACAGGGTACTGGTGAGGCTGCACCTGGAGTACTGCGTGCACTTCTGGTCTCCTTACTTGAGGAAAGATACTGGCAGAGGAGCTTCACCAGGTTGATTCTGGCGATGAGGGGGTTAGACAACGAGGAGAGATTGAGTCGCCTTGGACCGTACTCACTGGAATTCAGAAGAATGAGAGGGAATCTTATAGAAACATATAAAATTTGAAGAGGATGGACAAGATAGAGGGAGGAAAGTTGTTTCCAGTGGTAAGTGAGACTAGAACTAGGGTACATAGCCTCAAGGTTCGGGAGAGTAGGTTTAAGATGGAGATGAGGAGAAACTGCTTTTCCCAGAGTGGTGAATCTGTGCATTCTCTGCCCAGGGAGGCAGTAGAGGCTACCTTATTTTATATGTTTAAGACACAGTTGGATAGATTTTTGCATAGTAGGGGAATTAAGAGTTATGGGGAAAAGGCAGGTAGGTGGATCTGAGTCCACGGCCAGATCAGCCATGATCTTATTGAATGGCAGAGCAGGCTCGATGGGCCAGATGGCCTACTCCTGCTCCTATTTCTTATGCTCTTATTTTCTTCCTGGAGTTTAGAAGGATGAGAGGGGATCTCATTGAAACCTACTGAATATTGAAAGACCTGGACAGAGTGGATGTGGAGAGGATGTTTCCAGTAGTTGGAGAGTCCAGGAACAGAGGGCACAGCATCAGAATAAAGGGACATCCCTTTAGAACAGAGATATGGAGGAATTTTTTTAGCCAGAGGGTGGTAAATCTGTGGAATTCATCACCACGGATGGTTTTGGAGGACATTGGGTATATCAGAATCAGGTTTATTATCACTGACATATGTCATGAAATTTGTTGTTTATTTGTTGTATATTTAAAGCAGAGGTTGATGGGTTCTTGACTAGTAAGGGTTTCAAAGATTACAGGGAGGAGGCAGGAGAATAGGGTTGAGAGGAAGGAAAAATAAATCAGCCATGATTGAATGACAGCAGACTCGATGGGCCGAATGGCCTAACTCTGCTCCTATGTCTTATGGTCTTATAGGCTGGGACAGTTTTCCCTGGAGCAAAGGGGGCTGAGGGGTGACCTTATTGAGGTTTACAAAATCATGAGGGGTGTAGACAAAGCAAATGGTCAGTTTCCCCCGGTGGATCTGCCCTCCCCTCCTCCCCTGCACCTGCCTATCACTATCTCTTCCCTGCATCTACCTATCACCACCCTGGGCCCACCCCACCTCTCTTTTGTCCACCTATCACTGCTCTATTTTTCCCTCCTATATATTGGGCTTCCCCCTTTTCCTTCAGTCCTGAAGAAGGGTCCTGACCTGAAATGTTGACCACCTGCTTTTCTCCACGGATGCTGCCTGGCCTGCTGAGGTCCTCCAGCATCATAATGTTTTTCATCTAGATTCCAGCATCTGCAGTCCTTTGTTTCTCTGGCTCTGTGTTTTCTTCACTGCAGTCTTCTCAAATTATATAAATAGGAGACTGTCTCATCAGATAACCTGGAATCACACAATGACAAGGCACAGAATGAGACTATTCAGCTCACCAAGTCTGGGCCAACACATATTACCCTGAAGGCTGAAACTTCACCAGTGAAAAGTTTGAAATTCATATTATATTTTTTCTCTCTCCCATAACAAGCAACATATTGACTAATCTGGACAAAGATTGCTTTGAGCAGTGCAATACCGTCAGTCTCATTCCCTGCTACTTCCCTGAAAATTATTCTTTCAAGTGTCTGTCCAATTCCCTTTTGAGGGCACTGATTGATTCTGTTACCAGCACCCCCTACAGGCAGTGAGTGCCAGATCACAACTCTCTAACAAGCTTTCCCTCACATCCCCTTGTATCTTTTGGACAGGATTTTAAATCCCTACCAATCTGATCTACCCTGTCAGAATGGGCTCAGACAATGGCCCTGGTTGTCAACGTTGGAATATGCAAGCTGTACATTGAGATCCTTGAACTGATAGACAGAGTTGAGATAATGATCAGCCATAGTCTAGATAGAACTCATCAAGGGACTGAATGGCCGAAACTGGTTGCTTTGGTCCTGGAAATGCAATTATAAGATATTATGGTGCAGATAATGTAATTTCACTGTAGTTAAGATTGAAATTTTGGCAAATTTTCATGAGATTTCTTTCCCCTTGGAATCATTTTCAGAACAGAAGCACCACTTCTAATTACACCAATCTGCTTTGTCCAGAGCAGTCAATTCATTGCTTGTTAATCAATAGAGGAAAGATATAATATTGATTTCAAGCTTATCACTGGTGAAGCTTGAGCCCACAGTAATGTGTGTTGGAATAGCTTATTGATGGGAGTTTATTGCCACTATAAATATTGACAATTTGACAATTGGCAATGTTGAAAGATATTGAATATTGAAGACACCTGACAGCAATTGTTATATCTACCTTCTAGAAACTATTTTTAATTAAAGAAGTGTCTAGAACTGATGTCAGATTTTTATGAGCCTCAGGGATGGTGATCTCGCGTCCCATTCTGTTTATCTGAAGCTGTCTCTGCAACATGGTGAGCCCAGGAGAAAGAGAACATATCTCAGTGTTTGCCTGTGTGTTGTTCTGGTCTGAGATTGGTCCTGTCTCACAGAAGCTCGACTTTGACTCAGAAGAAGGTTCAAGTCTCACTCCAGAACCTAGGCTGCCAGTCTTGGTGCTCAAAGAACACTGTACTGCCGGAAATGCCATTGTTAAAATATGAACTCATCTAACTCCTCAAGAGTCAAAGTAACACAGCATGGAAATAGGCCCTTCAGCCCAACTCGTCCACACCAACCATGTTGCCCAACAAGCTAGTCCCAATTGCCCACGTTTGGCTTGTATCCCTCTAAATACCTCCTATCCATGTACCTGTCCAAATGCTTTATGAATGTTGTACCTGCCTCAACCACTTCCTCTGGCAGCTCATTCAATGTACACACCACCCTTTGCATGAAGTAGTTGCCCCTCAGGCCCCCTTTTAAATCTTTCACCTCTCTCAAACCTAGGCTGTCTCATTTTTAGAACATAGAACATACAACATTACAGCACAGTACAGGCCCTTTGGTCCATGATATTGTGCCAACATTTTATCCTGCTCTATTATCTATCTAATCCTTACCTCCCACATAGCCCTCTGTTTTTCTATCATTCATGTGGCTCTCTAAGAGTCTCTTAAATGTCCCTAATGTATTTGCCCCCACAATCTCTGCTGGCAGGGCATTCCATGCACCTACCACATTTTGTGTTTTTAAAAAAAAAACTTGCCTCTGACATCCTCCCCCATACCTTCCTCCAATCACTGTAAAATTATGTCCCCTGGTGTTAGCCATTTTTCCCCTGGGAAATAGTCTCTGACTGTCCACTCAATCCATTTCTCTTATCTGGTACATCTCTATCGTCACCTCTCATCCGCCTTCTCTCCAAAGAGAAAAGCCTTAGTTCACTCAACCTATCATCATAAGACATGCTCTTCAATCCAGGCAGCATCCTGGTAGATCTCCTCTGCACCCTCTCTAAAGCTTCCACATCCTTCCTATAATGAGGCGACCAGAACTGAACACAATACGCCAAGTGTGGTCTAACCAGAGTTCTATAGAGCTGCAACATTACCTCGTAGCTCTTGAACTCAGTACCCTGACTAATGAAGGCCAACACACCATATGCATTCTTAGCAACCCTATTGACCTGCATGGCAACCTTGAGGGATCTATAGACATTCCCCTTCCCTGGGAAAAAAGACTATGTGCATTCACCCTATCTATACTTCTCATGATTTCATACACCTGAGGTCACTCCTCAATCTCCTATGGGATTGGACACGAGACCACCAAATTCCTCAGGCTCAAATCTCCCTATCTGACATCAGTTCTAAATTAAGTGGACTGAGACAATTCCATGTTGCTATTTTGAAGTAGATGAGGGCTGCTTTCCAGTATTTTGCTCAATGTTTATCTCTAAGCCAACAACACTGAAGCAAGTTATCTGGTCAGTATCACATGTAGCATGTTGACCAGTAATGATTATACCTCAGACATTCTCTACTAGCAATCGAGTTGGGACAAATCATGTTTGTGAAAGCTGCTGGAAACCATTAACTGGGGAAGAGTAAATGGAATGGTCACCCTCTGCCTTCCTCGCCTGTGGTAGACTGAAACAAGAGCCACAGTCATCCACATGAATGAAAGCATCCCACTGCATATGAACCCAATGCCACTTTGCTTGGAGGCTTCCACTCACAACCTTCTGATGGAGCCAGTGATCTCTCCATCTGGATTTGAATACCTTTCGTGTTATCATTTCAGTGGTGAATGGGACTCTCAGTGTGAACTGCTATAACAAAGTAAATCGGGCATCAATTTGAGATATTTGGGTATTTAAGATTAAAGGTAGAAATTCTTATTTGTCACGTCCTGCTCCTCCTCAAGCTTTGTTACACTGCCTCTAAATGAGAGACTCAGGCAAGTGTACCACCTACCCAAGTTACTCATTTTCAACATCTAACTCCAATAACTTTAGTGGAATCAGAATTGGTTCATGGACAGTAAACAAAATGAATGGTCAATTTCAGATTGAGAGGTTGTAACTACATGGATCAATGCTGGGGCCACAGCTACTCATTGTCTATATCAATGATTTGGATGTGAGAATCAAGTGTAATATATCCAAGTTTGCTGAAGATACAAACCTGTGTGGGGAGAATACAGAGAGGCCTCAGGAGTATGGACAGATCAAGTGAATTGGCAAGGAAGCAGCAGCTGAAATGCCGAAAAGTGTTTGATGGATAAATTAGAAAGGAGTGTTCCTCTAACAGTGAAATATTGAACAGTTGTTGTTCAATGGAGCTGGATGTCCCTTCACAGGAAGCACTGGAAGTTAACATGCAGATCTGAATGTTAGCCTGGTTTTTTTTAACACATTAATAGAAAACATTATGAAGACAACCTGTATGTTGACTTTTACTGCAAGAAGATTTGAATACAAGAGTAGGGATGTCATTCTCCAATCACATAGGACCCTGGTGAGGCCAGATCTGGAATATTGTAAGACGTCTATTGTGACATACTTGCAAGAGAGGAAGTGGAACATGGAACAGTACAGCACAGGAACAGGCCATTCATCCCACAAATGTTGTGCTGAACTAATTAAACTAGTAATTAAGCATCTAACTAAACTAATCCCTTTCACCTACACAATGTCCATATCCCTCCATTTGCTGCACATTCATGTGTCTATCTAAGTGCTTGGAATGTGCTGCCAGGGGTGGTAGTGGAGGGGTGGTTGTATTTGTCTCCACTGCCACCCCTGGCAACATATTCCAGGCACCCACCACTGCAAAACTTGCCCTGCACATCCCATTTGAACTTACCCCCTCTCACCTTAAATGCATGCCCCCTAGTTAGACACTTTGACCCTGAGAGAAAGATACTGGCTATCTATCTATACCTCATAATCTTATAAACTTCTATCTGGTCTCCCCTCAGCCTCTGCTGCCCCAGAGAAAACAACCCAAGTTTGTCCAACCTCTCCCTACAGCACATGCCCTCTAATCCAGGCAGCATCCTGGTAAACATCCTCTGCACCCTCTCCAAAGCCTCCACATCCTTCCTATAATGGGGAAGACAGAATTGAATGCAGTACTCCAGATGCAGCTTAACCAGAGTGTTATAAAGCTGCAACATAAATCCCTGACTCTTGAACTCAATGCCTTGACTAATAAAGGCAAGCACGCCATACAACTTCTTTAGCAGAAGGCTAAAGAAACAATGCAATGAAGATTCGCCAGAATGATTCCTGGCATGGTGGGTTTGTCACACGAAGAAAGGTTAAGCAAACTAGATCTATACTCTGAGTTTAAAGGAATGAGAGGTATTTTTTATTGGAATTTACAAAATTCTTAAGCAGCTTGACAGAGTAATTGATGTTTTCTGTGTTTAGAACCAGGAGTTACATGTAAGGGTAGGCCATTTTCAATTGAGGTGAGAAGAAATGTTTTCACCCAGAGGACAGTGAACCTTTGGAACTCATTATCCAAGAGGACTGAAGCCTCAGTCACTGAGTAAATTAGAGGCAGAGATTGACAGATTTTTAGATATTTAGGGAATCAAGGGATTATTAGGTTAGGAGATAATACAGAAAAAATTGTACTAACATAGGCTGAGGGGAGACCTGATAGAAGTTTATAAAATTATGAGAGGCATAGATAGGGTGGATATTCAGATCTTTTTTCCAGGGTAGAAATGTCAAGTACTAGAAGACAACACTTAGATAAGATATCTTTATTAGTCATATGTACATCAAAACACTGAAAAGCATCTTTTCCTCAGTGTTCTGGGGGCAGCCCGCAAGTGTCGCCACGCTTCCGGTGCCAACATAGCATGCCCACAGCTTCCTAACCCCTATGTCTTTGGAATGTGGGAGGAAACCAGAGCACCCGGAGGAAACCCACACAGTCACGGAGAGAACGTACAAACCCCTTACAGACAGTGGCTGGAATTGAACCTGGGTCTCTGGCGCTGTGATAGCATTACACTATCCACTGCGGTTTAAGGTGAGAGGGGGAAAGTTTAAAGGAGATGTGCAGGGCAAGGTTTTTACAGAGGGGTGAGTGCCTGGAAGGGGCTGCTGAAGGGTGGTGGTGGAAACAAGATCTGATAGTGACTTTTAAGAGGCTGTTAGATAAACACATGAATATGCAGAGAGTGGAGGGATATATGGATCATGTGCAGGTAGAAGAGATTTAGTTTAGTTCAGCATAGTGTTCGGCACAGACATTATGGGCCAAAGGGCCTTTTCCTGTGCTGTACTGTTCTAACATAGGAGATGAAGCACGATCTTATTGTACGGCAGAGCAAGCATGAGGGATTGAATCCTTGCTATTTCTAATGTTCCTGTGTTCAACATCAAATGTGAAAGGAGTGCAAGCCACAGCAATATCCTGGAAAACTAATTCTCTTTTAATCACCATGTGGACATCACTGGCAGGGCCAACTCTTAAATGTCCTTGAAGGTGGTGCTGGAGACCAAAGCGCCCCCCTCACCCCAGGACCGTCTAGAGTCAGACTGAAACCGTTCATCTGTCTTGGGGCATTAGGACCCTATGTATAATCTGTTGTAATCTGTATTGTAATCCTATTGATATCAGTCCCCACTAGTGGAGGGCTGGAAATAAAGATGTCTGCTCCCCATAGTTGGCATACGCTTGGTGCTCTCACAGAGACATTGCCACGTTTTATGTGTCAATTCTACTTGATATTTGCATCCGTTGAAGGAAAATGGTCTGAAAGACAAGAACGTGAGTGCAAAGCTGAAGGCCGTCTCCCATAGCCCAGTGCAAGCAAAGTATTGCAGCACTATCAATTTTAGTTCCAGAACCCACCAACCATGCAAAATAGGCAGCATTAGTCCTGGAGGCAGGAGGCGTCTCCTGCGGCAACAAATTAACAGAAAAGTTGTGCCTGGGTGGATCGAGTTGATGAGCTGACCCAAGCTGAAATAAATATGTAACAATGATAAATTAGCAGTCGGGAAGGAGAAAACTAAGTGTACAGCATTTGATTAAGATGTAGAAGGGGCTTATCTGACCAATACATCCATCTTCTCTAGTTTAAATAGTCGTGCATGTCAGTTGTTGTTGTTGTGTGTCCAACAACTGTTGCTTTCCCCATATCATAATAGTCTCTGCCTGTTGTCCAGAGAGTTTGGCAGAATCTCTGAAGCTGCAGAGAGTACTGGACTCAGCCCAACACATCACGGGAACATCCCACCCCATCAATGGTAGTATCTATATGAGGTACTGCCTCAAGATGGCAAAATTTGTCATCATAGATCCCCACCATCCGGGCTATGCCGTCTTCTCTCAGCTACCATTGGGCTGCAGGTACAGAAGCCTGAAGTCCCACACCACCAGGTTCAAGAACAGTTACTTCCCTTCAGCCATTTGGCTCTTGAACCAACCGGCACAACCCTAATCATTACCTCAGTATAGCAACACTATGACCACTTTGATCATTTTGCACTGCAAAGGATTTTGTTCTTTTTTTTGTTCTAATTGTGGTCTTTCTTGTAAAATTTTCATATAACTTATGTTTGTTTTTTTTCTTGTGAATGTTGCTTATCTGATGCTATGTGCCTGTGATGCTGCTGCAAGTTAGTTTTTCATTGCACCTGTGCATATGACAATAACCTTGACTTTGAGTTTTGACTTTGGCATTTTAACAGCAGGATTCCTTTCATTTATTTTCTCAGTTTCCTGATTATTGGCTGCTGATTGGCAGAGCTGGAGGTGTGCTTAGTGAGAAAGCAGGCACAGTAGTGTAGTGGTTAGCATAATGTTTTGTAGCGCCAGTGACGCCGGTTCAATTCCAGCTGCTGTCAGTAAGGAGTTTGTACGTTCTCCCCATGTCTGCGTGGGTTTCCTCCGGGTGCTCCGGTTTCCTCCCACATCCCAAAGACGCACAGGTTAGGAAGTTGTGGGCATGCTATGTTGGTGCCGGAAGTGTGGCGATACTTGCAGGCTGACCCCAGGACACTCTAGGCAAAAGATGCATTTCACTGTATTTTGATGTACGTGTGACTAATGAAGATATCTTATAAGAATACCAGAAACACTGCCTCCAACAACATCCTCCAAATCATTTGCAACAGAAGTTAACCAATGTCAGTGTACTCTTTCAGTTATGGACTCACAAGAGACTGCAACAGCTAGAATCTGGAGCGACAGACAAGATACTGGAGAAACTCAATGGCTCAGGCAGCATCTATGGAGGGAAATGGACTGTCGACGATTCAGGTTGAGACCCTTTCATCTGGACTGAAAGACGGGGGAGATGTCAGTTTAGACAGGTGAAGGGAAGGGGTGGAGCAAGAGCTGGCAAACCAGAGGTGGGTCCAGGTGAGGAAAGGTGATGGGCAGATGGAGGAGGGAAGAGAGGAAATAGCGACAGGCTGGGAAGTGATGGGTGGAGGTGATGAGGGCTGCAGGTGATGGAATCTGACAGGAAAGGAAGATGGAGCATGGAACCAGGTAAGGGAGGTGGGGTGGGCAGGTGGGGACAGTGGGGGGGGGGGGGGGGGGGGGGAGGGGACCCAGTGGGAGGAATGTGTGGGTGATGGGCAGACAGAGTGGGAGAAGGAGGGGTAAGAAGGGGAAAGAAACAGGGAGGTGGGCATCTGGGGTGGGTGTAGGATGATCTGGGTAGATCAGGAGGAGAGAGAAAGGAACAGAGAGAGAGCGCTTTACCCTCTGGTAGGCGATACAGGACAATACATGCACACACTACAAGACTGAAACACAGCTTTTTTTCCCAAAACTGTTAAATTGTTGAACATGGACTGACACCACCTATACATACACATACTATGTCTCTTCCTTCCCCCCCCCCCCCCCCCCCCACCCCCCTTTACTGGCTGGACTCATCATGGTGTCATTTAATATATTGATATACTGCTAATTATCATTTATTATTATCATGGTTCATTTGCACACTGCCTTTTTATTTTTTTATACCTTATATTTGTGTAAGTATGTTTTATTTTATAGTTATAATTGCTCTTATCAATTTACTGTTTTGGTTTTTATTAGGCAAGAGAGTGCCATCGTAATCTCACTGTTGTTGCAACAGTGCGATGACAAATAAAGTAATAAAGAAAAGAATGAAACTGGACATTTCAATGTTCATACCGCTGGGTTGTAGACCCCCCATGCGGAATATGAAGTGCTGTTCCTCTAGTTTGTGCTTAGCCTCACCCTGGCAATGGAGGAGGCCAAGGACCGACATGTCAGTGTGGGAATGGGGAAGGGAATTAATTATTCCCTTAGTTATGCCCAGGTCATTCACATGCCCAGACTCCCAAAACAGGACCTCTGCTCTGAGTTCTACTACACGTTCTGGTGCTGGTGTCAAAGCCTTGTTCTGCTTTTAATGCATCAGACCAGAGCCCGTTAATTAAAATAGTGCTCATTTTCTTTTGATAAACAACTTTCAGCTGAATATGCTGCCACTCTGAGTACTTCATGGGATATGCAAGTGTATTCTGAGATGCTACTCAATTCCATAAGGTTTTGTCCATGGGATTCAGCAAATGAGTTAGAGTAGGTAATCGGGGCAGAGGTTCATGTTGGAGAACTAACGCAATATCGAGCACAGTTTCTGCCCAGGTTGACAGCTGGGACCGAAGAGAACTGCCAGTGTTAGATATCTGGGTTTGCTTACCCAGTGACAGTACATAAGGAGGTGGTATCTTTATCTTATCTATTGTTGGAAAGCTGAGCATTCAGTGACCTTAGAACTCTGGTTAGACCACACTTGGAGTATTGTGTTCAGTTCTGGTCGCCTCGTTATAGGAAGGATGTGGAAGCTTTAGAAGATTTAGGAGATTTACCAGGATGCTGCCTGGATTGGAGAGCATGTTTTATGAGGGTAGGTTGAGTGAGTTAGGGCTTTTCTCTTTTGGAGGGAAGGAGGATTAGAGGTGACCTGATAGAGGTGCACAAGATGATAAGAGGCATAGATCAAGTGGACAGTCAGATTTTTTTCCCGAGGTGACAGTGGCTAACATGAGGGGGCAAATTTTATGGTGATTGGAAGAAGATATAAGGGGGATGTCAGAGGTAAGTTTTTTTTTTACAGAGTGGTGGGTGTATGGAACACACTGCTGGCGGAGGTTGTGGGGGCAGATACATTAGGGACATTTAAGAGACTCTTAGGTATTCACATGAATGATAGACAAATGGAGGGCTATGTGGGAGGGAAGGGTTAGATAGATCTTAGAGCAGGATAAAAGGTCAGCACAACATTGTGGGCTGAAGGGCCTGTACTGTGCTGTAATGTTCTTTGTCCTATCTTTAAGAAAGTAGTGGCCACATAACCTCTTGAAGTCCTCTTCTGAGCAGGGAGTTTCAGGGTTTAGATTGTAATGATGAAGGAATTTTGACATGTTTCCAAGTCATGAGGTGCAGTGGCTAATGGGGAATATGTAGATGATGGTTCCACAACCAATCTTTGAAACCACCATAAGATTGGCAGAAATCCCTGAGGAGTGGGCACTTGGATCGTTGCTTCCGATTTATTTTCTCCATCCAGTTCAACCAGAAGAATGCCAACAGAAAGATTTTAAAATCAGAGCAAAATTGAGAAAGTGATCCATGCCCCAGCCAAAGCAGAGAGCAATGTCACAAGAATATTTCAAACTAATTTTGAACTGTACTCATGGGGGATGGTGGAATCAAAGCCTTTTGGAAGCAAGTGCAATGTGTGATTTGCTCAGTTACAAGTAGGGCAGGCAATTATTTCTGAATCCAACTGTCAGATATGAAAATCCAATAAGCCACAGCAACAGTGTAAGATTCGTAACTGACTCTATTCATTAAGCCAGTGAACAGAAGCTTCACAGTAGATTAACCAACTCCCCTAGTGAGAGAAATGAAGACAAAAAAAGGACTGCATGCATAAATTACACAAGCTTCAGGTCTGGACTGTAGTTTATTGAAAGGAGGTGAATGACAGGCTTTCTTATATAATCAATTAATTGTGTATTGTATGTATTTTACATTGCCACATGCATTATTAATCCCATTGCTTAATAAGTTCACTCATTTTCTGAAGTTAATTGAAGTCTGATTTGATGCTTCAAAGAGCTAAGGAAGAATATGACTACTTTCCAAATAATTAATGCTAGATTTTGGGGCTTGCAGCCCTAGGAATATGACTGAAGCTTATCCAGAATTCCTGCTAGATGGATGCACATAAGGCATGCTGATTGGTATTCACCCATGAGAAAGAAACAAGAGCCAACATAATCCCAAGCAAAGAGAGTCCGGAAGGTTCAGAAAAATGAAGAGCATATTGTAGATGATGCAAACATCTGTTTACAGACAAGAGTATGATTCAGCCTCTCAGTCCGCTCTGTGACTCAATTAGATTATGGCTGATCTACATCTAATTCCACTTATCGCACTATGATCTTACAAAAAAGTGAACCACTTTGGGTTTTGAACTTTTCCATTGGCTTCCTGTCTCAACAGCCTTCTGTGGCATTGAACGATCTGGACTGCCACTTGCATTACATGTATGTGAGGATGTTCTTGCTAACAACTCTGAACAAAAGAGTGGCAGTGGGTGACTGCCTGGACTTTATTGCATCAATACACAAAAAGTGCTGGAGGAACTCAGCAGGTCAGGCAGCATCCATGGAGGGAAATAAACTGTCGATGTTTCGGGCCAAGAACCTTCATCCGGACTTTATTGTATTTCTGCTTTGACAGTTATGGTTAGTGTCCTTTGGAGTTCTCCGTCAATAAAAGTCAAGGAGTGGTCCACACAGTGGTGCAGCCAGTAGATCCGCTGCCTCAAGGTGCCAGAGACCCAGGTTTAATCTCAAACTCGTGTCCTGTCCGTGTGGAGTTTGCACATTCTCCCGTTGACCACATTGGTTTCCTCCGGATGCTCAGGTTTCCACCCACATCCCAAAGACGTGCATTTGTGTAGGTTAATAGGCCACTGTAAGTTGCCCCAAGTGTGTAGGTGAGTGGTAGAATCTTTTAGGACTTGATGAAAATTTGGGGAGAATAAAAAAAAATAGGATTCTTGTAGGATTAGTGTAAATGGGTGGTTGATGGTCAACATGGATTGAATGGGCTGAAGGGCCTGCTTCTGTGCTGCCTGACTCTGACTCTATAGCTGTATGCCATGCTGAGCACAAACAAGAGTGTGGTAATTCAGCACCACCCACCACTTAGACACCAGCCCTACAAATGAATTTAGTTACTGATTTGAAACTGCAGCCTTTATATATCACCATCATGGCAGGCACAGTAGTGTAGCGGTTAGCATAACGCTATTACAGCACCAGCGACCCAGGTTCAATTCCAGTTGCTGTCTGTAAGGAGTTTGTACATTCTCCCCGTGTCAGCGTGGGTTTCCTCCGGGTGCTCAGGTTTCCTCCCACATTCCAAAAAGACGTATGGGTTAGGAAGTTGTGGGCATGCAATGTTGGCGCCAGAGTGTGGCGACACTTGTGGGCTGCCCCTAGAGCACTCTATGCAAAAGATGCATTTCACTGTGTTTCCATGTACATGTAACTAATAAAGATATCTTATCTTATGGAGTCATACGGTTACTCAGGATGGAAACAGGCCCTTCAGCCCAACTCATCTATGCTGGTCAAGGTGTCCACCTGAGCTAGTCTCATTTGCCTGCAATTGACCCATATCCTTCTAAATCTTTCCTATCCATGTACCTGTCCAAATAGCTTTTAAATATTGTAATTGTACCCATCTCCACAGCTGCCTCTGGCAACTTGTTCCATATACCCACCACCCTCTGTATGGAAAAACTTTCCCCTCAAGTTCCTGTTAAATCTTCTCCCTTTCACCTTAAATTTATGCCCTCTAGTTTTGGACTCTCCCACACTGGGGGGGAGGGGGGGAAAGGACTGTGGCCATCCACTTTATCTGTGCCCATCATATTTCTATAAACCTCTATAAGGTCACACCTCATCCCCCTTTGCTCCAGGGAATAAACCCTTAGCCTATCCAATCTTTCCTCATAACTCAAGCCCTCCAATCCCAACAACATCCTTGTGTATCTTTTTTGCACCCTCTCTAGTTTAGTTGCATCCTTTCTAGAGGATGGAGACCAGAAATGCACGCAATAGTCCAGGTGAGGTCTCACCAATATGTGGTACATGACGTCACATCTCAGATACACAATGCTCTGGAAGGCCAGTATGGCATAAGACAAGTGCCCAGGAAGGCCACGTGGCTGTGGAAGTGAGTCTGGGTGAGCACGTGGTCGAAGAGCTGGAGAGCAGCAGAGATCACAGAAGGGGAGCAGTGAGAGAGGGTCTCACAGAACCCCCATCAAAGAGAGGAGGAAAACTTCTTCAGGGTAGGCTTACCTGAAAGAGACTTCACAGCGGTGGTCTCGATCCAAAACATCAACTGTTTATTTCCCTCTGTAGATGCTGCCTGACCTCCTGAGTTCCTCCTGCACTTTGTGCGCAAAGGCCAGTATGCCCTCCTCACCACCCTGTGTCACCTTCATCCGCAAGGCGTTTTCTCTGACACACAAGTCTCGTGGATTGGGAAAGGGTTTAGAAAGTAGGGATATCAGGGAAAGGGATGGGATTCAAGGATTGGGGTTTATTGGAGAAGGGTGGTGTGGGAGGAGTTCAGGGCATTAATGGGTCAGAGTGCGGTACCAGTGAAAGTGGAGAAAAGACCGAGGGATTACTTTAAGGAGCTGGCCACGACTACTGTGGCTCCTCACAATGCAGCACACAGATAAAATGCCTCGCAGGTGAAGAGTGCGGCAGCACTGCACTCTGAGATGTCAGTTCACAACTCCCTGGATGGGGGAGGGAGTGACAAAGGAGGGACTCAACTGTGATTGCCAAGTCAAATGACGGTGTCGTATTCCAAATCTTATTGCCACACAGTATTGAGTGACTAAAAATAAAAAAATTAACAACATTTGTTGTTTCCTTCACATTTGCATGTTTACTTTTCTCCTCATAGATTCATAATTTTTTGA
Source organism: Pristis pectinata (assembly GCF_009764475.1). Taxonomy (NCBI): domain Eukaryota; kingdom Metazoa; phylum Chordata; class Chondrichthyes; order Rhinopristiformes; family Pristidae; genus Pristis; species Pristis pectinata. Next base: position 13,220,169 of record NC_067409.1, on the reverse strand, counting down.
GGAGTGATTTGCAAATTCCATGAGGGCCATTTTCTGTTACCTGAAAGACCATAATGAAGGGGTCACCTGTTCTTTAATTCACAAGCCTTCTTCAAGAAAACAAGCTTTCCACACTTTTGTTGTTTCTTGCATTGTCCTCTTTTTTTCAAGCAGTTGGGTTCTGCTAACTGTTGTTTATTGAATATAACACCTATGCTGTTGCTTCATTGTGATTCAGCAGTTTAGTGGTCAATAAATTCTTTCTTTGCTCTAAATCACAAGACCTCCTGGAGTAAGAGCTGGAGTAGACTACCTGTCTCCCTGAGCCAACTCTGCTACTTAACAAGCTAATGGGCGATCTTCTCTCTCCTTCCATTGGCACAAATCAGGACGTTGGTGATAAATTTCCTGCTCTTCCTCAAAACAACACCAAGGGATCACTTGACAGAGCAGACAGGATGACAGTTTAACATCTCATCCAGAATGCAGCACACCCACAACAGTGTGTTGGTTCTTGGGGACTCTGGTCCATATCCCCGGAGCTGAGGTGTCACTGACTGATCCTTCCAAGCCACTGGTTTCTGAGTTATTCCACAGGGACTTTCTTTCAATGGAATTGGAAGTGTTAGGTTCTAACCAGGGTGACACATTGAAAAATTCTGCTCCAGGGAGTTATCGGAGATACTGGAATGATTGCTGACAACTAGGCACCCTTTTCAGTTATTCATGCAAACAGTTCCACAAATTCCAGTATCATGGATAACCAGTTAACCTTACAGGAATTCTGTGCTATATATAGAAAGCTCTTTGTTTAAAATAATGAATTGAGAAAATGAATGCAAATACTTATATCGCAATTTAACATCCTACCAATGAGATTATGTATCCTATTCATCTGAGCGGACTTTATTATTGGATATTCCCTCTCCGTTGCACCATTGGACATGTGCTAATAAAGGTTTGATCCTCTGTGCAGTGATGAAGTCTCAGATACAACATGCAATATATAGAAAGAAGTAGAAATTAGAGTTTTATTGGGCAAGGGTACTTGAAATAACTCAGCAGATGCATGTGGTGCTTTAATATTACAGTGAAGACCTGATTTTACAGTGGGGATATCTTCTTGCTGCTGCTTCAGGGCTCAGACACAGGGCATCTGCTCAGGAAACAGAAGCATAGAAAATAGGAGCAGGAGTAGTTTATCCAACCCTTTAGGCCTGCAACTGTATAAAATTGTAGCGTATTTTTTTCATTAATTCACAAGGTGTGAGCACTGCTGGCAAGGCGAAGATTTATTGCTCAGTCCCTATTAGCCCCTGAACTGAGTGCCCTCCAGGTCATGGTAGAGAACAGTTAAAAATCAATCATAATGGTGTGCCCGGAGTCACATATAGTGCAGACCAGTTGAGGACAGGAGATTTCATATCTTGAAGATTATCAGAGAACCAGATGGGTTTTCACAACAGTCCAGTAAGTTTCATGAGCACTCGTGTCGATACCAGCTTTTTTTAATTCAGAATTTTAATTTGCCATCGGCAGCTGTGGGATTCAAACTCATGGCATTGGATCAACTGTCCTGCCTCCTCTAGTAATGTAACCATTATGTTATTTTAGATAGAGGGAGAGATGTTGCTTATTAGTGGAGAGTAGAAGAGGCAGAAGACATAAGCTGGCAAAAACACAGTGAGGAGAAAGTCTTTTCTGCAGTAAGTGATTATGATCAGAATACACGGCCTCAGAATGTGGTTGCTGCACGTTCAATTCCACCTTTCAAAAGGGAAGTGGAGGAATTCTTGAAGGTAAAAACATTCTGAGCTTTGGGAAACTGCGAGGTGACTGAGTGGATGGTTTGATAAAGGAACCACTTAGATGAACCAAGTAGCCTTCTTTGCATTGTTCTCTCAGCCTGGTTCCACAGATACCACACGTCCATATGGATCTCTGATCCGTTGGCTCCATACATATCAAATGCGTTGGAAATATTCAGCTGGTCAGGCAACATCAATGCAGAAAGAAACAGAATAAGTGTTTCAGGTTGATGACCTATCATCACAAGTGCAGAGTCTGAGAATTCTGCAGAGTTCCCAGTTATGAAATGCCATAAGTGCTTTATAGACCAATCAATACTGCAGACTTTGAAGTAAAATAAAAATGACAGTTCATTGTGTCACCAGTTTGTTGAAACATGCAAGGCTGCAGCATCATACCCAGGATTTCCCAGTGCAGGCACATCATGGTTGTCCTGATAGCCATCAGGGAGATTACGGACCAGTATTACACCTGAGCAGGGAGGAATCCATGATTACCTCGGCTCTTCCACCACACAATGGAGAGAGCATATTAGCCACTGGACCGCTTTAGGACCTGAACATGTTAAATAAAGTCCCTCCTAAATAGAGAGAAGTTAAAATCGTTGAAAGTTAGACAGATTCCAGCATATTGAGATTAAAATAATATGGTTAAAGGCAGAAGAGGCTCTTGGCATTATGGTTTGAGGGGACCAAGTTAATTCTCACATCGTTAGACTACAATTTAGCAAGGATGTTTTGGTCTTGGTGGGAGAGCAGTATAGAGTTACCTGGGTGATACCTGGACTCCAAGGATCAAATTACGAGGAAAGATAACCAGGGTTGCTCGGTTAATGGGTGATTTAAAGAGACTCTGAAGTTTCCATGATCAGTGGTGGAGAGGGAGGTGATGGACATACTGCTGTTTTAGGAGTACTGAATAACTAAACTGTTGGGGAAATGGAGAGCACCAGAGCATGTGCCAACTCCTTTATTGTAACAAGTGCTATTAGCACTATAACACATGTACAATTATACAGAGTCGTAGAGTTACACAGAACTGAAACAGGCCCTTCAGCCCAACTCTTCCATGCCAACTGAGATGCCCATCTAAGCTGGTCCCATTTGGCCACATTTGGCCCATAGCCCTCTAAACCTTTCCGATCCATGTACCTGTCCAAGTGTCTTTTAAAAATCATGATGTCATAGCCGTGACTCACGTGTTTACATATGAATTTATCACATCTGATAGCTCCAAAGAGAGAGAGAAAGTATTTTTAGTGCATGAGGAACACCAGACTTGGAAGCATGTTCTACAAACGAGAGTTTCTTTTCCTTAAAAAACTCAATCAAGTTTCTGAGACAGGACCTCCCCCACACAAAGCCAAATGAGAGCCAGGCCTTTCAATGGGGAAATTCCGACATTATGTTCAGACCTGCTATTATGTTCAGACCTGAGCCTGAGATCTTTAACCATAGGGACATGAGGAGATCAGTCAGAGCCATAGAAACAAGGAAACATAGAAGCATCGAAAAGTACAGCACAAGAACAAGCCCACCATGAATGCACAGACCACAGTGGCAAATTAAAGTAATCCCATCTGCCTGCACGTAGTCTGTATCCCTTTATTCATGTGTCTGCCTAAATGTGTCTTAAACGTTGCTATCATATCTACTTCTCCCACGTCCCCTGGCAGTATGTTCCAGGCACCTGGCATTCTATGTATAAAAAACTCCTTAAACTTTTCCCCTCTCACCTTAAACCTACCCCTTCCAGTATTTGACATTTCCACCCTGAGAAAAAGTCTCTAACTACCTATCTATGCCTCTCATAATTTTAGAAACTTCTATCAGTTCACCCCTCAGCCTCTGATGCTCCAGAGAAAATAATCCAAGTTTGTCCAATTTCTCCTTACAGCTAATGCACTCCAATCCAGACAACGTACTGGTGAAACCTGATCAGACCACCTACATTTTTGTCCAAATCAATTATATATCTCACAAACAAAACACACTGATCCCTGTGGAACACCACTGGTCACAGATCTCCAGTTGGAAAACCACCCCTCTACCACAACCCTCTATCTTCTTTGACCAAGCCAATTTTGGATCCAACCTACCAACTTCACATGGATCCCATGTGACTTAATCTTGTGGACCAGCATACCATGAGGGACCTTGTCCAATTCTTTACTAAAGTTCACATAGACAACATCCACTGCCCTACCTTTGTCAATCACCTTTGTCGCTTCCTCAAAAAACTCAATCAAATTTCTGAGACAGGACCTCCCAGACACAAAGCCATGCTGACTTTCCTCAATAAGTCCATGAGCTCGCTGATAGTCAGAATGGGCTTGAATGATTCAATAGCTTCCCCCAAATCCTTTGTTCCTAATACCTAAATCCATTAGTGCAAAAGCTAACTAGTGTCCTTTAACTCAAAACAAATCCGGTGTGTATATAAATCTGAAAGTAACTGAAAGTAAAATGCTTCCATGTTCTAGGCAGCCAACCAATCATGGGACATGACCCCTTGAGTCCTCAGGCGTTGGTTTTTCAGCAAGAGTAGGCTAGTCAGACCCCCAATACGTCTCCACCTTTCAAATTAGACTAGGGGCTAATACCTTATACCCACCTCTCCTCTATCCCTTAATATCCTTCATTAACAAAGACCAATAGAATTGCATCTGCACCATAGAATCGTTACCCACGAGAAGAGGCCATTCAGTCCATCATATCCAGGCCAGCTGCTAGTGGGGTAACCGCAGCCATTTCATTCCCCTACTCTTGACCCACAGCCCTGCAAATTATTCTCTCTCAAGTACCTACCCATGGTACTGCAGCAACTGCAGAAAAGAGATCTCAAGCTTCTTGTTTAGAAAAAAAAATTAAATGGTGGATATCCGAAAAAATACAAAACATGTTGGAAACACACAACAGCTCAGGCAGCTTCTCTGGAAAGAGAAACAGACTTAATATTTCATATCTGAGACCCGAAATGAGAAAGAAAGAAAGTTACTTTTCAGTTGCAGAGAAGATGGGGAAGAGATAGATATAACAAAGGGAAAATCTCTGATAGGGTGAGACCAAATAGGCTAATGTGGGGCTTTGAAGCAATATTAAGCTTTTTTATCCATGTTATGTGCTAACAGCAGGATTATGGGACATGCCCAACAATTCTATTAGTTAGATCTTGCTCCTTTGGAAACAGGTCATCTGAACCACGGAGGCCAATGATGTCACATTGTGCAAAAACGCAATGAGCTGCTGGAGCACCTCAATGGATCAGGCGGCAACTGTGGAGGGAAATGGACAGTTGACATTTCAGGTTAATGCCCACTTCCCTCCAGGGACGCTGTCTGACCCACTGGGTCCCTCCAGCAGCTCGTTTTCTGCTCCAGATTCCAGCATCTGCAGTCTCTTGTGCCTGCAGTATCACACTGTGACCAGTTGAGGTAGATTTCTTTTAGAAAGTAACAGTCTTATGTGCAAAAAAGCAGCTGGACATTGAAATCAAATCAAATAAAATCCTCAGGAGGCTAAAGAAATTTGGTTTGTCCCCTTTGACACTCACCAACTTTTACAGATGCACCATAGAAAGCATCCTATCTGGATGCATCACGGCTTGGTACGGCAACTGCTCTGCCCAGGACCGAAAGAAACTGCGGAGAGTTGTGGACACAGCCCAGCATATCAAGGACACCAGCCTCCCCTCCTTGGACTCTGTCTTTAGCTCTCTCTGTCTTGGTGAAGCAGCCAGCATAATCAAAGACCCCCACCCACCCAGGTCATTCTCTCTTCTCTCCTCTTCCATCCAGTAGAAGACACAGGAGCCTGAGGGCACGTACCACCAGACTTAAGGACAGCTTCTACCCCACTGTGATAAGACTATTGAATGGTTCCCTTATACAATGAGATGGACTCTGACCTCACGATCTACCTTGTTATGACCTTGCACCTCATTGCACTGTACTTTCTCTGTAGCTGTTATTGTTTTTACCTGTACTACATCAATGCACTCTGTACTAACTCAATGTAACTGCACTGTGTAATGAATTGACCTGTATGATCGGTATGCAAGACAAGTTGTTCACTGTACCTCAGTACAAGTGACAATAATAAACCAATAGCAATGTGGATGGACACAAGTGGAACAAAAAGATGAACGATGCCACTCATAGCCAGTCAGCTCAAAGAGCAGCTATTTTGAACTGTTCAGATGGACAGTGCCGTATATCTCCGATCTTTGCGCCATTGCAGATCTGCCAAAGTAGAATGAAGAATGATAGCAGAAGAGGTAGACATGGCATTCATTCAAGACATGATTTAAATACCTTGTAAGCAAATACTGAATACTAAATGGTTCCAAATGGTGCATTTTAAATAAGTTTAATGCAAATTACATTACCAATAAACGATTAACACTATCAGCAAGATTTTGTACTTAGATATGTAATGATTTTGTAAAGCTGTGGTGGCAGAGTCACTCAACCAGCAACCGATGGAACAGCTCATTGATCCATACATTGAAATCCCATCAAATAACAGCATTCGAATTCTATCTGAATTTAATTTAAATGAATAAATTTGGTTTAAAGCGAAAACCAGTATCAGTATTAACAATCAGGAAGTTACCAGATTAGTGTAAAAACCCACCTACTTCCCCAGTATCCTTCAAGGGAGAATATCTACCATCCTTACCCACCCTGTCTACGTGTGGCTCCAGAACGACCAATGAGGTAGAAAACTTAACCACCAGTTTAAATGCGGTGAGGATGGACAATGGAAGCTGCCATTGCCAGCAATGTTCACATCCCGTAATGGAAAAAAAACGGATAAATTCTTCAACACCTTCCACCAACTCTACTAAAAACCTGACAGCGAACTATGGAGACACAAGCAACTGCAGATGCTGGAATCTGGAGCAAATATACAAAGTGCTGGAGGGACTCAGCGGATCAGGCAGCACCTATGGAGAGAAAAGGACGGTCGACGTTTCGGGTCGAGACCCTTCATCTGGACCCTTCACCTCAGTCCAAGATGAAGGGCTTGGACCCGAAACGTCAACTGTCCATTTCCCTCCATAGATGCTGCCTGACTCGCTGAGTTCCTCCAGCAGCTTGTTTTTTGAAAGAGAACGATACTGGAAAGGTTTTGGATAACTGGAAGACACAAATACCTACAACTGGATGAATCATTTTTATGCTAACTAGGCACAGCATCTTCCCAAATCAGAAATTGCTGAAAGACCTCACAGCATTAAGATGTTCTCAGTTTAAGAACTCATTACCATGATCTGCTCCCTCATTAAAACGCAAACTGCAGGCTTCTGAGTCATTGCTGCTTGCCAAGTGGGCAGCAGTAATATCGTTCGTGCACTGACTGTGGAAGTAATCTCTGTGTGACAGCCTCAGGAAGAGCGGTGACGGTGCAAAGGAATTCCAAGGCATGGTCAGTCATGCCCTGTGATTGTGGGTGCTTCTGAGCTGCAGTGTTAGGGTCAGATCAGGGGATCTGTCAGATGTAGTCATCAGCTCACTCAGGCCATATGTACTGATGGCTGCTGTCAACTAATTTTTATATAAAGGAAAATTATATGACTTTCAATACATAAGGCAATATCCCTGGGGAGATGCTTTAAATTTAAGTAGGTTTCATGACACCACAACCAACCTGCCTGTCAGCTTACATCCCTCCTCAGTCTACCTATCACCTCCTGTCCTTTCTCACCACTCCCCTTCCCCTCTTTATATTGGCCAACTCGCCTCTCCACTCTCAGTCCTGAGGCAGGGTTTTGGCTCAAAACATCGACAATTCCTTTCCCCTCACAGACGCTGCCCGACCTGCTGAGTTCCTCCAGCAGATTGTGTGTTGCTCCAGATTCCAGCATCTGTAGTCTCTTGTGTCTTCACGACGTTCAGCTTGATTACTGCTTGTTGAATTGTGAGTTAATAATGAAGGTTATATGTCAATCCAATTTCTGATGTTAAGTAAATAATGGGAGCAATCGCATGTAGGAAATATGGTGCTCAAATAACATTGGCTTAAGATAAATCATGACCAGAAGTTTCCAGAACAATTTTCTGATCAACAGGAATTCAATAGAAAGTAGAAAATATGCCCAAAATAACTTTTATGCGTAATTTACACATAAAAGGTTGCAGGCACGGTAGTGTAGTGGTTAGCGTAACGCTATTACAGTGCCAGCGACCCAGGTTCAATTCCGGCTGCTGTCTGTAAGGAGCTTGTACATTCTCCCCGTGACTGCGTGGGTTTCCTCCGGGTGCTCCGGTTTCTTCCCACATTCCAAAGACATACGGGTTAGGAAGTTATGAGCATGCTATGTTGGCGCCGGACTTGCGGGCTGCCCCCAGAACACTCCACGCAAAGATGCATTTCATTGTGTGTTTTGATGTACATATGACTAATAAAGATCTTATCTTGAAGATATATTTTGTCTAATCCAGTTTCTAGGCCAATATGTTGCCAACATTGACCAGCTGCTTATGGTTCCAATGCCTTCTATTCTGTCAACACCAGCTCCATTAGTGAACTTGTTGGAAAGTTCTTGTATCCTTCGGGTACTTTTCCAAACACTTTCATACAAGAAATAAGGAGCATACAAGCTATACAGAGAAGTTGGACAAACTTGGGTTGTTTTCTCTGGAGCATCGGAGCCTGAGGGGAGACCTGATAGAAGTTTATAAAATTATGAGAGGCAGAGATAGGGTAGACAGTCAGGGTCTTTTTTCCCAGGGAGGAAATGTCAAATACTTGAGGCCATCAATTTAAGGTGAGAAGAGGAAAGTTTAAAGGAGATTTAAAAGGCAAGTTTATTACACAGAGAATTGTAGGTGCCTGGAGAAGTGGTGGAAGCAGATACAATAGCGACTTTTAAGAGGTACTTAGACAGACACGTGAACAGGCAGGGAACAGAGGGATGTAAACCATGTGCAAGCAAATGGGATTCTCTCAGATTGGCATCATGGTCAGCACAGACATTGTGGGCCGAAGGGCCTGTTCCTGTGCTGTACTGTTCTATGTTCAATGTAAAGGCATGCATCACAGAGGACATCAACTCAAGAAGTCGACCTGCTCCATAAATGTCATCAATTAGTGAAGAACAAATTTACAAGGGTGTAACAGAGGGGCTAAACAGTGAAATCAAACAACAGGGATAATGCATTAACAACAGTATACTGGGATTTCACGATGTTTTTACATTTCACCTCATGTTAACGGTACTCACAGCTGCCATCAGGCAGGAGGTACAGAAGCCCACACCACCAGGTTCAAGAACAGCTACTTCCCTTCAACCATTCAGTTCTTGAACTAACCTGCACAACCCTAATTGCTACTTCAGTACAGCAACACTGTGACCACTTTGACCACTTTACACTACAATGGACTTAGTTTACTTTTGTTTGAAAAAAACTTTATTTATACAGCATGGTTACAGGCCCTTCCCAATCACACCCATGTTGACCTACTAACCCGTACATCTTTGGAATTGGGGAGGAAACCGGAGCACCAGGAGGAAACCCAGACAGTCACAGGGGGAATGTTCAAACTCCTTACAGACAGTGGCGGGAATTGAACCCCGATTGCTGGCGCTGTAATAGCGTTACGCTAACTGCTACACTACCGTGCCTCCCTAATTGTGTTCTTTCTTGTATAATTTTGTATAATTTATGTTGTTAAGTTTTTCTTGTGAATGTTGTGTCTCTGATGATATGTGCCTGCGATGCTGCTGCAAGTATGTTTTACATTGCACCTGTGCATACACGTACTTGTGCATGTGACAATAAACTTGACTTTCTTTCTTTCCTTCTTTACTAAGACATTAACGGGGTTGGTACTGCCCTTGAAATATTACCGTGGGGCACAGATGTCTCATGCTACAGGAAATCCATTGTACCCTGTTACGACTGAGTCCATTATCTGAAATTACTAATTTGGCCATGGGGAAATAATGAATGTTCATTCTGCTGGAAGAAGTTGTTTGTCTCCGATTAGACCTTGATCATCTCTGCATCATTTTTATTTGTTAACTGCAAGCAAAACAATCATAATCTCAAGCAATATTTCTGCTCAAAACCAAGTGGCCTCTGACTGGAAGAGTATTGAGCTTCTTGACAAAGCAGTGATTACTGATCTGGTTTTGATGGATCTTCTCTTTGGAAGCAATCCTTAAGAAAGAGCTAGAGCAAAAAGCACTACGCACTCCTATGACTAACATTCTCATAAATTATTAAAAGGAAACATTGCAGCTTGTTTCCTTAGAGGAAGAAAAAACATTGGTAAATAATTGCATCAATATATGTTGGTGTTTATATAAAAAAAACATGCACAGATTATTTAGACGTTTGCCCTGAGAAATATTTTCAATTTGCAGACAATGTCTTCACTCTCAGTTGAAACACCATTCAGAATGAACCACTTACTTCATTTGCTTGTAGTGTGCCCAGATACAGAAGTCCATTATCTAGTGATGTACAATCAGTGACCGGCATCCCTTCCCCTTAGGATAACATCCCATTATTTTCCTGACTATAACCAATGCCAGCCAGCTTTAATTGATTGACGAACCATGGGTGAGTGTAGGGCACATCATAGCAATTTGACCATGATCACATCTGACAGCCGTGACTGAACTGGCAAATTCTCTCGCTCCTGAGTTAGAAGGCCATGAGTTCATGTCTTTCTCAAGAGAATTCAAAGCAAAAATACAGCTTGATGCTCCACTGCAATATTGAGGAAGAGCAATTCTGCCAGAAGTGCTGGCTTTTGAATCAGTTGTTACACTAAGGCACTGCCTGCTGTCAAATTTGCTTCAATCATCAAAGATGGCACTGTTTTGAAGTACAATGTGGTTTTCTCCAGTACCTGGACAATATTCAGTCTTCAATGAACATCACAAAGAAATTGATAATAGAGCCATAGATTCTTATGTGTGTACAGCACAGTAACAGGCCCTTCGGCTCACTATGTCCATCTCGACCATTGTACTTGTCCAACTAGTCCCATTTACCCAGATTGAGTGCATAGCCTTCTATGCCTTGTCCAGATACTTCTTAAACATTGTGAGAGTATCTGCCTCCATTAGATAAGATAATATATTTATTTATTAGTCACACGTACATCGAAACACACAGTGAAATGCGTCTTTTTGCGTTACTGAGGATGTGGTGGGGGCAGCCCGCAAGTGTCACCACTCTTCCGCCGCCAACTTAGCATTACCTCCTCAGGCAGCACATTCCAGGCTCCAACCACTCTGCGTGTGAAAAGATTTCCTCCTCAGATCCCCTCTGAATCTTCGACCACTCAACTTAAGTTTTGTCCTCTTGTTTTAGACACTTCCAACATGTGGAAAAGATTCTTACTATCTACCCTATCTATCCCCTTCGTTATTTTTCATACCTCTGTCAGCCTCTTCTGCTACAGCCTATCCAATCTCTCCTCATAACTGAAATGCTCCAATCCAGGCAAAGTCCTGGTGAATCTCCTCTGCACTCTTTCCACTGCAATCACGTTATTTCTGTAGTGTGGTGATCAGAACTGCACACAAAACTCCAGGTGTGACCTAACCAATGTTTTATAAAGTTGCAACATAACATCCCTGAGCTTATATTCTATGTTGCAGCTGAAGAAGGCAAGCACCCAGTATGCCTTCGGTAAAGGTGCTATAGAAATGCATGCAAATTGGGCCTTTATCAGCTACATCTCAGGTAATACTTGTTGCTTCTCCATGCCGTTTCATAAATACTTGGATGGCGGTGCTAATGAAAGTTCTGTAAAGGATCAACTGCGGACTACTCTAGGTTAAAACAGCCAATATACCATCTGCCTTACCGAACTGGAATGCTTGCATTCAGTGACTGGCGTACAAGGATACCCAGATCTTATTGCACCTTCCCATTTCCCAATCCATCAGCATTCAGATATTCATCTGTCTTTTTGTTTTCAGAAGCAATGTGGATAACCTCACATTTATCCTTGTTAAACTGTATCTGCTATACTTTGTCCACTCACCCAACTTGACTAAATCACATTGAAGCCCCTTTGCACCCTTATCTACTGTGCCTCATGAGCTGTGCCTCATAACACCAACCCCACCTCCACACCCCCCTCCCCCACCCCTGGCAGTCTTGAGTCACCTGCAAAACTTGTAGATGTTAAATTTAATTCCTGCAACCAAATCGTTGATTTATATATCGTGAATGGTTGGGACCCTGTGGCATCTCACTCATCACTGCCTGCCGCCCAGAGAAAAAGCCTGTTTATTCCTATTCCCTGTCAATTAATTCTCAATCTAATATATTAACCCCAATCCCATGTACTTCAGTTTTGCACTTTAACCTCTTATGTAGGACTTCATGAAATGTCTTCCAAAAGTCCAAATACACTACATCCATTGGTTCACCCGTATCTAATCTACTGGTTACATCCTCAACAAAACTCCAGTACTTTTATTAAACATGATTTCCCTTGAGAAAAAATATCACCAATCCTTCATTACTCCTGGGTCTAAATCTCGGAACTCCTTAGCTAACAGCCCTGTGGGAGTACCTTCACCAGAAAGACTGCAGTGGTTCAAAAAGGCAGATCGCCACCACCTTCTCAAGGGCAATCAGCAGATGGATGACAAATACTGACCTTGCCAATGACCCCAGTTGCCAAAATTGAATATAAAGAAAAATGTTCCTTCACATGCAGTGAAAGGCAGTGGAGCCCGAGCTGTAATGGGATGTCATCTTCAAATAACTTGGTAATGAAATAGTGCTCTGATGAGCTTGGTCTTGCATTCCATCATCTCGGGATATCCAAGGTTGTAAAGTGCTATGGGGAAGGTGGAAATGATTTTGCTGAGTATAACAGGATTTTTGTAAAGGATTTACACAAAGCCTTTTTCTCAGGTGAATTTTTTTTTCCTACTGATGTTGAGAACAGTTTAGTTATCTGCTTCTGTGCCCTTTGTTGAAGTGATGCTATTTATCCCACCCCACCAGCAACCTGCTGGCTGCGTAGTTGTGATGCACCATAGAAAGCATCCTTTCCAGATTCATATCAGTTTGGTATGGTAACTGCTCTGCACGAGACCTCAAGAAACTGCAGAGAGTTGTGGACACAGCTCAGCACATCATGCAAACCAGCCTCCCCTCCATGGACTCTGTCTACACTTCTCGCTGCCTCAGTAAAGCAGCCAACATAATCAAAGGCCCCACCCACCCCGGACATTCTCTCTTCTCCCCCCTCCCATCAGGCAAAAGGTACAAAAGCCTGAAAGCACGTACCACCAGGCTCAAGGACAGCTTCTATCCCACAGTGATAAGACTATTGAACGGTTCCCTTACACAATGAGATGGACTCTTGACCTCACAATCTACCTTGTTTGCCCTTGCACCTTATTGTCTGCCTGCACTGCACTTCCCTGTAGCTGTGACACTTTACTCTGTATTCTGTTATTGTTTTTACCCTGTGCTACTTCAATGCACTGCGTGATGAATTGATCTGTATGAATGATATGCAAGACAAGTTTTTCACTGTACCTTGGTACAAGTGACAATGGTAAACCAATACCAATACCAATGCCAAATTTTAACCTCACAATCTACATCGTCATGGCCATGCACCTTATTATCTGCCTCCACTGCACTTTCTCTGTAACTGTAAAACAGTAACTGCATTCTGTTATTGCTTTTCCCTTGTACTACCTCGATGTACTGATGTAATGAAATGATCTGTATGGATGGCATGCAAAACAAAGTTTTTCACTGTACCTCGGTACATGTGACAACAATAGACCAATTTACCATTCTTGATCCCAGCACCAATTCCCCTCAATTTGCTTTCTGTGGAGCTGAACAAACAATGGAGAAATGGTGAACAGGCTGGGGCATTGAGCACAGTGCATTCATCTGCTGATAATGAAAGCAAGGCTTACATTTATATAGAGCATCACATGACCCCATTCAGTAATAATCAGAATCAGATTTATTATCACTGACACGTTGTGAAATTTGTTGTTTTGCGGCAGCAGTACAGTGCAAAACATAAAGAGATAAAAATTACTATAAGTTACAAAAATAAACAAATAGTGCAAAAGAAGAATAACGAGGTAGTGTTCATGGGTTCATGGACTGTTCAGAAATCTGATGGTGAAGGGGAAGAAGATGTTCCTGAAACATTGAGTGTGGGTCTTCAGGCTCCTGTACCTCCTCCCCGATGGTAGTAACATGAAGGGGGCATGTCCTGGATGGTCAGGGTCCTTCGTGATGGATGCTGCCTTCTTGAGGCACTGACGGTGGGGAGGATTGTGCCCGTGATGGAGCTGGCTGAGTCCACAACCCTCTGCAGCCTCTTTCGATCCTGTGCATTGGAGCCTCCATACCAGGCGGTGATGCAACCAGTCAGAATGCTCTCCACCATACATCTGTAGAAATTTGCAAGAGTCTCTTTTTGCTCTCATTGCTGCCATCAGACAGGAGGTACAGGAGCCTGAAGACCCACACCTCAAGGTTCAACAACAGCTTCTTCCCCACTGCCATCAGGTTCTTGAACCAACCTGAAAAACCTAGGATTCTACCTCGGACTATATTTCCCTCAACTTGCAGTAATGTCATTTTGTTTATTTTTGTTTGACATGTAGGTTTATGTATAATTTATGTTAATTTTAGTTTATGTAATTTATGTTTGTCATGTTTGTAACGTACTGTGCCGCTGCTGCAAAAAGCTAATTTTTTATGGCATCTATGCCGTGGGTATATGTGCCCCTGACAATAAACTGGAACTGGAACTTGAACTTCATCCTAAAAAAGGGCACCACTGAAATGTGTAAAATATGAAATGCATCTGCCACTCCTGTGCACAGCAAGATCTCACAACAGTGACACTATAATGAACAGATAACCAGGTATGATATCAATTAATGAGTAAATCTTGACTCAGTTTGCCAGGGACAATGTCCCTGTTCTTCTATATCCCCTCCCTTATTGTCTGAGCAGCCAGGATAAGATAAGATAATCTTTATTAGTCACATGTACATCGAAACACACAGTGAAATACATCTTTTGCGTAGAGTGTTCTGGGGGCAGCCCGCAAGTGTCGCCACGCTTCCGGCACCAACATACACGCCCACAGCTCCTAACCTGTACCTCTTTGGAATGTGGGAGGAAACCAGAGCACCCGGAAGAAACCCACACAGATACAAGGAGAACGTACAAACTTCTTACAGACAGAGGCCGGAATTGAACCCGGATCGCTGGCACTGTAAAGCGTTACGCTAACCTTGATGGGCTGAATGAGGTAGAATGGGAGAAGGCTCATGTGGAGCACAAAAGCTAACACAGGTCTATATGGGATATAGAATGTTTTATGCAATTCTAGGTAATTTACAGCTTGCGATACTGTACTAACAGGACAAAAGCAGTTATCAGTTGATAACTTCTATCTCCAGCTATTGCTTGTTTAGTTTGATGGATTATTAACTTGTTGTAAACATCATTACCGAATGAGCATGTCCCTGTTGGGCTCCACTTTGATGCATTGGATTAGTCTGATCTTCTTATTGCCACACAGAATGAACAAGGAACTCCCATCGAGCTTGCCTGTAGATCAAATCAAATGCCCTGTATGAAGTAAATAGATGTGCTGCTGCAATCCTGAAACCTTCCCTCTTAGCATACGGTTGGCTGATGTTCCCTGAAACCACACCGGGCTACTGGGAGCATTTGTTCAACAGCAGCTGCCTGTTTAACTGCATAATTCCCCTGGCTTCCCAGCTCTTTGCTTAACCAGTGACAGATAGATGTGGCTACATTAATAGTCAATCTCCCACGCTGGTGAGGTCAAAGCAAGGGACAAAAGTCAACAATAAATCCAATTGGGAACTCGAGACAAGAAAGTGGTTCGAATGAGGGATTCACTTTCACAGGAGTGATTGATGCAAATAACTGAGATACACCAAGGGGAGGGTGGTTGAGGGTAAAGGAACTGGTGGAGAAGGACCAGATGGACCAAATGACCTGTTCTTTGTTGCAGATTTTCGAGGTCTGATGAGAGATCATCAACCTCAAAGTCAAAGTCGAGGGGAAATTTCTACACTGAGAAGGTGATGAACCGGTGGCATTCTCTACCACAGAAGGCAGTGAAGGCCAAATCGCTGAATATATTTAAGATGGAGATAGATCGATCTGTAGACATGAGGGCATCAAGGTGTGGGAGAGAACAGGAATTTGGTATTAAGACAGAGCGCCTGCCATGATCGTACGGAATGGTGGAGAAGGCTCAAAGGGTTGAATGACCTACTCCTGTTTATCCATGTTCCTACGTTACTCTGTAATCCGAGTTTGCAGTGCAGTCATAGCAAATTGTGCAGAAGACGGAAGGAAATTCCTGTCATGTGGACAAACATTCACTCAGTAGGCAAGATAACGAACATATCTTCTCAATGTAAGTTGATGAGGAACAGCAGAGGAGCAAAAGAATTTAGGTTTTCAGTGAATAAATCACAAAACACTGGTGAGTAGGTGTAAAGCATAATGGGAAAGGCTGGTGGGAAGCTGACCTTCATCACACAGCTGTAACGTATTTCTAATTTCTTGCTTTTCTTGTTTTTAATGTATGTATAAAATGCCTTGGGATTCTCCTTAATCCTACTTACCAAGGACATTTCATGGCCCCTTTCAGCTCTCCTGATTCCTTGTATAAGTTCTTTCCTGCTTGTTTTATATTCCGCAAGGGCCCTGACCGATTTCAACTTCCTGAGTCGTACAACAAAGGGACAACACTGGCTATTCTCCGGTCCTCTGGGACCTCACCTGCAGCTAAAAAGGATGTAAAGATCTTTGTCAATGCCCCAGCATTCTCCTTTCTTGCTTCTCACAATAACCTGGGATAGATCCCTTCAGGCCCTTGGACTTAGCCACCTTAATGTTCTTCTGAGACCCAACACTTGCTTCTTGATATCAACCTGCCCTAAAATATCAGCACACCTTCCCTGATCTCACCATCATCCATGTCTTTCTCCCTGGTGAATACCGATGTGAAGTATTCATTTAGTACCTGGCCACTACCTCTGGCTCCAGACATAAATCCCCTCCTTTGTCCTTGAGTGATCCTACCCTCTCCCTAGCTACCCTCCTGTTTTTAATGTATGCATAAAATTCCTTGGCATTCTCCTTAATCCTACTCTCATGACCTTTCATGACCCTTTTTAACTGTCCCGATTCCCTGTTTAAGTTCTTTCCTGTTTCCTTTATATTCCTCAAGGACCCCATCCGATTTCAGCTTCTTAAATCTTATGTATGCTTTTTCCTTTCTGACTAAATTTGCAACATTTCTCGTCATCCAAGATTCCGGAACCTTGCCATTCCTGTCTCTCTTCCTCACAGGAACATGTTGGTCCTGAATTCTGACCAGCTAGCCTTTAAACAACTCCCACATGTCAGATGTGGACTTACCCAATAACACCCGCTCCCAACCTACTCTCCCCAGCTCCTGCCTAATACCGTTGTAATTAGCCTTTCCCCAATTTAGCACCTTCCCCTGAAGTCCAGTCTAATCCTTATCCATAATTATCTGAAAACGTACGATCACTGTTCCCAAAATGCTCCCTCACTGAAACTGCAATCACTTAGCCAGGCTCACTTCCCTATACAAGGTCCAGTGTGGCCCCCTTCTCCAGTTGGACTATCTACATACTGCATCAAGAAACCCTCCTGGATGTACCTAACAAATTCTGCCCCATCTAAGCCTCTGGCACAAAGGAAATCCCAGTCAAGATTGAGGAAATTAAAAGCACCCACCACAACTACCCTGTTGTTTTTACACCTTTCCATAACCTGCCTACATATCTGTTCCTCTATCTCCTGCTGGCTATTGGGAGGCCTATAGAATAAACTTTCCATAGTTGTGAGGTTACTCTAATGGGATCATAGACATATTGATCCTAGAATTTTCAATGCTGTTTCAACACAATGGCATTGGGACCCAACTTGTTCTTTTCTAAGGCTGGTTACACGGTCTTTCAATCTCATGGAATTCAAAAGGCAGACCCCATGATCCAATTGGGTTGTTTAGAACAATAAAGAGATTCAGTGGAGCAGGTACAGAGACTGTACAGGAGAAACCAAAATATGAAGAATCTTAAAGCTGGAGGAAGACTACATAGAAGCAAAATCAATTTTTCACTCAAAGGGCAGTGGAAATCTGGTACCCATTCTCCTGCAGATGATAACATTAATTGAAATTTTCAGGTCTGGAATTGTCAATATGAAAATCAAAATAAAAGTGCAGATGCTGGAAATCTGAAACAAAAACAGAAAATACTGAAAACACTCAACAGGTCAGGCAGCGTAGTGGTCAGCATAACACTTTACAGCGCCAGTGACCCGGGTTAAATTCCAGCCACCATCTGTAAGGAGTTTGTACGTTCTCCCCATGACTGCTTGGGTTTCCTCCGGGTGCCCTGGTTTCCTCCCACATTCCAAAAGATGCAGAGGTTAGGAAGTTGTGGGCATGCTATGTTGGTGCCAGAAGCGTGGCGACACTTATGGGCTGGCCCCAGAACACTCTACGCAAAAAAATGCATTTCATTGTGTGTTTCGATGTACATGCGATAATAAAGATATCTTATCTGAAAGCATCTGTGGAAAGAGAAACAGTTAATGTTTCAGGTCAAAGACTCTTCTTCAGTTCTGATTAACTGTTTGTCTTTCCATAGATGCTGTCTGACTTGCTGAGTTCTTCCAGCATTTTACTTTAGGATTGTCAAATGCTGGTTAAGTTAGGGGACCAAGACATATGGGGAAACGGAAGGTAAATGAAATTGAGTAAAAATCAGGCAGGATCTAACTGAATGTTGGGACAGATTTGCGAGCTGGATGGCCCATTCCTGTTCACACATTCCTGCAGGATTTCTGAAATATAACTCTTACAAGTTTCTACAGCTGTACGATGGAGAGCATTCTGACTGGTTGCATCATCGCCTGGTATGGAGGCTCCAATGTGCAGGATCGAAAGACGCTGCAGAGGGTTGTGGACTCAGCCAGCTCCATCACGGGCACAGCCCTCCCCACCATCGAGGGCATCCTTAAGAGGCGGTGCCTCAAGAAGGCAGCATCCATCATTAAGGACCCTCACCACCCAGGACGTGCCCTCTTCATGTTACTACCATCGGGGAGGAGGTACAGGATCCTGAAGACCCACACTCAGCGTTTCAAGAACAGCTTCTTCCCCTCCGCCATCAGAATTCTGAACAGCCCATGAACCTCTGAACACTACCTCGTTATTTCTCTTTTGCACTATGTACTTATTTTTGTAACTTATAGTAATTTTTATGTCTTCATGTCTTGCACAGTACTGCTGCCACAAAACAACAAATTTCATGACATATTTCAGTGGTAATAAACCTGATTCTGGTTCTGATTCACCTGCATGGGCAGAGAATTGACACTGACTGTAGTTTCCTCTCTTGTGAGGAGTTTGTGTCATAGCGAAGGAATTTCCAGTGTCCTGAACAGATAGCATTGGCAATGAAAACACAGCAAGTGATTCCTTGGATAATATCGTGCCTGATAATGCAAACAGAACAGAGATGCCAGCAATGAAGTATATCAGCAGTGCCAGAGTGGAACTAAATTTGGTGCATTTAAAATTTGGAAAATAGTCAAAGAACGATCTTGAAAAATCAAAAAAATATGTGAAATGCTGGAAACCTGACTGGAAATCTAGCAAGTGTAGATGAGCACAAAAGTCAGCATGGACATGGTGAGTCGAAGGGCCTGTTTCTGTGCTGTATAATACTATGACTCTAAAACCAGCCAGAACAACTCAGCAGGTCAGGCAGCATCTGATTAAGGATGGTTTGATGAGTATCGAAGAGATAAAAAGTTGCAGAATTACAGGGGAGTAAGGTGAGAGGTACAGTGACTGTTGAGGTTGCTCTGCTGGGAGCTGGCATGGACCCAATTGGCTAAATATCCTCCATTTATGTCCTAACACAATCAGTCGATACAATCACAGTCACTAGAGGTAGTGATGAGCAAACTAGTGGGCCTAAAGGTAGACAAGTCCCCTGGTCCTGATGGGATGCATCCCAGGGTACTGAAAGAAATGGCAGAAGTTATAGTAGGAGCATTTGTGATAATTTACCAAAATTGTCTGGACTGTGGGCAGGTCCCGGAGAATCGGAAGACAGCAAATGTCACGTCACTGTTTAAAAAAAGATGCAGGCAAAAGGCAGGTAATTATAGGCCAGTTAGCTTAACGTCGGCAGTTGGTAAAATGCTTGAAGCTATCATTACGGAAGAAATAGCAAGATATGTGGACAGAAGTGGTTCCATCAGGCAGACACAGCATGGATTGGGAAAGGCAGCAGGTCCTGTTTGACAAACTTACTGGAGTTCTTTGAGTGCAGTGGATAGAGGGAAACAGGTGGATGTTGTATAACTGGATTTCCAGAAGGCGTTCAATAAAGTGCCACATGAAAGACATCCATAAGATAAGGATGTACGGAGTTGGGGGTAAGGTATCAGCATGGGTAGAGGATTGGTTAACCAATAGAAGGCAGAGAGTTGGGATAAATGGGTGTTTCTCTGGTTGGCAATCAGTGATGAGCAGGGTGCCACAGGGGTTGGTGCTGGGCCCACAACTTTTCACGATATAGATTAACGATTTGGAATAGGGGACAGAGTGTAACATATCTAAGTTTGCTGATGACACTAAATTGAGTGGAAAATCAAATTGTACAGAGGGTGCGGAGAGTCTGCAGAGAGATATAGATAGGTTAAGTGAGTGGGCAAAGGCCTGGTTGATGGAGTACAACGTTGGTAAATGCGAGGTCATCCACTTCGGAAGGAAAAATAGAAGATCAGATTATTATTTAAATAGTGAAAGATTGCAGCATGCTGTTGTGCAGAGGGACTTGGGAGTGCTTGTGCATGAATCGTAAAAGCTTGGTTTAAAGGTGCAACAGGTTATCAAGAAGGCAAATGGAACATTGGCCTTCATTGCTAGAGGGATCAAATTTAAGAGCAGGGAGGTTATGCTGCAACTGTACAGGGTACTGGTGAGACCACACCTGGACTACTGAGTGCAGTTCTGGTCTCCTGACTTGAGGAAAAATATACTGGCTTTGGAGGCAGTGCAGAGGAGGTTCACCAGGTTGATTCCAGCGATGAGGGGGTTAGCCTATGAGGAGAGATTGAGTTGCCTGGGACTATACTCGCTGGAATTCAGAAGATTGAGAGAGGATCTTCTAGAAACATATAAAATTATGAAAGGGATAGATAAGATAGAGGCAGGTAATTTATTTCCACTAGTAGGTGAGACTACAACTAAGGGACATAGCTTCAAGATTCGGGGGAGTAGGTTTAGCATGGAGATGAGGAGGTACTACTTTTCCCAGAGAGTAGTGAATCTGTGGAATTCTCTGCCCAGGGAAACAGTAGAGACTACCTTATTTTATATATTTAAGACACAGTTAGATGGATTTTTGCTTAGAAGGGGAATTAAGGGTTATGGGGAACAGGCAGGAAGGTGGATCTAAGTCCATAGCCAGATCAGCCACGATCTTATTGGATCATGGAGCAGGCTTGACGGGCAAACTGGCCTACTCCTGCTCCTATTGGTTATGTTCTTATGTTCTTATAATAATAAGTTCCCAGTAGTCCATCCCACACATGATTCTAAGGATTGGTAAATTGGTAAATTGGTCTATTATTGTCACATGTACCGAGGTACAGTGAAAAACTTGTCTTGCATACCGTTAGTACAGATCATTTCATTACACAATGCATTGAGGTAGAACAAGGTAAAACAATAACAGAATGCAGAATAAAGTGTCACAGTTACAGAGAAAGTGCAGTGCAGGCAGATAATAAGGTGCAAGGTCATAATGAGGTAGATTGTGAGGTCAAGAGTCCATTTATCGTACTAGGGAACTGTTCAATAGTCTTATAAAAGCGGGATAGAAGCTGTCCTTGAGCCTGGTGGTACGTGTTTTCAGGCTTTTATATCTTCTGCCCAATAGGAGAGGGGAGAAGAGAGAATGTCCGGGGTGGGTGGGGTCTTTGATTATGTTGGCTGCTTTACTGAGGCAGTGAGAAGTGTAGACAGAGTCCACGGAGGGGAGGCTGGTTTCCGTGACGCGCTGAGCTGTGTCCACAACTCTCTGCAGTTTCTTACGGTCACGGGCAGAGCAGTTGCCATACCAAGCTGTGATGCATGCAGATAGGATGCTTTCTATTGGTGAGGATCAAAGGAGACATGCCAAATTTCTATAGTCTCATGAGGAATTAGAGGTGCTGATGAGCTTTCTTGACCACGGCATCAACAAGGTTGGATCAGGACAGGCTATTGGTGATGTTCACTCCTGGGAACTTGAAGCTGTCAACCGTCCTGATCTGAGCACTGTTGATGTCGGACAGGACACACAACATCATCTTGGTGCATTTCAGTGGGAGATAGTGGAAACATTCCAAGTACTATCCCAGAACGAATTTCTGTGGTGTCTGCGCACACTTATAGTTGTTTCCTCAGTTGACATAGTGTCATTTTGCCACCTTTACACACCCCTCGAATGTGCAATTAATACTCATTAAGTGTTTGCATAATTTCCTGTTTTTATTTCAGATTTCCAGCATCTGCATTTTTTTATTTTCATCTTGCCAATCCCAGATCTGAAAACTCAATCAACCTTCTCATCCACAGGAGAGTAGGTGCCAGATTTCCACTGCCCTTCTCATGAAAAATTCATTTCACTCTGATGTAGTCTTCCTCCAGCTTTAAGAGTCTTCATATTCTGGTTTCTCCAGATCAGCTCATATATTTTCATTTCTTCAATCTCTAACTCCACCGTATCATTGGGTCTGTTCCTTGGACTTGCCTCCCTGCTTTTGAGGCAGATAAAAATCGCCGCCTCTCTCAGCTAACAGCTTCCTGAAGCAGTGCACTCAAAAACCACCCCCCTCCACCCGCCCCGGTGAGCATAATGCTGGCCATCTTGTATGGGTATCCAGAGTCTGGGTGTCTCCCATGGAACCCCTTGCAAGATCTGCAGCACTTTTCACCCATGTGACCTGTTGTCAACTGTCTCAGCACTCATGTGACCCTTCCCCTGTTTTCCACTAAACCCACCATTGCGTCCATGTGAGACCATGTCTCCGTTACCATCCCTGCAGCTTGTTCTCCTCTTGTACCTCAGAGTCATGCCGTGAGTGAACCTTTCACATCCCAGGCACTGCCTTTCTGATGATGGCATTCCTGCTTGCTCCCTTGTACATTAGGTTATTAGCCTTGCTAACCCACTGCTTGGTTTCCTTGGGTGTTATTGGATTAAAAAGTCCCTTCAGGGTTGTTTCTATGTCCTCTTAAGACACCTTGTCCATAGTTCATGGAGCTAGTAGACTTACCAGTGTCTCACATGTCTCCTCAGACCTATATTCTTGGAGGCTGGAAGAATGAGGTTGATCTTATTGAGACACATAAGATCATTCGGTGAAATGACAGCCCAGATATCAAAATGTATCTATTCGTGGGAAAATCTCAAACAAGTGGACATAGCTACAAGAATAAGATAAGATTTCTTTATTAGTCACATGAACATTGAAACACACAGTGAAATGCATCTTTTGCATAGAGTGTTCTGGGGACAGCCCGCAAGTGTCACCACGCTTCCGGCGCCAGCATAGCATGCCCACAACTTCCTAAACCGTACGTCTTTGGAACGTGGGAGGAAACCAGAGCACCCAGAGGAAACCCACTCAGACACAGGGAGAACATACAAACTCCTTACAGACAGCGGCCGGAATTGAACCCGGGTCACTGGCGCTGTAATAGCGTTACGCTAACCACTACACTACCATGCCATTAAAAATGAGGTAGAAGATATAAAAGCCTGAAAGCACATACCACCAGGCTCAAGGACAGCTTCTATCCCGCTTTTATAAGACTATTGAACAGTTCCCTAGTACGATAAATGGACTCTTGACCTCACAATCTATCTTCTCGCAGAGGGTGGCAAATCTTTAGAGTTCTCTACCTCGGAGATTTGTGGAGGCTAGATCATTGGAGAAATTTGAAGTAGAAAAATATTTGAAAGATCAGGGAAATGAGAGCTTTGGAGAACTGGCAGAGAAGAGGAAAGGCCTGGGATAGATCAGCCATGACCTGATAGAAGTTCATAACATTATGAGAGGCATAGATAGGGTAGAGAGTCAGAACCTTTCTCGCAGGGTAGAAATGTCAAGTATGAGACGAACTTTATTTAAGATGAGAGGGGGAAAGTTTAAAGGAGATGATTTTTTTACACAAAGGATGGTGGGTGCCTGGAATGGGCTGCCAGAGGTAGCGGAGGAAGCAGATACAATAGTGCCATTTAAGAAGCTTTTAGACAGACACATGAATATGCAGGAAATGGAGGGATATGGATCACGTGCAGGCAGAAGAGATTTAGTTTAATTTGGTATCGTGTTTGAAACAAATGTGGTAGGCCAAATGGACTGTTCCTGTGCTGTAGTTCTATAGCAACAAACAACCTGCTGGAGGAACTCAGCAGATCTAGCAGCATCTGTGGGAGGAAAAGAATTGTCAATGTTTTGGGTCGAAACCCAGCATCTGGACACTGTACTGTTCCATGTTCCATGATATATTGAATGGTGGGGCAGGCTCGAGGGGCTGAGGGGCCTACTAATTTCTTTTTATGTTCTTATATTCCAGGCCAGCAGCGATATTGCTACTTCGGCTCATGAATTATCATGTTCCTCTGTCCCAAGTCCTTCCCCAGGACCTCAACAATGTCATTAATCTTAAAATAAAACAACTCTCCAATGGCTGTACACAGGACAAATGGCCGAGTCCGCTCATACTAGTCTTCGAGAGAGATGCAGCATGGAAACAGGCCCTTTGGCCCATTGAGTCAGTGCCAACCACCCACCAACCTTTTATGGTCATCCTACATTAAACCCATATTTTATTCTCCTCACATTCCAGTTAACTCTCCGTCAGCAGATTCTACCAGTCACGAAGGAACAATTTAAATTGGGCAACTAACTTACTAACTCGCACATCTTTGGGATGTGGGAGGAAACCCATGAGGTCATGGGGGGAATGTGCAAACTCCACACAAACAGCACCGGAGGTCAGGATTGAACTCAAGTCTCTGGTGCTGTGAGGCAGCGGTTCTGAGCAACCGTGCTACCTGGAAATCAAACATTCTGATGTCACTTATATCTCCATTTCCACATGTGGTCCAGTGTCCAATGTGGTCCAATCTTCACCACACGTTGTTCAATACAGACAACCTGGACAGTCAGAGACTTTTTCCCAGGGCGACAATGGCCAACACGAGGGGAGGATTGGAGGAAGGTAGAAGGGGGATGTCAGGGGTAAGTTTTTTACACAGAGAGTGGTGGGTGCATTGAACGCACTGCCAGCAGAGGTGGTGGGGACAGATACATTAGGGACATTTAAGAGACTCTTAGATAGACACATGAATGATAGAGAAATGGAGGGCTATGCAGGAGGGAAGGGTTAGGTAGATATTAGAGCAGGATAAAATGTCGGCACAACATTGTGGGGTGAAGGGCCTGTACTGTGCTGTAATGTTCTATGGTTCCTCAGTTTCACCAGCCTGGACCCTACCTCTTGTCACTCTTACAAGCAGCAAAACCCCAAACTCGTTGTCAGTGCAGTATTGCTGCCAGTCCTATCACTCAGGGCACACAGAGCTAAACAGAACATCCTTTCTCGAAGGCAGGTGTCCTCAAACTAAACAGAAGTGTCTGGTACATCAATGTATCAAAGTCAAAGCAATCATTTCTGAATGACACACATAGATACTACATTCCCAATCCTCTCTCCTTATGAAGATTGAATTCAAAGGCAGAATACAAGGTTAATGGCAGGACTCTTAGCAGTGTGGAGGGACAGAGGGATCTTGGGGTCCACGTCCGTAGATCCCTCAAGGTTGCCGCACAGGTTGACAGGATTGTTAAGAAGGTGTATGGTGTGTTGGCCTTCATTAGCAGGGATATTGAGTTATATAGAACACAGAACAGTACAGCATAGAACAGACCCTTCAGCCCACAATGTTGTGCCGACATAGTTAATCCCTCCTACCTACAGAATGCCCATATCCCTCTATTTTCCTCTCATTCATGTGCCCATCCAAGCCCCTCTTAAAAGCCCCCAGTGAATTTGCCTCCACCACCCTATCAGGCAACGCATTCCAGGCATCCACCACTCTCTCAGTAAAAAACGTACCCCTCATGTCTGTTCCGAACCTAACCCCTCTCATCTTAAATGCATGCCCTCTGGTATTGGATCACTCAATAATGGGAAAAAGATATTGCTTGCAGAGTTCAAGAGCTGCGAGGTAATGTTGCAGCTCTATAGAACTCTGGTTAGACCACACTTGGAGTATTGTGTTCAGTTCTGGTTGCCTCATTATAGGAAGGATGTGGAAGCTTTAGAAAGGGTGCAGAGGAGATTTACCAGGATGTTGCCTGGATTGGAGAGCATATCTATGAGGATAGGGTGAGTGAGCTAGGGCTTTTCTCTTTGGAGAGAAGGAGGAACAGAGATGACTTGGTAGAGGTGTACAAGATGATAAGAGGCATTGATGGAGTGGACAGTCAGAGACTTTTTCCCAGGGCGAAAATGGCTAACGCGAGGGGGCATAATTTTAAGGTGACTGGAGGAAGGTATAAGGGGGATGTCGGGGTAAGTTTTTTACACAGAGAGTGGTGGGTGCGTGGAAAGTACTGCCGGCAGAGGTTGTGGGGGCAGATACATTAGGGACTTTTAAGACACTCTTAGATAGACACATGAATGATAGAAAAATGGAGGGCTATGTGGGAGGGAAGGGTTAGATAGAGCAGGATAAAATGTCGGCACAACATCGTGGGCTGAAGGGCCTGTACTGTGCTGTAATGTTCTATGTTCTGTGTTCTATTCATCAAATTGGTATTGGTATTGGTATTGGTTTACTATTGTAACTTGTACCGAGGTACAGTGTAAAACTTGTCTTGCATCCCGTTCATACAGATCAATTCATTACACAGTGCATTGAGGTAGTACAGAGTGCATTGAGAATAGTTAGTGACACAGAATTTAAATTTAAAAGTGTAGAACAATTATAGTAAAAGTAATGAGTAGATCTGCAGAGAGCAGCTTGCAATGAGTTGCCATGCTCCGGCGTCATCTTGCGAAATCATAAAGCCATAGAGCCATCAGCACAGAAGCAGGCCATTCGGCCCAATCTGTCCATGCTGTCTACCCGAGCTAGTCCTGGAATCATTTCTGAAACATCCATGGTTCACTTTGTGGTCAGAGCTCTCTGCAAGGTGTCAGAATATCACCGAGGAAGCTATCATAACTGATGCTGTTCTATTTTACTGTCTTCAGTGGTCATCCTAAGTTTGAATAGTGTACTCTGTTGTCAGCTTCAATAAGCTCCTGGTGAATCACAGAATACTTTTTCAGAGCTATCTACAAGTCTGCAATGTGGTTTCTCCATCTTGGCAACAATCTGACCTCAAAATGCTTGACGCAGCAATGGCTGTATTACCAAGAGCTGGCACTAGGTGGTACATCTCTCTGGGCCTTGAGCAGGACAGAATATCTGAGCCTGGGAGTTACTCAGCTGACCAAGCAGGCAATATCATGGGTCAATCAATGAATGCATCAGGTCTAAAACTACCAATTAGTGTCCTGTATGTTGATTATTGGCCTCAGATTCTGATCTCAAGCTATATTTCCAACCTACTTACCTGCAAACATTCAAAAGCATAAACATCATGGGCTTTGATTTTCCCTGCACATTATCTTTACCAGGCTGATTATATTTATTAACGTAACTTCCTGTCCACTGTTATTTTACGAGACTTTTTAAATCAATGATTGCATTAAGTGAGTGCAGATAATATACCTGGAATAACACCCAAGAGGAATTAAGTTACTTGGTTCTATAAAAACAAATTGCTCCTCGCACTTTTTAAGCTGTAGTTGGGTTAACAGCTGTGATAAGAAACACTGATTGGAACTTCCTGTCAGCAAGATAACCCAGATTGTTTCCAGCTGCTTGTGTGTGTTTCTTTATTATTTGATCTTTTCCAATACGCAGATATAAAAACTTCTACCTGGAAGAAAAATTGTGCATCAGCAAAACAGCAACAGGATTGAACTCATTATTTCAGCATTTTTGTACCAGACTCATTGATTCATGCAGCAGGAAAACTGGCCTTTCTGCCCTTCGAGTCTCTGCCAACCATCAAGCATCCATTCCACACCAATCTTGCAATAATCCCATTTTGTCCTCTCCACGTTTCCATCAGCTCCCTCCAGATTCTAACACTACCATTACACTCACCTACACAGTGGGTGTGATTTGTTTACACCGGCCAATTTACTAATTTGCACATCTTTAGGACGTGGGAGGAAACCGGAGTGCCCAGGAGAAATCCACGTGATCACAGCAAGAATACGCAAACTCCACACAGACAGCATCGGAGCTCCGCTTGAATCCGGGTCGCTGGGGTAACCCTTCTCCTAATGCTGCCCAATGGTTGCCTAATGCTAACACTGTGCCGGCCAATGGCCACCGTGATGGTCTCCCAATGCAACAAGAAGGCCCTGGTCTTGGTTGCAAGCATTCAGAATGGCCCGTAGGGGACGTAACCTCGGACCATTTGTAAGTGGACATTATGGCCAAGAAAGTATGCCAATGCCTCTACTTCCTCAGAAGACTAAGGAAATTTGGCATGTCGCCAATGACCCTCAGCAATTTTTACAGATGCACCAAGGAAGTCAACCTATCTGGATGCATCACAGCTTGGCATAGTAAATGCTGTGCACTAGAAATTGAAGAGAGTTACAAATGCAGCCCCCGTCAATCACACAAACCAGCCTCCCCTCTGTTGACTCCACCTACACTTCCTGTTGCAACGGAAAAGCAGCCAACATAATCAAGGACCCCTCCCACCCCAATCATTCTCTCTTCTCCCCTCTCCTGTTGGGCAGAAGATACAAAACCTTGAGAGCATGTACCAACAGGCTCAAGGACAGCTTCTATCCCGCTGTAATCAGACTCTTGAACAGACCTCTCATAAACTAATAGATGAACTCTTGATCTCCCAATCTACCTCTTTGTGGCCCTTGCACTTTATTTGTCTACCTGCACTGTACTTTCTCTGTAACTGCAACACCATATTCTACATTCTGTTTTCCTTTTTACTACCTCGATGTATTTACGTATGGCATAATCTGTCTCGATGGCACGCAAACAAAAGCTTTTCACTGTATCTCCGTGCACGTGACAACAATAAACCAATACCAATACCAAGCTGCGATGATTGGTATTGGTATTGGTTTATTATTATCACTTGTACCGAGGTATAGTGAAAAACTTGTCTTGCATACTGTTCGTACAGATCAATTCATTACACAGTGCAGATACATTGAGTTAGTGCATTGAGGTAGTACAGGTAAAAAAGAAAGCAACATTCTGCAAAGGCTGGAAACTAAACTTAAAAACAAATGATGGTGGAAATGCTCAGTAGCTCAGGCAGCTGCTGTGGAGAGTTAATATGCCCATGCTCAAGAATACACATCGGAACACAGGAGCAGAAGTAGGCCATCTACCCCTGAAGCCTGCTCAACCATTCAGTATGATCTGCCCCGGCCTCAACTACTCTTCTGTGCCAATTGCACAAAGTCCTCGGTTCCCCAATCTTTCAATAATGTACCTTCCCCAAGACTGAGATCCTACTTGATCTGACCCACGTCCTCATCTTCCATGCTTTTCCTCTGGCCATGTTTACACTTGCAGTTTTGTGTTACCAGTTGTCCTTAAGATAAGATATCTTTATTAGTCACACATACATCGAAACACACAGTGAAATGCGTCCTTTTGTGTAGAGTGTTCTGGGGGCAGCCCGCAAGTGTCGCCACACTTCCGGCGCCAACATACATGCCCACAACCTCCTAACCCGTACGCCTTTGGAATGTGGGAGGAAACCGGAGCACCCGGAGGAAACCCACGCAGTCACGGGAAGAACGTACAAACTCCTGACAGACAGTGGCCGGAATTGAACCCAGATCACTGGCGCTGTAATAGTGTTACACTAACCATTCCAGTACCGTGCCTGCCCAGTAAGCTTGGTTGCTGTGGGCTATTGTGCCCAATTGGCAACTTGACCCCATGATCACAGGAAGAATGTACAAACACCACACAGACAGCATCAGAGATCAGGGATGAACCAAGATCACTGGAGTCATGACCAGTGATGATGGGTTTGATGGGCCTCAGGTAGCAGATCCAACACCAGACATGTATCTTCCTCCAGACCACCCTGAAAAATTTTGATACCATCTTAAAAATGTTTAAATATCTTTGTGATTTAAAAGTAGTTTGTCAATAAAAATGTTCACAAAAATAATAAATTGATATAAAATACCTTAAACTACTCAAACTGAATTAGAAACAAAAAAATCTCTTTTTAATTAAGATTTGTGATTCGAGTCAAATGAAAGGAGCTGCATTGCATTTCTCAGCTATCCTCGGCCAAAAGCTGAGGCGCCAGATACCTTGGGATGTCCGTGCATCAATGCTCGTGTCCAGATGTGATCTTTATTCTCAATTTTATTTAATAAGTTGGCTCCATGCTCCCCAGAGCTATGGTGGGATTGGACCTCATGCTTCCATGTCAACTGTCCAGGCCTTTGGCTCTGAGCAATTGTACCACCTTAACCCTAAGAATGGGTGATGTGGAGCAGGTGAAAAGACACAAACAGTAGGAAGGGAAATTCAGGATGAAGGATTAAGACATTTGAAGGCCTGGCAACTAAAGCAAAGACGTGCACAAGAATTGAAGGGACAAAGATGTCAGGACTATCCAGGGCTGGAAGAGGTAACAGAGACAGGAGAGGCAAGATCTCATTCCTCACACTTGGCGAGGGAATGTGATTTTTTGCAGATTGCAATGAGCTACAACACACATGATGGACTGAATGGCCTCTGTCTGTACTGTGAAAGCAAGGGGATTCTGACAACCGTCTCCACTGTAAGGCTGCCCGCAATTACTAAAGTTACAGCTGTGAATTTAGTTTTAACAACACTTTGGGGCTTAACTTTTTAAATCCTACTTGCCATTCAGTTTTTCATTAAGCTTACCATAGAAATGTCTGTTATCACTTCCACTCTTAAAGTAATCCCAAGATTTAGGCTGTAACCTTTTAAATATCACCTTTTTGAATTTATTGTGCAATTGCAACATTGAATGAAACTCATTTGTAGGAGCTAATTATTTAGTCTGATGGTTCAGTAATGGAAGCCATGTAAATTGCTGAAAGCCAGTAAACCCAAACTAAAACCAAACAGTTGTGGGTTAATGGAGACATGGTGATTTTCTGCACCTTCCTTTTGGGAAAGGTTAACTACCTGTGCTACTGAACCCAATGTAGATCCTCTGCTTAAAGTATTAGTATGCAACAGATGAAGAGGCTGTTCTTTTAGGCCAAACAAGAAAGCATTTTATTTCTGCAGCAACTTTACATGGTCCCAAAGCAAATTACAGCCAATGAAGGCAGAAGATGCAGGAATGCTCAGCAGGTCAGGCAGCATCTATGGAAAGAGAAACTGAGTTAATGTTTCAGGTGCAAGACCTTTTGTCTCAAGCTTGAAATATTAACTGTTTCTCTTCCCATGGATGCTGCCTGACCTGATGTGTGTTTCCAGCATTTTCTTTTTTATTTCACCTTTCCAGCATCAGCAGTTTTCATTTAGGTTTTCACTTATTTTATAAGTGTGTGGTATCCTCTCTCCACAGCCATGCAGCAGCCTCTACGTCAAGGGCTTAATCCTGTTGGTTATCAAAGGATCGTCAGCTGTGGAAATAGTATGTCGGACTGAGGGAACTGCATGTGACGTGGAGACGGTATGTGGTGTATTGGGAGTGCAGGAACGGTGTCAGTATTTGGTGCGAGGAGAGGAAGGGAAGAGGTGAGGTGAGGTGCATGTCAAACTTAAGCAGAAACACATAAGCAGCAGTTTGGACAGAAAAGTCTGACACATGGGAATGGGATCAGGATCAGACAACTTGATAAAGTGACGTTGGGTATTAAGTCACGTCAGGGCGAGTTTATTGTCATATGCACAAGTACATGTATACACAGCTGCAATGAAAAACTTACTTGCAGCAGCATCACAGGCACGTAGTGTTAGAGACACATCATTGAAAAGAAAAACATGAATTCAGCATAAATTATACAAGAAAGAACACAATTAGAACAAAAAATAATCAACGTCCATTGTAAGGCAAAGTGGTCAAAGTGGTCATAGTATTGTTATACTGAGCTAGTGATTAGGGGTGTGCAGGTTGGCTCAAGAACCGAATTGTTGAAGGGAAGTAGCTGTTCTTGAACCTGGTGGTGTGGGACTTCAGGCTTCTGTACTTCCTGCCCGATGTTAGCTGCAAGAAGATGGCATGGCCCAGATGGTGGGGATCTTTGATGATAAATGCTGCTTTTTTGAGCCAATGCCTCCTGTAGATACTATTGATTGTGGGGAGCAATGTGGCCATGATGTATTGGGCTGAGTCCACTACTCTCTGCAGCTTATGTTCCTGAGCATTTAAATTGCCATACCAGTCCATGATGCATTTCAGCAGGACATCTGTGGAGGTTTGTTTGAGCCAGGATACCGGGGACAACTCCAAAACAGGAAGGTGGTATTAGGATGGGAAGTTCTTTCTTGACTGGCAAAATCATGATTGGTAATTGGTAATTGGTTCATTATTGTCACATGTACTGAGATATAGTGAAAAGCTTTGTCTACATGCCATCCAGGCAGATCATTCTATACATTAGTACATCAAGGTAGTACAAAAGGGGGAAAATAACAGAATACAGAATATAGTGTTGCAGCTACAGAAAAAGTGCAGTGCACGTAGACAGATAAAATGCAAGGGCCATGATGAGGTAGACTGAGAGATCAAGAGTTCATCCTTATCTATAAGAGGTCCATTCAAGAGTCTGATAACAGTAGGGTAGAAGCTGTGCTTGATCCTGGTGGTACATGTTCTCAAGCTTTTGTATCTTCTGCCCAATGGAAGGGGGGAGAAGAGAGAATGACCAGGGAGGGGTCCTTGATTATGTTGCCTGCTTTGCTGAGAAAGTAGGGAGTGTAGACAGAGTCCATTGAGGGGAGGCTTGTTTTTGTGATAGACTGGGCTGTGTTCACAACTCTCTGCATGGTCCAGAGTGTCCCTTTCTGCATCCGATATTTCCCATGCTAACTTCCTTGTTTTTCTTCCAAATTAGCACTGCAGCATCTTTTTCCTTCCAGCTAAGACACAACATCCCCTTTGAAAGGCAACCTATCTGACAGAGTGGCCCTCCAGCACCAGCATAGGTTTGGTGTTAAATCTCTGCAGTGGGATATGAATTCACGGCCTTCTAGTGTCAGAAGTGGGGACATAATCAACTCAGCCACAGCCATCACTCTGTGGTGTACAGCTCTGACAACTTGTTTGGGTATTTTCATTAAACTTTTGTCCAATATCTCATGGTGTTACATGTGATGATTGAGTGAATATGCTTATATTTCTGATGTTTCTTGGATGACAGAGCACAAATGGGCAAACTGATACAGACAGAGAAAGTAACTTACCTAAAGTTACAGAATTCGATATTGGGTTCCAAAGGTTGCAACATGCCCAGACAGGAGGTGCTGTTCCTCATGTTTACGTTGGGCCTCATTGCAAAAGTGCAGGAGGCCACAGACAGATGGGTTGGAGATGGGGAATTAAAGTGGCAGCCAATGGAAAGCTGAGGGTCATTCCTCCAGGGCGAGTGACTCCCCTGTTGACATCAGCTTGTAATAAAGAGAAAGTTTGTGCTGAAGGTAAACCCCAGAATTCTTGCAGGGTTTACCTCACTCCATGTGAATTCTTGCCATCTATAAGTTAAGATTTCTTTATTAGTCACATGTACATCAAAGCACACAGTAAAATGCATCTTTTTGTGTCGAATGTTCTGGGGGCAGCCCGCAAGTGTCGCCACGCTTCCGGCGCCAACATAGCATGCCCGCAACTTCCTAACCCGTACGTCTTTGGAATGTGGGAGGAAACCGGAGCACCCAAAGGAAACCCACGCAGACACAGGGAGAACGTACAAACTCCTTACAGACTGCATCCTCAGCCCTTTACTCTACTCTCTATACACTCACGACTGTGACCAGATTCTGCTCTAACTTCATCTACAAGTTTGCAGATGATACCGCCGTTGTAGGCCGTAACTCAAACAGCAATAAGTCGGAGTACAGGAAGGAGATAGAGAGCTTAGTGGAATGGTGTCATGACAACAACATTTCCTTCAATATCAATAAAACTAAAGAGCTGGTCATTGACTTCAGGAAAGGGGGCGGTGTACATGCACCTGTCTACATCAATGGTGCTGAGGTCGAGAGGGTTGACAGCTTCAAGTTCCTGGGAGTGAACATCACCAACAACCTGTCCTGGTCAAATCACGTAGATATCACGGCCAAGAAAGCTCACCAGCGCCTTTACTTCCTCAGGAGGCTAAAGAAATTTGGTTTGTCCCCTTTGAATCTCACCAACTTTTACCGATGCACCATAGAAAGCATCCTATCTGGATGTATCACGGCTTGGTACGGCAACTGCTCTGCCCAAGACCGCAAGAAGCTGCAGAGAGTTGTGGACACAGCCCAGCGTATCACGGACACCAGCCTCCCCTCCTTGGACTCTTGTCTTTACCTCTCATTGTCTTGGTGTAGCAGCCAGCATAATCAAAGACCCCACCCACCCGGGTCATTCTCTCTTCTCTCCTCTTCCATCGGGTAGAAGATACAGGAGCCTGAAGGCACGTACCACCAGACTTAAGGACAGCTTCTACCCCACTGTGATAAGACTATTGGACAGTTCCCTGATACAATGAGATAGACTATGACCTCACATCTACCTTGTTGTGGCCTTGCACCTTATTGCACTGCACTTTCTCTGTAGCTGTGACACTTTACTCTGTACTGTTATTGTTTTTTACCTGTACTGCATCAATGCACTCTGTACTAACTCAATGTAACTGCACTGTGTAATGAATTGACCTGTATGATCAGTTTGTAAGACAAGCTCTTCACTGTACAAGTGACAATAACAAACCAATACCAATACCAGACAGTAGCCGGAACTGAACTTGGGTCACTGGCATTATAAAGCATTACGCTAACCGCTACACCACCATGAGACCACATTGTGAACCCCGAGTACAAATACAGAACACCTGATAGAAAGACGTGAATCACTGCCTCACCTGGAAGGACCATTTGGGTCACTGGATGGTGGGAAGGGAAGAGGTGAAAGGACAAGTATTTCACTCTCTGTGGTTTCACAGGAAAGTGCCGAAACACAGGGAGTAACAGTGGGACAAACAAAAAATGGACCAGGGAGCTGTGAAAGGAAAAGTCCCTTCAAGATGATGAAAGGGAACGGGAGGGGATGCTGGTGCAATGGAATGTAAGGGCCAGATGAACTTGCTCTGTCCAGAAGCAGAGGTGCAGGAAATAGACGAGATGCAGTCAATGGCACTGTCAACTATGGCAGAGGGGAAGCTGTGGTTCAGAAAGAAGGAAGACAAGACATAGACCATAAACCATAAGACCATAAGACAAAGGAGCAGAAGTCAGCCATTCAGCCCATCAAGTGCTCCACCATTCCATCATGAGCTGATCCATTCTCCCATTTAGCCCCACTACCCCTGCCTTATCACCATAACCTTTGATGCCCTGGCTGCTCAGATACCTATCAATCTCTGCCTTAAATACACCCAATGACTTTGCCTCCACAGCCACCCGTGGCAACAAATTCCACAGATTCACCACTCTCTGGCTAAAGAAATTTCTCCGCATCTCTGTTCTAAATGGGCGCCGTTCGATCCTGAAGTCGTTCGATCCTGAACCGAGTGTGTTCAGGGACAACCAGCAATGTGTCCACAATCATTTACACTTCTCGCTGCCTCGGTTAAAGCAGCCAATGCAATCAAAGACCCCATCCACCCCGGACATTCTATCTTCTCCCCCTCCCATCGGGCAGAAGATACAAAAGCCTGAAAGCACATACCACAAGGCTCAAGGACAACTTCTATCCCACTGTTATAAAACTATTGAATGGTCTCCTTGTACGATAAGATGGACTCTTGTCTTCACAATGTTACGGACTCAGTGAAAGTCCCTTTAAGATAGAGAGTGTGTGTGTATGTGTGTGTGGGGCGTGCTTACGTCAATAGAAGATAAAGGACGTAATGACGTTGTTGAAGAAGAAGAAGAAGAAGAAGAAGAAGAAGAAGAGAGAGAGAGAAGGGAGAGAGACACCAGCCTGCTTGTTTTTCTCTATCGATGGATGAGAAACAATAACTGTGTTTACCACTGAAATCCATGTATGGAAAAGTTGGAAGTAATCCGGTGGAGTTCACTTTGTTGCTGACCTGTAGAAGGAAACAGGTATTTGTGTGTGGACGACCACGGTTCGGATGCTTTTCGGGGTGAGGAAGTCACTACCGAGTAAACACTGAAGTGTCGTTTGGGTTCCATCATGGAACATTTGGATTTCGTATGTACTCTTTCTATGTTTTTCTACATCTACATCTTATCTTCAGACAACGGTGGTTGTTGAAGAAGCCCTTGCTCATGTTTCACCTTATGGCTTGCGGAACTGAACTTTAAGAACCATTCAGGAACTGGGAGTTTTGGACTTTGTCACACACACACACACGAAGAGTTTAGTTTTGGGGTTAACGTTCGAGGTTTAACATTCTTGAATTCTAACATACTAACTTTTTTTACTTTTATTTTACGTATTATCAATAGTAGTGATTAATAAAATAGTTTTTAACACTGAAACATGCTCAGTGTGTTTCTTTTGTTGCTGGTTTGTGACAAAATTGGGGGCTCGTCCGGGATTATTGTACCTAAACCTGATGGAACTGTTAGATTTTGCACAGATTACAGGAAAGTGAATGCTGTAACAAAGTCAGATGCTTACCCTATTCCTAGGGTGGATGATTGCATAGACAGAGTGGGAAAGGCAAAATTTCTTACAAAGATTGACCTATTAAAAGGGTACTGGTGTGTTCCATTAACAGATAGAGGAAAGGAGATTTCAGCCTTTGTAACCCCTTCTGGATTGTATGAATACAATGTTTTGCCATTTGGAATGAAAAATGCTCCAGCAACATTTCAAAGAATGATTAATTCAGTGATTCATGGGTTAAAACATACAGATGAGAGAATTAATTTTAAAATTTAAAAATCTGTTCCCAGATGTTCCAAACAGAACATCGATAATTACCCATGATGTTGATGTTGGGGATGCAAAACCAATCAAACAACACCCATATCGAATGAATGTAGAAAAAAGTAAACTTGTTGATCAGGAAATAAAGTACATGTTGGAAAATGATATTATTAGACATTCTACTTCAAATTGGAGTTCGCCCTGTGTTATTGTACCTAAACCTGATGGAACTGTTAGATTTCCAAAGCATTTTTGAGGGAGGTCTGATAAATTCTTTTTAATTGGCTTGTGTGTGTGGAAACCAGCAGCAATGGATATTAAGGCATTTTTGGAGTCACCAACCCAAAAGGGATTGGAGGTGGCGAAAAAGGATGATTTGATAAAGATTGCTACAAGGCTAAACCTTACAGAAGTAAAGCAGTCTATGAGAAAGGCAGATATTCAGAGACTGATAGCTGGCCATTATGTGGAAAAGAAGGTGTTTGAGAAGGAAGTGTTAAAACAGTTTCCTGGCAGTGAAATAGCAATTTCTGAGGCACAGGTGCAGCTGGCAAAGATAGAGGCTGAACGAGAGCAAAATAAATTAGAAGCTGAACGAGAGCAAAAGAGATTAGAGGCTGAACGAGAACAAACCCAGTTAAAGATAGAGGCCGAACGAGAGAAATTAGAGGCCGAACAAAAGAAATTAGAGACTGAACAAAAGATAACTCAAATGAAGATAGAGGCTGATCTAGCAATGAAGCAGATGGAATTGAAGAGGATGGAGCTGGATAACGAGGAGAAAAAGAGGCAGCATGAGTTACAAATGAAGCGTAGGAGTTCGGAATCTGATTCTGATGATGGTTTTTCAGCCAGCAGGGAGGTTCGATTAGTCCCTCCGTTTGAAGAAGATCAGGTTGATCAGTATTTCCAACATTTTGAAAAGGTTGCTGTGAGTTCAAACTGGCCAAGGAAAGGATGGGCTCTTATGGTACAGAGTGTGATTAAAGGTAAAGCTCAAAAAGCTTATTCTGCTTTGTCTGTTGAGGATGCAGCTGATTATACCAAGGTAAAACAAGCTATATTGAAGGCCTATGAATTGGTCCCTGAGGCTTATAGACAAAAATTCAGAGACTTGAGGAAATCTGCAGATCAGACTTATATGGAATTTGCCAATGGAAAGAGAATATGTTTTGAACGATGGTGCCTGGCTAAAAATGTAGATGGGGATTATGATAAATTGACAGAATTGATACTGGTGGAAGACTTTAAAAGATGTGTTCCAGCTGAATTAACAACATATTTAAATGAAAAGGCAGTGGAAACTTTACAAGAAACTGCTAGGTTGGCAGATGATTATGCTTTAACCCATAAATCCAAATGGGGACAACCTAAAACCTTTCAAAAGAGTTACAAAGACAATCCAGGTAAACCAGAGATTAAATTGGGAGGTAATCAAAAAGGAAAGGATGAAAAGAAGCCAGGGCTGGAGAAACCTGTTGAGCGTACTTGTTATTACTGTAGGAAACCTGGCCACGTGATATCTAATTGTGCCCTTTTGAAGAAAAAGAAGGAAGCTGGGCCCAATGCTTGCTTTCAGGCAATTAAAAATCAAAAAGGTTTAGGAGATGCTGTTAAAGATCAGTCCTTGCAAGAGGGAAAAGTGGAAAAGTTGGAGGAGGTGAGAAAAGAATTCCATTCGTATGTATCAGAGGGTTTTGTTTCACTGAATGATGAGTCACCCCAGGTGCCAGTGAAAATTCTTAGAGATACTGGGGCTAGTCAATCTCTCTTGCTGGACAGTGTTTTAAATTTTGGTGAAGAAAGTGACACTGGTGAAGTAAATCTAGTACGAGGCGTTACAGGTGAGACCATGTCTGTCCCTTTTCACAGGGTGATTTTAAAGTCAAAGTTCGTGGAAGGACCAGTCGAGATAGGGATAAGACCTAGTTTGCCAGTGGAAGGAGTTTCTTTGTTATTGGGAAATGACCTTGCAGATGGAGAAAGTGATCCTGTGGTACGGTTAACAACCAAACCAAGGATTGATGAGTCTGAGAATGATCAAGATGTTTAC
Source organism: Pristis pectinata (assembly GCF_009764475.1). Lineage (NCBI taxonomy): Eukaryota > Metazoa > Chordata > Chondrichthyes > Rhinopristiformes > Pristidae > Pristis > Pristis pectinata. The sequence goes on along the minus strand of NC_067409.1, from coordinate 13,181,044 downwards.
CCATCATGTGCGGTGACTCGAGCTAGAGCTAAAGAATTAGCCAAGACAGACAGTCCGGTGCAGTCTGATGTGGTTCCTTGTGACAGTCCTAAACAGGAAGAAAATTTTGATGCCTTATCTGAGACTTTTCTGTCTTCACTGGAGGATCAACATCCTTATAGTGAGCCTGAATTTAAAGATTTGTCTTTGTCGAGGAAGGATTTTATGGTGGAACAGACAAAGGACCCTGAGTTGACAGAATTGAAAGAAAAAGCTCTCTCATGTGAGGAGATTGAAAAAGTGCCAACTGGATACTATATCAAAAATGGAGTGTTAATGAGGAAATGGAGACCTCCTCATGTTCCTGTTACTGAGGAATGGGAAGTTATTCATCAGGTTGTTGTTCCAAAAGTTTATAGGGATGAGATTTTAAACCTGGCCCATAGTATGCCTTTGAGTAGTCATTTTGGTGTGAATAAAACTGTAGGGAAGATCTTGAAACAATTCTATTGGCCTGGTTTGAGAAAAGATGTGGTGATGTTTTGTCGAACCTGCCACACATGTCAGATGGTAGGTAAACCAAATCAAAAACCCCCTGTGGCTCCTTTGAAACCAATTCCTGCTTTTGGTGAACCCTTTTCGAAGGTGATTGTGGACTGTGTTGGCCCCTTACCAAAGTCTAAGACTGGAAATCAGTATTTGTTAACCATCATGTGTGCCACTTCTAGATTTCCAGAGGCAATACCCCTTAGAAATATTAAGGCCAAGACGGTGTCAAAGGCTCTTGTAAAATTTTTTACCTTGTTTGGTTTGCCAAAAGAAATCCAATCTGATCAAGGTAGTAATTTTATGTCAAAAATTTTTCAACAAATAGTCTATGAGCTGGGAGCAAAGCAGATTGTATCATCTGCATATCACCCAGAATCTCAAGGAGCTCTGGAGAGATTTCATTCTACTCTCAAAAATATGCTGAAGACTTATTGCTTTGAAAACACCAAGGATTGGGACGAAGGTATCCATTTACTTTTGTTTGCCGTTAGAGAATCGATCCAGGAGTCAATAGGATTTAGTCCGTTTGAGCTTGTGTTTGGACATAGGGTGAGAGGACCTTTGGAGTTGTTGAGAGAGCAATGGGTTAATGAGGAAGTTCACTTGAGTCTGTTGGACTATGTCCAAAAATTTAAAACTCGGTTGGAGAGAGTCTGCCAGCTAGCGAGAGAGAATCTGAAAACAAGCCAGATAAGAATGAAGACATATTTTGATAGACGTGCTCGGCCTAGGACATTCGCAGTGGGGCAAAAGGTATTGGTATTTTTCCCTAGCCAAAATAATCCCTTGCAAGCTCGTTTTTCTGGACCCTATGTTATTGAATCTCGAGTGACTGATCTAACATATATAATCAAAACACCAGATAGACGCAAGAAAACACAACTCTGTCACGTAAACATGCTAAAACCTTATTATGAGAGGGATTCAGTTGTGGCCTTGGTGGATGGTGAAAAGGTTGTTTCTAGAATGCCTGATGTTGATGTTGAGGAAGGCCAATTTAGACCAAATATTGTTCCATCGAAAAAAAAACCAAAATATCATGGAGAACCTTGAAACGAAGTTAGACCATTTACAAGTTTCACAAAAACAACAGATGAGAGAATTAATTTTAAAATTTAAAAATCTGTTCCCAGATGTTCCAAACAGAACATCGATAATTACCCATGATGTTGATGTTGGGGATGCAAAACCAATCAAACAACACCCATATCGAATGAATGTAGAAAAAAGTAAACTTGTTGATCAGGAAATAAAGTACATGTTGGAAAATGATATTATTAGACATTCTACTTCAAATTGGAGTTCGCCCTGTGTTATTGTACCTAAACCTGATGGAACTGTTAGATTTTGCACAGATTACAGGAAAGTGAATGCTGTAACAAAGTCAGATGCTTACCCTATTCCTAGGGTGGATGATTGCATAGACAGAGTGGGAAAGGCAAAATTTCTTACAAAGATTGACCTATTAAAAGGGTACTGGTGTGTTCCATTAACAGATAGAGGAAAGGAGATTTCAGCCTTTGTAACCCCTTCTGGATTGTATGAATACAATGTTTTGCCATTTGGAATGAAAAATGCTCCAGCAACATTTCAAAGAATGATTAATTCAGTGATTCATGGGTTAAAACATACAGATGCCTACATTGACGACTTAGTGACTGGGAATGATACTTGGGAAGATCACATCTCTGCGTTAGAAAGGTTGTTTGAAAGACTTTCCAAGGCTAACCTTACAGTTAACTTGGCTAAAAGTGAATTTGGCCATGCCACTGTGACGTATCTTGGTTTTGTTGTAGGTCAAGGCAAGCAAGCTCCTGTTCAGGCAAAAGTTCAAGCAATATCTGAGTTCCCTATTCCCACAGGTACGAGGACTGTTAGAAGATTTTTGGGAATGGTTGGATATTATCGAAAATTTTGTAAAAATTTTGCTGATATTGCTCTTCCCCTAACTAATCTTCAGAAGAAGGGAGTAAAGTTTGTTTGGACAGATTCTTGTCAAGAAGCATTTGAGAAGCTGAAAGCCATTTTATGCTACCATCCTGTGCTCAGAACACCTGACTTTGAAAAGCCATTTTCATTAGCAGTAGATGCCAGTGATGAAGCTGCAGGAGCTGTGTTGTTGCAGAAGGGTGACCTTGATGATATTGACCATCCTGTAGCTTACTTTTCAAAGAAATTTAATGAGCATCAAAAGAATTATTCCACCATAGAGAAAGAATTACTGTCGCTTGTTTTAGCCTTGCAACATTTCAGTGTATATGTTTGCACCGCTCAGAAACCATTGACTGTGTATACAGATCATAACCCATTGGTGTTTCTGAGCCGAGTCAAAAACAAGAACAGAAGGCTGTTAAACTGGAGTTTAATTTTGCAAGAATTTGATCTCATGATAACTCACATTAAAGGCAAAGATAATGTGATTGCTGATTGTCTTTCCCGATGTTAAATGGGAAACATGTATCTGTACTAATCTGATAGTCTGTAGTTGTGTAGCATGATAATTATTAACATTATTAACTATGCGCGGTTAAAATTTTCTTGGGAAAATTTTTTTTTAGGTGGGAGGTGTTACGGACTCAGTGAAAGTCCCTTTAAGATAGAGAGTGTGTGTGTATGTGTGTGTGGGGCGTGCTTACGTCAATAGAAGATAAAGGACGTAATGACGTTGTTGAAGAAGAAGAAGAAGAAGAAGAAGAAGAAGAGAGAGAGAGAAGGGAGAGAGACACCAGCCTGCTTGTTTTTCTCTATCGATGGATGAGAAACAATAACTGTGTTTACCACTGAAATCCATGTATGGAAAAGTTGGAAGTAATCCGGTGGAGTTCACTTTGTTGCTGACCTGTAGAAGGAAACAGGTATTTGTGTGTGGACGACCACGGTTCGGATGCTTTTCGGGGTGAGGAAGTCACTACCGAGTAAACACTGAAGTGTCGTTTGGGTTCCATCATGGAACATTTGGATTTCGTATGTACTCTTTCTATGTTTTTCTACATCTACATCTTATCTTCAGACAACGGTGGTTGTTGAAGAAGCCCTTGCTCATGTTTCACCTTATGGCTTGCGGAACTGAACTTTAAGAACCATTCAGGAACTGGGAGTTTTGGACTTTGTCACACACACACACACGAAGAGTTTAGTTTTGGGGTTAACGTTCGAGGTTTAACATTCTTGAATTCTAACATACTAACTTTTTTTACTTTTATTTTACGTATTATCAATAGTAGTGATTAATAAAATAGTTTTTAACACTGAAACATGCTCAGTGTGTTTCTTTTGTTGCTGGTTTGTGACAACAATCTACCCCGTTGTGACCTTGCACCTTATTATCTCCCTGGACTGCACTTTCTCTGTAATTGTAACACTTTATTCTGCATTCTATCATTGTTTTTCCCTTGTACTACCTTGATGCACTGATGTGATGAAATGATCTGTATGGACGGCATGCAAAACAAAGTTTTTCACTGTACCTCAGTACATGTGACAATAATAAACCAACTTACCAATTTACCAATACTTTTAAACAGAATGCAATTTGACCAAAGTTCACATAAGCTACAGGGAAGTATTGTACATCTTATCTAAAGCAATCACTAAGGATCGAGGATGACTTGCTCCCACCCCCATTCTGTGGGGTCTGAGCGAACTGATGAGACCAATCTGGGCCCGGCAGACCAACGCAGGTGGGGGCAGGAAGTGTCTGATGGGATGGGTAAATTGGTAATTTGTGAGGTGGGGCATTCCTTTTATAGCCCTCACAGGGCTTCTGTGGGCTCTCAATGCATGAACCGGAGGTTCCCAATGCCATCCCAAATATTCCTTCTCCACGGGTCAGGGATTCCCAGGAGTCAGTAGGGATATTGCACTTCTTCAAAGAGAACATCCTTGAATCTTTTCCTCTGTCTTCCATCCCCCAGTCCCACTGACAATTTCTTGCTGCGGCAGAGCTCTGAGTGGCGTGCTTGTTTCGGGACTCTGGTGTTGAGTATCTTCATACAATGGTCTGTCCACTGGAGCCAGTTGAGTGCAACTCGGGCCTGCTTTGGACGTTGGCGCAGACATCAGTTCCTCATCCTGCCAGTAAATTCCTCTGTAGCTGCTGCACTATATTGTGTATTCTGCATTCTGTTTTCATAAGATCAGATTTCTTTATTAGTCACATGTACATCAAAACACACAGTGAAATACATCTTTTTTGTGTACTGTTCTGGGGGCAGCCCACAAGTGTCACCACACTTCCGGAGCCAACATATCATGCCCACAACTTTCTAACCCGTACATCTTTGGAATGTGGAAGGAAACCCACGCAGACATGGGGAGAACGTACAAGCTCCTTACAGACCGTGGCCGGAAATGAACCTGGGTCGCTGGCACTGTAATAGCGTCACGCTTACTGCTACACTATCATGCCTCGATTTCACATCTTTGCACTGCACTGCTGCTACAAAACAACAAATTTCACAACATCTAAGTCAGTGATAATAAATCTGATTCTGATTCTGTACTTATGTGTGGCATGATCTGTATGGATGACAAACAAACAAATGTTTTTCACTGTATCTGGGTACACGAGACAATAATAAACCAATGTTGCTCTGTCCCAATGGAGCCAGCACAAGTGGACTCAGCAGGACTTGTCTCTGAAGCACACAAGAGGAGAATGGTTACTGCTGATCCACCATGAGCTTTGTGGAACGGTTGAGACCTTGATCTTCAAACACTCTTTTCCTCATAGGGCAGAAGGCTGTGTTGGCGCACTGAAGGAGATGCTGGATTTTATCATCAATGTTCAACCTCACTGAGAGGATAGACGTCAATGAGAAAATTCACTCCTGATATATGGGAAGTGGGCCTCATTTTCCAGAGTTATCCAGAGCAAGAATGCGTTTCTCATTCTTTGTTTCACACATGGAGGAGCTGAGTTGGGTGGGGAAGCCCCTCAAATATTGAACAGGCGTACCACCCTGGGGGGCCACATGAGTGGCAATGGTGCTGTGGTTTTAAAAAGTAAGTTAACACTACTGAATGCAATGACCATGAACGTAAAAGTTTTGCAGTTTCTTCTTTTGGATACATTTCTTATTATGAATAAAGTTTATTTTTGAAATAAAAAAAATATTGTGATCCTTTTAGACAGCGGAGTCACACGATGTGTCTGCTTAGCAGAAATGGAATAATGTCACAGACATGCCCGCTTAAAGTCACAATGTGTTTACTGTTTAACTGTTTAACTGTTCTGCTGAGTGAATAAACCTCTTCTTTGGGAAAATACCAGCGGTGTCACCATGGCTTGTGAAGTTATTACACCCCACCCCCCCCCATTCCTCCATCACCCTCCAGGTCACACCAGGGAAAATAGAGTCATGGTGTCATACAGCACAGAAACAGGCCCTTCAGCCCAACTCGTCCATGCCTATCCGAGCTTGGCCCATTTCCCCACATTTGGCCCATTTCCCTCTCAACGTTTCCCATCCATGTACCTGTCCAACTGCCTTTTAAGTGTTTTAATTGTGTCTGCCTCTACCAATTCCTCTGGCAGCTCATTCCATGTACCTACCACCCTCTCGTGAAAAAAATGCCCCTCAGGTGCCCTTTAAAATTTTTCCTCTCTCTCACCTTAAACCTAAGTTTTAGCCTCCCCTACCCTGGGAAAAAAGACTGCAACCCTTCACCTCATCTGTGATTTTGAATTAAAGGTCACCCGTCAGCCCCCTCTGCTCCAGGGACAACAGTCCAGGCCTATCCAGTCTCTCTTTATAACTCAAGGTCTCCAGTCCCCAGCAACATCCTTAAAATATGACCTCAAGATCTACCTTGTTGTGGCCTTGCACCTTATTGCACTGCACTTTCTCTGTAGCTGTGACACTTTACTCTGTATTGTTATTGTTTTTACCTGTACTACATCCATGCACTCTGTACTAACTCAATGTAACTGCACTGTGTAATGAATTGATCTGTACGAACGGTATGCAAGACAAGTTTTTCACTGTACCTCGGTACAAGTGACAATAATAAACCAATACCAATACCAATACCAAAGCAACAGTTAATCTTGGCAGGTTGTTAGGAGGACAGGAAGGAATTGTCAACATTCCGGGTTGAAACCTTACATCAGGACTGAGAGTGGAGAGGTGAGACGGCTGGTATAAAGAGGAGAGGGTGAGTGGTGAAGCGGGGCCAGAGGTGATTGGTGGACTGAGGGTTGGGTAGGGGGTGGGGGGGACGTGAAGGATGACTGGCCACCCTCCCCTGTTGTGCATCAGTGTCAGTCGTTGTGCCACAGACCTGGCCGCTACTGCTGCTACTCTCCTCTGAAAGGCCGTCATCCCCTACAGTATCCAAAATGGAACCTGTTGCTGAGGGGAACGGCCACAGGGGAACTCTGCACTGTCCGCCTACCCCCTCTACCTTTCCTGCTGGTCACCCAACTACCTGCTGCCCATACCTTTGATGAGACCACCTCACTGTTTCATGATGCTCTCAGCATCACCGGTGCTCCTGACTGAGTCCAACAGTAGTTCCAGTGGCTCGAAGGGGTCAGGCATGAGATGCAGCTGGACACACTTCTCACAGGTATAGTCACCTGGGACACTGAAATTGTCCCTGCTCCCCAACATTCTTCAGGAAGAGCATCTCTGAACCATTAAGACTTCAGAGGAAAGTGAAGAATCTCACCTCATTTTACCTTACCACTGCTCAGCCTCTTTCAATAAAGCCTCAGCCGTTAGAGTCACAGAATCATCCAGCACAGAAACAGGCCAACAGCCCAACTGCACGATCCATTCTGGCCAAGATGCTCGTCCAAGCCTGTACTATTTGCCAGCGCTTGGCCCATAACCTTCCAAACCTTTCCTATCTATTTACCTGTCCAACTGTCTTTGAAAAATTGTTACTGCAACTGCCTCTACCACTTCCTCTGGCAGCTCATTCCACATACATACAACCCTTTGGGTAAAACAAAATAGTCCCACAACCTCCTATTAAATCTCTCCCCCTCACCTTAAATCTATGCCCTCTAGTTCTTGATTCCCCAACAGGTCCATGCCGACCAAGATCCCCATCTAAGCTAGTCCCATTTGCCCGACAGTGGCCCATATCCCTCTGAATGAACCTTTCCTATACGTGCTCCTGTACATAAAGACTGAGTACATTCACCCTATTTATGCCCCTCCTGATCTCAGACACCTCTATAAGATCACCTCTCGGTCTCCTATACTCCAAGATATATTGACAACATTTTAGAAGACACTTGGACAGGTGCATTGGTAGGAAAGTTTTAGAGGGATATGGGCCAAACATGGGCAAACACAGCGAGACCAAGGAATTGATTGTGGACTTCAGGAAGGGGAAGTCAGGAGAACACACACCAGTCCTCATTGAGGGGTCAGCGGTGGAAAGGGTGAGCAGCTTCAAGTTCCTGGGTGTCAATATCTCAGTGGATCTATCCTTGGCCCAAGACATTGATGCAATCATGAAGAAGGCACACCAGAGGCTCTACTTCATGAGGAGCTTGAGGATATTTGGTACGTCACCAAAGGCTCTTGCAAATTTCTACAGATGTACAGTGGAGAGAATTCTGACTGGTTGCATCACCGCCTGGTATGGAGGCTCCAATGTGCAGCATTGAAATAGGCTGCAGAGAGTTGTAGACTCAGCCAGCGCCATCACGGCCACAACCCTCCCTGCCATCGAGGACATCTTCAAGAGGCGGAACCTCAAGAAAGCAGCATCCATTATTAAGGACCCTCACCACCTGGGACATGCCCTCTTCACATTACTACCATCGGGGAGGAGGTACAGGAACCTGAAGACTCACACTCAACTTTTCAGGAACAGCTTCTTCCCCTCCAACATCAGATTTCTGAACAGTCCATGAACCCATGAACACTACCTCGTTATTCCTCTTTCACGTTATTTATTTATTTTTGTAACTTATGGTAATTTTTATGTCTTTATGCCTTGCACTTTACTGCTGCTGCAAAACAACAAATTTCACGACATATGTCAATGATGATAAACCTGATTCTGATTCTGATTCTGATTCTGATTCTGAAATGGGACTAGCTTTGATGGCCAGCTTGGTCGGCATGGATCTGTGGGCCGAAGGGCCTGTTTCCGTGCTGTATGACTCTGAGACTTTATAATTCACAAGACTGGAGATCAGGACATTATTGTTGGATCGGTGATATTATGGGATATGGAATGTGGAAAGGAACGTGAGACGTACGGATATAACCAATGATGTAAATGACTGAGGAAACTATGTTTGAGTGGCTGAATGGTCTACTGCTTTTGCTGATGCTTCTGATTGAAGTAATGCCAGTGTCTCCATCGTGGTTCTGGTGTACATAAGCCTGGCTACACAAGCCATATAATTTCTCCAGAGTATTAAAATTTACAGAATCCATTGAAAGCGAAAGATCTTAAGTTGAAACATTGATTAGAAGCATCCTGGCATTAAATCGTTTGATCTACATTTTTCACAGTGGGTGACCAACCGCAGAATGTCTTCGCGGGGAAATCCAAAACCTCTTTTCATGAACAGCTTTGATTTTAAAGCTCTTCATTAAAAACTCTGCACACCCTCTATGTGAGAGGAAATCATGTTTCTTCAAATTCCTCCAAATAATTTAAGAGACTTGTTTAATTATCACAGCAATATTCGCTATAAACAATGGTTCAGAGGAGCTGTTTCAGAAGTCCAATAAACGTCAGGTTGATGAGTTAGACAGTAAACACATCGTTAAATCATGGAGTCTTATAACACAGGAGGAGTCCTTTCGGCGTTCAGCTTGCCATGCCTGTGCTGGCTCTTTGAAATATCTATCCAATAGTCCCCAACCCTGTAGCCCTGCAATTTATTCCTTTTCAAGTATTTATTGAATCCCCTTTTGAAGGTTTCTATTGAATCCGCTTCCACTACCTTCTCAATGCAGTGCCTTCCAGATCACAAACAACTCGCTGAATAAAAGTAAAATCCTCTTCATCTCCCTGCCGGTTCTTTTTCCAATTACTGTCATTCTGTGTCCTCTGGTTACCAACCCTCCTGCCAATGGAAACAGCTTCCCCTCATTTACTTCCAAGTTCTCACCGACATTAAGCTTTTTTAAATGATAGAAATTGAGGAATTGGAATTATAGACCTGAATAAAAAGGAGTCACGTAATACATTCTTTACTGTTCTCTGGAACAATAGAGGAAGCACCATTTTATCCCTCAAAGCATAAGTAAGCCCCTAGGTGATACTGAATTAGTTCCATTGCTCATTCTATTAATTGCCTTAATTATCTCATCCTAACACAGTTCTTTTCATTTGTAATTACGAAAGGTTGTGGCTTTGAATTACTGAAGCAGAAACCTTCACAGAAAGAGGGAAAGAGCTTTTGAATTGAATAAGGACAACGGAGAAAGTTCAGAAGGCACAATGTTAATAATGGAAGGCCGGCTGGTAATAATAATTCTATCTCATGATGGAACAATGACTCTTTCTCCAGTGCTGTGTTACTTTAATTTAGCAGTCACAACCAGTGTCAATGAAACACATTTTCCCACTTTAGAGCATCTGAAAGGGGACTTTAGTGTAATGGTTATGTTACATGATTGCAATACAGAGAGCTGGATTAACAATGCCAGCTAATACATGTTCAAATCCCTCCATGGCAACTTGAACATTTAAAAAAAAATGCAAGAAACCAATTGGTTCACTTGGACTCAGTTCCCATGTGTGACTCCAAGCCGTGAAGATTGGCTGGGCAAGGTTTGATAACCTGGTCATGGAGGAATAACGCCAAGTGATGTTCTGAACTAAGACACTGGAAACTAGGTTGTGTTTTGCCCCATTGGAGGTTAAAATGCTGGACGTTCAACCTCTAGTGGGCAGATATTTTCAGAAAAAGAGCAATCAGGAAATGTCGATATTCAAAGAGACCTGGTGTCCTCCTACACAAAAGCCAACATGCTGGTGCAGAAGCAAGTGGTATTTCTAATGAGATAGCATTTGAGTACAGGAGTAAAGATATCTTACAGCAATGAACAGTCTGCTAGAGGAACTCAGTGGATCATATAGCATCTGTGGGAGGAAATCAATTGTTGCTCCAGATTCCAGCATCTGCAGTCTCTGGGTCTCCAGCTCACTGCACTTATATGAGATCAAACCTGCAGTTTTGGTCTCCTCACTTGAAAAAGGATGGACTTGTCATACAGGCAGTGGTTCCAGGGATGACCGATTTGCCTTATGAAAAGAGATTAATTAACTGGAGACACAAGAGACTGCAGATGCTGCAAGTCCAGATGAAGGGTCTCAACCCGAAACGTTGACTGGTCATTCCCTTCCACAGATGCCGCCTGACCCGTTGAGTTCTTCCAGCATGTTGTGTTTTGCTCTGGATTCCAGCATCTGCATTCTCTTGTGACTCCATTTTGCTGCTCCACTGCGAAGTCCCTTCGGGTTATACCGACTTTGAAGATGTTTTCCTCCTCTCTTCGACGAGAGTTCTGAGAGACCCTCTTTCACTGCTCCCTTCTGTAATCTGTGCTGCTCTCCAGCTCTTCAACCACGTGCTCACCCAGACTGACTACCCCAGTCCAAATGAAGGGTCTTGACCCGAAACATCGACTGTTTAGTTTCTTCCATAGGAGTTTCCTCCATAGGTGCAGCCTGCCCTGCTGAGTTCCTCCAGCGTTTTGTGTGTTGATTAAATAACTGGGTCTGTATTAGAGTCATAGAAGCACAGCATGGAAGCAGGCCATTCAGCCCACCATGTCCACACTGACCAGTGGGAGAGAGCTGGAGAGTTCCAAAGGTTCATCACTCTCTGCATGAAGGACTTTCTCTGCATCTCAGTCTTAAAACCCTTTTTTATGAGACTGTGATGCATCCTCCTAGACTCCTCAGCCAGGGAAATCCTTCCTACACTCATCCTGTCAGGACCTGTAAGAATTTGGTATGTTTCAATGAGGTTTCCTTTTGTTCATCTGAACTCTGTAGAATAGCGCTAATGCAGACAGCATTTGTGTCTATAAGCAACCACTTGAATATCCTGGGCGTAGAAGGCTACAGGCCAAGTGCTAGAAGATGGAATTAAAGTGGAAGAAGGTGGGTAGGCATGGTAGTGTAGTGGTTAGCGTAACGCTATTACAGCGCCAGTGACCCGGGTTCAATTCCGGCCGCTGTCTGTAAGGAGTTTGTACGTTCTCCCCGTGTCTGCGTGGGTTTCCTCCAGGTGCTCCGGTTTCCTCCCACATTCCAAAGACCTACGGGTTAGGAAGTTGTGGGCATGCTATTTTGGCACCAGAAGCGTGGCGACACTTGCGGGCTGCTCCCAGAACACTCTATGCAAAAGATGTATTTCACTGTGTTTCAATGTACATGTGACTAATAAAGAGAGCTTATCTCTGTTACTCTTTATTCTGCATTCTGTTATTGCTTTACCCTGTACTACCTCAATGCACTGTTGTAATGAATTGATCTGTGCAAACGGCAAGTTTTTCGTTGTACCTCGGCACATGTGACAATAATAAACCAATTCCAATTCCAGTTCCAATACTTCAGAGGAATGTGGAGGCTCGGTCAATGAGTTCATTCCAAACAGAGGTGGATAGATTTACGGATGTGAAGACAATGGAGGGATCTGGGGAGAATGGAGCTGAGGTGAAAGATCATCCATGATCGAGGTGAATGCTAGACAGACAGAAGGGCCGAACAACCTCCTCCTGCTTTTAGTTTTATTATGACACAAGCATGGCCTCTTTGCTGTATGACTCCATGATTAGTATTTTCTAATGCAGTCACTCACTGAGTTTGTGCTCAGATGAAGCAACAGGTTGATTCTCAGTTTATGTTTAATTTCCTATTCAGGGTTGTTCACCTGACCTTTAGAGCATAGGTGAGTCTTCCTAGAACTCTGTTACAATGAAGGTGGAGCTTATTTTAGCCACGGGTCCTTTTGACGGGCAACCTTGCTGTCAGTTCTGCAAAACACCAAAACACTCATTGCACAAAATCACTATGTGAAAAACAAATAAAGCATCAATGTAATTTAGCAAAATGCTGCAAAAGAACTATTTTTCAATTGAACTAATACAATGTTGCCTAATTAGAAATAATGATTGTTGGGATTTGTTGCAGTTGTATCCAACTTTGGTGAGGCCGCACTTGGGAGTATTGTGAGCATTTCTGGTCGCCCCATTACAGGAAGGGTGTGGAGGGTTTGGAGAAAGTTCAGAAGAGGTTCAGATAAGATCAGATAAGATAAGATATCTTTATTAATCACATGTATATCGAAACACACAGTGAAATGCATCTTTTGCGTCGAGTGTTCTGGGGGCAGCCTGCAAGTGTCGCCACGCTTCCGGTGCCAACATAGCATGCCCACAACTTCCTAACCCGTACATCTTTGGAATGCGGGAGGAAACCGGAGCACCTGGAGGAAACCCACGCAGACACGGAGAGAATGTACAAACTCCTTACAGACAGCAGCCAGAATTGAACCCGGGTCACTGGCGCCCTAATAGCGTTACACTAACCACTGCACTTTACCAGGATGCTAACTGGATTAGAAGGTATTAGCTCAAAGGAGAGGTTAGACAAACTTGGATTGTTTTCTCTGGAGCATCGGAGGCTGAGGGGAGACCTGATAGAAGTTTATAAAATTATGAGGCATAGATAGGGTAGACAGTCAGAATCTTTCTCCCAGGGTAGAAATGTCAAATACTAGAGGACATAGCTTTAAGGTGAAAAGACAAAAGTTTAAAGGAGATGTGTGGGGCAATTTTTTTACACAGAAAGTGGTAGGTGCCTGGAAAATGCTCCAGGGGTGGTGGTGTAAGCAGATATGATAGAGGTGTTCAAGAGGCTTTTAGGTAGGCCCATGAATATGCAGGGATGTAGGGATATGGATCATGTGCAGGCAGAAGGGATTAATTTAATTTAGCATCATGTCCAGCACAGACATCGTGGGCTGAAGGACCTGTTCCTGAGCTGTATTGTGCTATGTTCTATGATTCAACAGGTAAGTCAGCATCCATAAAGAGAAAAAAGCGTCACATATAGGAGGTGATGAAAGAGGGATTTCATCATAACACATCTTTTACGCACGCAATTAAGTATTTTTTTGAAGTGCAGTCACTAATTGGAAACTCATTGACCAATTCACTCAAATGGCCTATTCCTGCTCCTATTCCTTCTGTCCTTTTCTCATAATGCTTCCTGTTTCGGGCTGACGTAACAATGAATAAAATAACTTCAAGACAATTTTGAGCACTTCAGCATCGATTGTCAAGGGGGTTTTCTTCCTTGTTTATGGGATGTGAATGGTGCAGGGAACGATAGTATTTGTTGTCCATCCTGAATTGTCTGTGAACTGAGCAGGCAGTCAAACAAATTAGTAGCTCTGAAGTGACCTCGCGACCCCACTGAATAAAGACAGCAGATTTCCTTCCCTGAAGGACATGAGTGAACTAGATAGATTTTTACAACAATTCATTACTAGTCTTTTTTTAAATTCCTGATGTATTCAATTTTAATTAATTTAAGTTCTCTATCATTTTGAAAGGGAATCAAAAACTAAAGGGCATAGGTTTAAGATGATAGGAGAAAGGTTTAAAAGGGGCCTGAGGGGCAATTCCTTCACGCACAGGATAGTGCGTAGAAGGAAGAAGCTGCCAGAGCAAGTGGTTGAGATGGGGACAATAACAACACCAGTTTCCTCCTGTTCTATCTCAATGCACTGATGTGATGAAATGATCTGTATAGATGGCATGCAAAACAAAGCTTTTCACTTACCTCAGTACACATGACAATAAGAAACCAATTTACCAATTTATATGACTCTATGTGCCTGGGATGCTGTTGCAAGTAAGTTTTTCATTGCACCCGTGCATACATGTACGTGTGCATAAGACAATAAACTCGACTTTTACTTTTTTGATCTCCTGCCTTAATTTTGTAAGCATTTGTCTTTAAATGGTGGGATTGAGTTCACGTTACCATGCTTAAGCAACTATTTAATTTGTATAACAACAATTTAAGAATAGTGAACCTCTAACTTCTACTTACACTGTGTGCTTTGAAGCCAAAGTTCCAATCTTCTAGTTCAGCACACCTCATATCCAGCCTAATGAATGATTTGAAACATTTTTCCATTTAATCTGTTCTTTTTCCATTGAGAACAGCTTGAGCACATTTAACTTGCTTAGTTCACCTTCTGGGAAATAAATAATCTTGCAAATTAATCCAGTTAATTAGAATCCTCCTGTATTGTTGCTGAGAGAAATTCCTGCAGAACACTGAAAACACTTACACACAATGGGAAACTGGACAAGGTGCAAACAGGAACCGAATCTGCAGCACCTTTAAAAGGGAATTGGATCTCTGCCTAAAACAGAAAAGAAATCCAGTCAGATTATAGGGTAGGAGCAGGGCACTGGGTTTAATCCAAGAAGGCAAGAAAATCCAATCAGGAGTAGGCCACTCAGCCCTTCAAGCTTGCCTTGCGACATCCCTCCCCACCATCGGTAGTATCTACATGAGGTGCTGCCTCAAGAAAGCAGCATCTATCATCAAAGATCCCATCATCAGGGCCATGCCATCTTCTTGCAGCTACCATCAGGCAGGAGATACAGAAGCCTGAAGTCCCAATCCACCAGGTTCAAAAAAAGCTACTTCTCTTCAACCATTCAGCTCTTGAACTAACCTGCACAACCTTAATCACTACCTCAGTACAGCAACACTATGACCACTTTGCACAGCAATGGACTTTCATTTCCAATTGTGTTCTTCCTCATAAAAATTTTGATTAGATGGACTCTTGACCTCACAATCTACCTCATTATGACCTTGCAACTTATTGTCTGCCTGCACTGCACTTTCTCTGTAACTGTGACACTTTATTCTGCATTCTGTATTGTTTTACCTTGTACTACCTCAATGCACTGTGCAATGAATTGACTTGTATGAATGGTGTGCAAGACAAGTTTTTCACCTCAGTACAAGTGACAATACTATACCAATTCCAATTCCAATTGTATTTATGTTTAATTTAAGCTTTTCTTGTGAATGTTGTGTGTCTGATACTATGTGCCTGTGATGCTGCTGCAAGTAAGTTTTTCATTGCACCTGTGCATACCTGTACTTGTGCACATGACAATAAACTTGACTTTAACTTTGACTTTGATTCATATTTTCATGGCTGATCTGCCCCAGACCTCAACTCCTCACCTGTGCCAGTTCCCCATAGCCCTCAGTTTCTTAATCTTTCAAAACATTGTCTACCTCTTTTTTAAACACCTCCAGTGATCTTTTCTTTACAACTCCCCAAGGTTGTAGATATTCCAGAGATTCGCCACCCTCTGTGGGAAGAAATTTCTATGCACCTCAGATTTGAATGACCACCCTCTTATTATGTAGCTATGTCCCTTCATTCAAGATTCTGCCACGAGTGGAAACATCCCAATATCTACCTTGTAATTCTCCCTTAATATCTTAAGCATTTCAACAAGATTATCCTTCTAAATTCTAATGAACATGTAGACTGTCAGACTGCACAGAACCAAACCCTTCAGCTCACCTTGTCTATGCTGACCATCCAGTACCTATCTGTATTAGTTCCATTTCTGTTTCTGTTGCATTCAGAGGTTAACAGCTCAGAGTTGTATAGTTCAATTAAATTTCACTGTTTGCACCCTCAGACAAACCCAAAGCACATTTGTAGCCATCAAAATACTGTTAAAGTAGTCGCTGTTGTACTGTAGGAAACAAAGAACCTGTGTCTCAGGTGACTGGGGCACTGAGTATATTCAAGGCTAAGGCAGACAGATATTTGGGCTGCAGGGAGTGAAGGATTATGAGAAAAGAGCTGAGGCCAAGGGCAGATCAACTATGATTTTGTTGATTGATGAGCCAAATGACTTACTTCTGCTCCCATGTCTCATGACACTGCACTCAGTGTGTTTAAAAGACATCTGGGCAGGCACATGGATAGGAAAGGTTGAGAGGGATATGGGCCAAATGCAGGCAAATAGGACTGGCTCAGACAGGCAACTTGGTCGGTATGGATGAGTTGGGCCGAAGGGCCTGTTTCCGAGCTGTATAGCTCCATGGCTCTTTGACACACCATGAGTGGGACAAGTTGTCTAATTGCTTACTCAAAGCATGGTTGTGGGTAGGATATGAGGACTGGCAATAATAGAGATATATCAGGGAAACAGAGAGGTGTTCATTTATGCAGCATTATTCACAACCTTTGTATATCCCAAAGCACTTTGCAGTCAAATAACAATTTTCAAAGTATCATCTATGTTGCAGTGTAAGATATTGGAATCTGGAGTGCTTCTAGCGATAAGGAGGATAAGCAGCGTAGGAGGATTTACTGGGATTGATTGTGCTCATGGCTAGAGTATGTGGACTGGTATTAATAGGGGTTTGCAATGGACAGTATGAGTGGCTATGATACCATAACAGGGAAGCAAAGAAAGAGCAGTGGAGTAGGTAATACACGCTGGGATAGTGGGAAATAGAGAAAACATCGAAAAATTAGCATAGCATGTAGAATATCCTTCAGATTAGAACAAGTTTCTGTAAAAGCTGCTGTAAGCATATAAAAAGAAAACGATTAGTGAAGAAAAATGTAGGTCCCTTAATGTTCAGAAGTAGGCAAATTTATAATAGGGAACAAAGAAATACAGAGCAATTAAACAAATACTTTGGTTCTGTCTTCACAGGAGAGGATATAAATAACTTTCCAGAAATGCGAGGGAACCAGGGATCTAATGAAAAGGAGGAATTAATGAAAATTAGCTTCAGCAAAAAAAGTAGTGTTGCGAAAACTAATGACTCTGTAAAAGTACGATAAGTCCACAATGTCTGCAACCTGGAGAATTCAAAGAGGTAGCCATGGTAATAGCAGATAGTGACGACCAGACTCAAGAACAGCTTCTTCCCCACTGCTCTCAGACTTCTGAAACAATCACCTCTTTCACACCCCCTTCCCAATGGTGCTGCCACGTTCTCAAACCCTTAATTCTATCTCTCTTGGTTATTCTGTTATTGGCACTTTAGCATTTCTTTTGCACTACTTCAGATTGCACCACTATCTTTGCACCATTCTGTTGTACTTTGCATCATTCTGTTGTTTTGTCGGTGTATTTATTGTTGTATTTATTATTTACCATGTATTCTGTTTACAATTTACTATGTGAGCTTCAAGTTAGCAAGGAATTTCTTTACACCCAGGTGTATACGACAATAAACTAATCTGAATCCGAATCTCAATCTGAATTGGCTGTCTTCATCCACAATGCTGTTAAGGAATTGTTCCTGCAGATTGAAAGGTGGCAGATATAACCCCACTGTTTAGAGAGTGAGGGAGCGAGAAAGCAGAGATCTACAGATGGGGGTAGCCTCGCATCAGCGGTACAGACTGTGATAATTTAAAATCAAGAAGGATACTTGCAAAGGAACATCATTATGTCAAAGACTCTGGTTTGTGCAAAGGAAATGCTTTGCAAGGATGTTTCATGGCAGTAAAAAAGTTAATTTATCTTTTTTTATTAAGATTGTGTTTTAGGTCCTAATTTTATTCTAACCAATTCAATGGTTTGCTACATTTGTTTGGCAAATAGATCAATAAAGAAAGCTCACCAGCATCTCTACTTCCTCAGAAGGCTAAAGAAAATTGGCATGTCCCCTTTAACTCTCATTAACTCTCATGAGGGGTATAGATAGGGTGAATGAATGCAAGCTTTTTCCCCTCAGGTTGGGTGAGACTAGAACTAGGGGTCATAGGTTAAGGGTGAAAGGTGAAATAGTTAAGGGGAATCTGAGGGGGAACTTCTTCACTCAGAAGATGGTACGAGTGTGGAACGAGCTGCCAGCGGAAGTAGTGGAAGCGGGTTCAATTGTAACATTGAAGAGAAGTTTGGATAGGTACATGGATGAGCTGTATGGAGGTCTATAGTCTGGGTGCAGGTAGATGGGACTAGGCAGAAAACCAGGCTGGCATGGACTAGATGGGTCAAAGGGCCTGTTTCTGTGCTGTAGTGCTCTATGACTCTAATTATTATTGATGCACCATAGAAAGCCTCATATCCAGATGCATCACAGCTTGGTATAGCAACTGCTATGCCCATAACCGCAAGAAAGTACAAAGAGTTGTGGACACAGCCCAGCACATTACAGAAACCAGCCTCCCCTCCACTGACTCTGTCTATACTTCTTGCTGCCTCGGTAAAGCAGTCAGCATAATCAAAGACCCCACCCACCCCGGACACTCTCTCTTCTCCCCCCTCCCATCAGGCAGAAGATACAAAAGCCTGAAAGCACATACCACCAGGCTCAAGGACAGCTTCTATCCCACTGTTATAAGACTATTGAATGGTTCCCTAGTACGATAATATGGACCCTTGACCTCACAATCTACCTCATTATCACCTTGCACCTTATTGTCTGCCTGCACTGCACTTTCTCGTAACTGTAACATTTTATTCTGCATTCTGTTATTGTTTTGCCCTGTACAACCTCAATGCACTGTGTAATGAATTGATCTGTATGAACGGTATGCAAGACAAGTGTTTCACTGTACCTCGGTACATATGCCAATAATAAACCAATTCCATACTTAATTTAGAAACATAATTAGAAGCAGGACCAGGTCATTCAAGCCTGATTCACCATTCAGTATGATGACGTCTGCTCATTCCTATTGCAACACGCACAAAATGCTGGAGGAACTCAGCTGATCAGGCAGCACCTATGGAGGGAAATGAACAGTCGACATTTCGGGTTGAGACCCTTCATCAGGGCTGGAAAGGAAGTGGGCAGAAGCCAGAATAAGAAGCCACAATAAGGGGGAGGGGGAGGAGCTCAGGCTGGCAGGTGACAGGTGAGTCCAGGTGAGAGGGGGAATGTAGGTGGGTGGGGGAGGGGGGATGAAAGAGAGTGATGTGAGAAGCTGGGAGGTGATAGGTGGAAGAGGCAAAGGGCTGAAGAAGAAGGAATCCGGTAGGACAGGGCAGTGGACCATGGAATAAAGGGAAGGAGGTAGGGAATAGATGGGCAGGTCATGAGGGCAGGGAGGGGAAAGAGAAAGGGGTAAGGGGGCCACAGGAATGGGGGGGAAGAGGGGAGGGGTCACCTGAAGTTAGTGAAATCAATGTTGAGCCCGTCAGGTTGGAGACTCCCAAGGCGGAATATGAGGTGTTGTTCCTCCAACCTGCATCTTGTCTCAACGTGGCAGTAGAGGAGGCCGTGGACAGACATGTCAGTACAGCTTTCACTTCACATCCCTTGATCACTTTAGCTATTAGAAACATATCTAAATCATTCTTGAATATATTTAGTGATTCCACTGTTTTCTGCAATAGAAAATTTCATCGGTTCACCACTCTTTGAGTGAAGAAGTTTCACCTTATCTCAGTCCCAAATGGCTTGCCCCATCTTATTAGATTGTGACTGCAGTTCTGGACTTCCCCACCATCAGGTACATCTCTCCTGTATCTAGTCCCCTCTCATTTTTCTAAGCTCCAGTGACTATAAACCCAAATGTCCCAATCTCTTTTCATACATCAGTCCTGCCACCTCAGGATTCAGTCTGGTGAACCTTGGCTACAAGAACGTCCATCCCACTGCTATCCCCGGCTCCTACCCAGTGCCTGCAGTGTGCCCTGTGGATGCACTGCTCCCTCTCGGCAGAGGAGACAGTAAGCAGCTTTGGTGGTCAATCAGAGGGCTGCAGAGTCTACTCCAGCAGCACCTCCCAAACTTGTGACCTCTATAACCAGGAAGACAAGGACAGCAGGCCATTGGGAACACTTGCAGATTTCCCTCCAAATCACATATCACTCTTATTTGGTAATATATTGTGTGTTGTCTCATCGCTGATGTGTCTAACTCCTGGAACTCCCCCTCCAACAGCACTGTGAAAGTGCCTTCAGCTGAAGGACTTCAGCAGTTCAAGAAGGTCAGGTCGTAAAGAGATTTTGGCACTTTGGCCTTCATAAACCAGGGTAGTGAGTACGGGAGATGGGATGTTGTGTTGAAGTTGTACAAGACATTGGTGAGGCCAAATATAGAGTATTGTGTGTAATTCTGGTCGCCTACCTACAGGAAAGGTATCAGTATTGCCAGGACCTGAGTTATAGGGAAAGGTTGAATAGGCGAGGACTTTATTCCCTGGAGTGCAGGAGAATGAGGGGAGATCTTATAGAGGCATACAAAATTATGAGGGGTACAGATAGGCTGAATCCATACAGGCTTTTTCCCCTAAGGTTGGATGAGACTAGAACAAGAGGACATAGGTTTAGGGTAAAAGGTGAAATATATAAGGGGAACCTGAGGGTGAACTTCTTCACTCAGAGGGTGGTGCAAGTGTGGAACGAATTTAAGTTGTAGATGTGGGTTCAATTCTAATATTTAAGAGAGGTTTGGATAGGTACATGGATGGGACGGGTTTGGGGGGATAAGG
This sequence comes from Pristis pectinata, assembly GCF_009764475.1. Classification (NCBI taxonomy): domain Eukaryota; kingdom Metazoa; phylum Chordata; class Chondrichthyes; order Rhinopristiformes; family Pristidae; genus Pristis; species Pristis pectinata. Next base: position 13,160,061 of record NC_067409.1, on the reverse strand, counting down.
TCTGGCTGCAGGTAGATGGGACTGGGCAGAAGATCAGGCCAGCATGGACTAGATGGGCTGAAGGGCCTGTTTCTGTGCTGTAATGCTCTATGACTCTATAACTTGATAAGATATTTCCCCAAGACCTTGTTAAGGATAGTTATGTATGAATGATAAATGCTGGCTTGTCACATGTTTTGACTCAATATAACAAATTAATTGTACATTGGAAGCTTTTGTAGTACCTTTTGAAGAAAAGACTTTGCCATCCAGTTTCATTCCAGTTGACAAAACAAAATTGGCTGGGTTGTGAAGTGAATCCCGAAGTGCAGAGTTGTCATGAGAGCAGGAGCGTTAGGTGATCCTGGAATGGGTTGTGGGCAACAATCGGAGGTCAAGGGTGGTCCGATCCCATGGGGGGAGGTGGGGTCTGATTGTTATGGACACAGAGCTGGATCATTGCACAGATCATCACAACTGCTGCAAAAAAAGCTGTTAAGCCTGGTATGGCCAGAAGCAAACACACCTTCTCGTCCTCAGGCTGAAACACTGTTAGAAAGCCACATAGCTCCTTCCATGAAGTTGTCCTTGCCAACTTTATGCTGCTGGGTTAAATCTGAGCAATGGTTAAAGCTGAGCAGATCAAAGTGCATAAAGACTGACCCAACCAATACGTTCACATTTCTCATCTCCATTAAGATCGGCGGACTTGTCTAACCAACGTCTAACCAACGTCTAACCAATCTTACAGAGTTCTTCAAGGGAGTTACCAAGAAGGTCAATGATGGAAAGGCGGTGGACGTTATGTACATGGACTTCAGCAAAGCTTTTGACAAAGTCCTGCATGGGAGGCTGCTCCAGAAGGTTAAGTCGCTTGGCATTCAAGATGAAGTAGCCAATTGGATTCAACATTGGCTTAGTGGGAGAAGCCAGAGAGTGGTAGTAGATGGTTGTCTCTCTGACTGGAGGCCTGTGACTAGTGGTATGCCGCAGGGACTGGTGTTGGGTCCATTGTTGTTTATCGTCTATATTAATAATTTAGATGATAATGTAGTAAACTGGATCAGAAAATTTGAGGATGACACCAAGATTGAGGGGGTAGTGGACAGTGAGAAAGGCTATCAAACCTTGCAAAGTGATCTGGACCAGCTGGACAAATGGGCTGAAAAATGGCAGATGACATTTAATGCAGACAAGTGTGAGGGTAAGACTTCACAGTGAATGGCAGGGCTGTGAGGTATGCAGTAGAACAAAGGGACCTGGGAATACAGATCCATAGCTTCTTGAAAGTGGCATCACAGGTAGATAGGATCGTAAAGAGAGCTTCTGGCACATTGGCCTTCATAAATCAGGGCATTGAGTACAGAAGTTGGGATGTTATGTTGAAGTTGTACAAGATGTTGGTGAGTATTGTGTGCAGTTCTGGTCACCTACCTGCAGGAAAGATATCAATAAGCTTGAAAGAGTGCAGAGAAAGTTTACACAATGTTGCCAGGACTTGAGGACTGAGTTACAGGGATAAAAGTTGAATAGGTTAGGACTTAATTCCTTGGAGTGCAGGAGAATGAGGGGAGATCTTAGAGTGGTATACAAAATTATGAGGGGTATAGATAGGGTGAATTAATACAGGATTTTTCCCCTCAGATCGCATGAGACTAGAACTAGAGGTCATAGGTTTAGGGTGAAAGGTGAAATACTTAAGGGGAATCTGAGGGGGAACTTCTTCACTCAGAGGGTGGTGCGAGTGTGGAATGAGCTGCCAGCAGAAGTGGTAGATGCGGGTTCAATTGTAACATTTAAGAGAATTTTGGATAAGTACTGGACGGGAGGGGTTTGGATGGATAAGGTCCGGGTGCAGGTAAATGAGACCAGGCAGAAGATCAGGTCGGCACGGACTAGATGGGCCGAAGGGCCTGTTTCTGTGCTATAGTACTCCATGACTCTATGACTGGCAGGGGCTGAGTTGGGGCTTGAGATTGTCCAAGTCTGAAATGTCACCAAATCCAAACACAATTACTTTTGTGGTGTCCCTGAGCTTCTGATTGCCTGCCGCTTTAATTCCCCCTCCCACTTCCATTCTGAAATATCAGTGCATGGTTCCCTGCACTGTCACAGTGAGGCTCAATGCAAGCTTGAGGAACTGTACCTTATCTTCCATCTGGGTGCATTACAGCCTTCTGCACTCAATACTGAATTCCACAACTTCAGCTATCTGCCGTCCATCTGTGTTAGTGGCTCGTTTGTTTATTTTTCCTCCGGGAGTGGAGGACAAGCACAACCTGACCCGCCCGGCATGACCTCCTGCTCTGCATTTCACAACTCCTACAGAATCAGAATCAGAATCAGAATCAGATTTATCATCACTGAATTATATGATGTGAAATGTGTTGTTTTGCGGCAGCAGTACAGTACAAAGGCATAAAATTACGATAAATTACAAAAATAAATAACTAGTGCAAAAATAAGGAATAACGAGGTAGTGTTCATGGGTTCACAGACCGTTCAGAAATCTGATGCTGGAGGGGAAGAAGCTGTTTCTGAAACATTGCGTGTGGGTCTTCAGGCTCCTGTACCTCCTCCCAGATGGTAGTAACGAGAAGAGGGCATGTCCCAGATGGTGAGGGCCCTCAGTGATGGATGCCACCTTCTTGAGACACCGCCTCTTGAAGATGTCCTCAATGGTGAGGATGCTCGTTCCTGTGATGGAGCTGGCTGAACCTATAATGCTCTGCAGTCTCTTGAAATGTTGTCCATTGGAGCCTCTATACCAGGTGGTGATGCAACAATCAGAATGCTCTCCACCGTACATCTATAGAAATTTGTAAGAGTCTTTGGGGACATACCAAATCTCCTCAAAGTCCTAACGAAGTAGAGCCGCTGGCATGCCTTCTTCGTGATTACATCAATGTGTTGGGCCCAGGATAGATCCTCCAAGATGCTGACACCCAGGAACTTGAAGCTGCTCACCCTTTCCACCACTGACCCCCCCAATGAGGACAGGTGTGTGTTCTCCCAACTTCGCCTTCCTGAAGTCCACAATGAATTCCTTGGTCTTGCTGATTTTGAGTGCAAGGTTGTTGTTGTGACACCACCCAACCAGCTGATCTACCTCACTCCTGTAAGCTTCCTCGTTGCCATCTGAGAATTTACCAACAACAGTGGTGTCATCGACGAATTTATAGATAGTGTCTGAGCTGTACTTAGCCACACAGTTATGAGTAGAGCAGTGGACTAAGCACGTACCCTTGAGGTGCGCCTGTGTTGATTGTCAGCGAGGAGGAGATGTTACTACCGATCTGCACTGACTGTGGTCTCCTGATAAGGAAGTCGAGGATCCAATTGCAGAGGGAGGTACAGAGGCCCAGGCTTTGAAGCTTGGTGATTAGAACTGAGGGGATGATGGTGTTGAACACCGAGCTGTAATCGATAAACAGCAACCTGACGTATGTTTTGCAGTTGTCTTCTGTCTGTGTTTTTTCCTACCTTCTAGCTCTCTAACTGTTCCCATTCACTCACTGACCAGATAACCTTGTTCACAGTTTATCTCCATGTTTCACTCTATCAGAGACACCACCCTCCTCCACCATCCCTGAAGTCTCCTTCCCAGTTCTGACGAAGGTACTCTGACCTGAAACATTGACTCTGTTTCTCTTGCTATAGATGCGGCCTGACCTGCTGAGTGTTTCCAACATTTTCTGATCTTGTTTTGCAAATATTTTTGAGGTTATCAAGACCTCAGCTCACCTCTTTGTCCTGATGCAGTATTTCAACCAGAAATGTCAACAATTCCTTTCCCACCCCCCACAGGTACTGCTCAACCTACTGAGTTCCTCAAGCAGATTGTTTGTTGCTCAGCTTGGTAAATTTTTTTGTAACTGAAGTGGCTTTGCTTCATTGAGGCAAGTGATAACATAAGATAAGAGCTTAAGTCAAACCTTCCTTGTTCAGCCCTCACTTGGAAATTCCAAGCTCAAGTACCTTTAATGAAGAAATGCATGGAAGCATTCCCCATTGCCCTGGAAACTACTTATCACTCAGCATCCACCATTAAAACATTCGCTGCCTTCACCATTTGATGTACAGTGCCTGCAATGTATACCACAAAATGCACTGCAGTTACACACCCAGGTTGTCTCCCAAACCCATGACCCATATCGTCAAGAAGGACAAGGGACGGCAGCACCACCACCTGCCAGCTTCCCTCCAACTTTGCAGCCTTCTCCAGCAATATTAATCTAGAACCACCTCAACTGACAAAAATTTCACATATTTATCAAGTAGCTCTGCGAGAAAGTATCTTGTTACTTTGTTAGATGAAGCCCAATGAGTTTTCAATGGCATACTGAGCCGTAATTATTGTTTAGTAAATTCTTTGGAACTAATATGAGATTTTGTTGTGTATTCTAATTCTTTCACATGAACGTTTTAAATTACAAGGGATATTTATATATTTTATTGTATTTATTATTTATGATACTTCAGCTTCTACCTTAATCATTTGTACAATGTAATATTTATCTTGCAAGCCAAATAATGATTATAATATTAATCAACAATTGCTTTCCGTTTCCCTCTCTGCAGTTTCATGAAATTGATTATTTAATGAACTTTTTTTTATTCATTTCAACATCTGGGCATCCTGTCGTTACCAGCATTTATTCCCGGTCCTTCACTGCCCTTGAGAAGCTGGTGGTGAGCCGCCTTCTTGAAGCACTTCAGTCCTTCTGGAAAAGGTTCTCCCACACAGTGCTATTGGGGAAGGAGTTCCAGGATTTAGACCCAAAGGGGCTGAAGATTTATTTGCAAGTCAGAATGGTGTGAGACTTGGAGAAGAATCTGCAAGAGGCGGCGTTCCCAATGCACCTGCTAACCTTGTGCTTTCTTTGTAGCAGAGATGCTGGGTTTGGGAGATGCTGTTAAAGATGTCTGGGTGCAAAGCGAATTTGGCACAACCCGGACCACCTTCACCAATTGTTATAGATGCACCAGAGAAAGATTCCTATCCGGATGCATCACGGCTTGATAATGGCAACTGCTCTGCCCAGCACCGCAAGAAATTGTAGACCATTGTAAACGCAGCCCGGTCCATCACACAAGCCAGCTTCTTCTCCATTGACTCCGTCTACACTTCCTGCTGACTTGGGAAAGAAGCCAACACAATGAAAAACCCTCCCTATTTGGTCATTCTCTCTTCCCCCCCCCCCCCCCCCCCCCCCCCCCCCCCTATCAGCCAGGAGATGGAGAAGCTTGAGAGCATCTACAACCAGGCTCAAGGACAGCTTCTATCCCGCTGATATAAGACTTTGAATGGACCTCTTGTACGATAAAGAACTCCAAATCTCTCAATCTACATCATCATGGCTCTTGCACTTTATTTGTCTACCTGCACTGCACTTTCTCTGCAAGTGTAACACTATATTCTGCATTCTGTTATTGTTTTTCCTTTAGTACTACCTCGATGTACTTATGTATGGAATAATCTGTCTGGATGGCACGCAAACAAAGCTTTTCATCATACCTCAGTACATGTGACAATAGTAAACCAACTACCAATTGCCAAGAATCCCACCCACCCTGGTCGTTCTCTCTTCTTCCCTCTCCTGTCAGGCAGAAGATACAAAGGCTTGAGAACACGTACCACCAGGCTCAAGGACAGCATCTATCCCACTGTTATCAGACCCTTGAACAGCCCTCTCATACACTAAAAGATAAACCCTGAAACACTTGATCTCCCAATCTACCTCATCATGGCCCTTTTACTTTATTTGTCTTCCCGCACTGCACTTTCTCTGCAACTGTGATGCTATATTCTGCATTCTGTTTTCTTTTTACTACCTCGATGTACTTACGTGTGGCATGATCTGTCTGGATGGTACACAAAACAATGCTTTTCACTTTACCTCGGTAAATGTGACAACAATAAACCAATACCAATACCGAGTAACTGCAATGCATTTTGTAGATAATATACATGGCAGCCTCTATACTTAATGACATCACATCTATAGCGTATCAGCAATCTCTTTGAACTGATGCCTGACAGCAACATGCATTGTAAAAGGGGACATTCTTGCCACAGAGAAGCATAGATCTGTGGGGAACTTCCTTGAGGTCAGTGGGTAGAGCTGTCTCATCACTACTGACCACAGCTTCTGAGCTATTCCGTTCATTATCTCATTGCTGTATGACAGATCAGGCTACATGTAACTTTGGTCCTCTTTTTTACCTTGAGAAAGTAGTGTTGAGCTGACTCTACAAATTGCTGCAGCACTTCTGGTGAGAAAAACTCAGTCCAGTTGGGTAGGGAATTCCAGGCTTTAGACCCAATGACCATGAGGAAGAATGATGCATTGCCAGGATAGTGTATGACTTGGTAGAGTTGGTGAGTTAATTGGTTATCATTAATTGAGGCTGGTGTGCAGGTGAGAGGTAGAATCTAGGGTGGGTTGATGATAATGTGGGGAGGAAATGGGATTCGTGTCGGAGTAGCGTAACTGGGTGGCCGATGGTTGGCATAGACCGTGAACTGAAGGGCCGAATGACTCCGAATCATGGGTGGCGATGAGTCAGTGTACTGGAGTGAAATGGAACATCTGGTTGAGTGGTGCCCCAATAACAACCTCACACTTGACTTCAATAAAACCAAGGAGCTAATGATTGAATTCAGAAAGGGAAATGGAGAGAACACGTACCAGTTCTCATTGGTGGGTCAAAGGTGAACAGAGTAAGCAGCTTCCTGGCCATTACATTTTTCTATGACCTGTCCTGGGCCTAACACATTGATGCAAAAATCGAAGAAAGCACGTCAGCACCTCTGCTTCGAAGCTTAAGGGGATTTGGCATGTCACCAAATACTCTGAAAAACTTCTACAGATGCATGTTTGAAAGTATCGTGACTGGTTGCATCATGGCCTGACATGGCAATTCCAATGCATAGTAAGATAAGAGCATGGACACAGCTCTCCTTCCACCACTGACAGAATCTGCAGAGGCACTGCCTCAAAAGGGTGGCATCTGCATCAAGGATACCCACCATCCCGAACATGCTCTCTTCACGCATCTACCATCGGGCAGGAGGTACAGAAGCCTGAAGTCCCACACCACCAGGTTCAGGAACAGTTACTTTCCTATAACCATCCTGGTTCTTGAACTGCCTGCACAACCCTAACCCTACCTCAGCAACGAAACACTACAGACCACTCTGTGTACTAACATGGACAGTCTTCAATTGTGTCTTTGGTTCTTTTCTGCGTTAAGGTCAGTCTTTTTTTTTCCCTGTATGGTATAATCTATGTATAATTTATATTCTGTGTGTTGTCTGAATCTACATGTCTGTGATGCTGCTGCAAGCAAGTTTTTTCATTGTGCTCTGCCTCACCGTACTTGTTCACATGACAATAAACTCAACTTTACTTGACATGACTTGACACTATTGGATCCGGTGAAGATGATAATTCCCACTGGCCTTTGTTCATTCTTCTCCTAGGCAATTTGGAATTGCTTCAGAGTAGTCAGGACAAGTTGGTGCAGTGCATGTTTGTAGATGTTCACACTGCAGCCCCCAGTGTGAATACTTGTACTCATCTGCAGGGTACAAAGAGCCACGACGTAAACATTGGTCTTTCTTTTATTTACAGTGTGTTTTTTCTCAGAGCCTACCTTCTGCTGATGCAGTGACAGCTATTTCTTTCCAATGGCACAAATATACCCAGCTGCACAAGATGAATAATTCAGCGATGGGAAGCAGATTGCCAAATGTTTATCCAGCAGGACATCAAGCATTTTCAAATCAGTACAATTTCATTTGGTTCCATCAAACGAAAAAATTCAATTCCTTTGCCAGCTCCTTAATTAGACTGCTGCTTGCTTTTCCTTTCCATTTAACAGGGTTTGCTCACCCAATTGGTAACTTCAGGGAAAGGGAGGAGAATGGTAAGGTCTGAGATTGTATGACAACCGGTGATGGTGAATCAGTGAACTGTTACACATCCCTTACGCTTATTATTTCCAATGGTGGCAGAGATGGGATGAGCTAGAGCGTTTATTGCGGTGGGTTTTGGTACATTGTCTGGTGAAAGATCATCAGCCAAAACTATTAACTCATTTCCTTCTTCAAGGATGGATCCTTCAAGAATTTTATTTCATAGTCATTGAGTCATACAGCATGCAAACAGTAGCCCACCACGTCCATGCCAACCAGTGCACACCCATCAGTATTAGTCCCATTTTCCAACACTTGATCCATAGCCTCAATGCCAAGTCAATTCAAAAGCTCTTCTGGACACCTTTTAAATGCTGTCAGGAACTCTGCTTCTGCCATTCTCTCCGGCAGTGTGTTCCAGGTACTCACCACTCTCTGGGTGCAAAAGGTCCCCCTCAGATACCCTCTAAATTGCTTCCCCTTTACGTCCTCTATCTTTATTCTAGATTATGTAGATTTAGAGTAAGGGCGAAGAGATTTCTGCAGTCGACCCCATCTATACCTCTCATAATGTCCCCCTTAACCTCCTCCACTCCGGGGAAAACAGACCTAACTCCTTCAGTCACTTCTCATAACTGAAACACTCCATCCCAGGAAACAGCTGGTGAATCCCCTCTGCACCCTCTGGAGAAATATCACATCCTTCCCATAGTCCGGTGACCAGTACTACACGCAGTACTCCAGCTGAGGTCTGACCAATGTTTTATAAAGTTAGACTATAACATCCCTGCTCTGGTATTCAGTGCCCGAAATAATGAATTCCAGTATCCCATATGCCTTTTTAACTTTTTTATCCACCTGCACTGCCACCTCCAAGGACCTTTGGACCTGCACACCAAGATTACTCTGTTCCTCAACATTCCCAAGGATCCGACCATTCATGGAGCCTGTCCCACCTACATTAGTACTCCTGAAATGCAACACCCCACACTTGTCTGGATTAAACTCCATCTGCTATTCTCAGTCCATTTCACCAACACATCAATACCTCTCCGGAGCCTAAGACGACCTCCACACTCTACCGGTCTTCATGTCATCTGCAAACTGACTGATCATGCGACCTACATCCGCATTTCCATCCACAAGATGGAAAATGAGGTGCTGTTCCTCCAGTGGAGGAGGCCGAGGAGGAGGCCGAGGACTGTCATCTCAGTGACAGTGTGGGAGGGGGAGTTGAAGTGACATGGAGCGAAATGGAGTATTTCCCTGGATCTCTCATCATCCAGGGCACTCTGCTTTCGCACTGAATGGAACGCTGAATATCCAACAGTAACTTTCGAAAGAGAGTTGGATATACCAGAGCAGCTGAGAGGTCATGGGATAGGAGAGAGTGATTGGAGTGGTGTGTGAAGGCACCATCACGGTCAAATTGACAGCCAGAACAAAATTTAACTTCTAAGTTTCTCTGGCTGCTGGAGAAGCATGTTCGTTCCTCAGTCCATGCCCTGGGTCAATGAGCTTTTATCAGGGGCCCACCATGACACCATTCTACACAAGGCCAAAGGCTACAGGTTGGACCCGGCAGAGGGTGCATACAGCGATTTAACATAAACGCAGAAAATGCCGGAAATACTGATCAAATCAGGCCGCATCTGTGGGGAGAGAAACAGAGTTAATGCTTCAGATTGAAGACTCTTCATCAGAACTGGGAAAGGAGAGAAAAGAAGTTCCGTTAGCAACAGGGAGCAAGGGGATGTCTCTGATAGAGTAAGCCCAGGTCAGTGCTGTGTGGGACACTGTATTCAGTTGCTCAGGAGCAACCTTGAACTTCTCGTTGCCCGTCACTTAATTCTCCATCCCACTCCCACTCTGACCTATCAGCCTTGGGTCTCATGCACTGTTATAATGAGGACCATCACAAGCTTAAGGAACAGCACCATTGTGGGCCAACAGGGCCTGCTCCATGTCCGCACACATCATCCTCCATCTGGGCACATTACAGCCTTTCGGACTCAATATTGAATTCTCCAACTTTGGGTAATTTAATTTCTCTGTCTGTACCATCATGATATTTGTTCAGCTTCCTTGTTTGTTTTTTCTCTTTTGTTTCTTTTCCTTAGAACTGGAGGAACTGCTTGGCTTGTCTTCCTGCTCTGGATTTTGCAACTCCTACATTACTTTTGCCTATGTTCTTTCGTCCATGCTCCCACTCTCTAACTGCTCCCGTTCACCTCATTGACCAGATGACCTTGTTTACATCTTATCCCCAGAGTTCTACCTATCGTTTGACATCCCCCTCTCCCAACCTCCCTGAAGCTTAACGAGCTTCTTTTGTCTCCCTTTCAGTTCTGATGTAGGGTCTCTGACCTGAAATGTTGACCTCCGTTTCCCTTCCCACAGATGTGACCTGATCTGCTAAGTATTTCCAGCATTTTCTGTTTTGTTTCAATTTACACCATCTGAAGTTTTTTTTGATTTTCGTATCCAAGGCTTTTCCCTGTGTTCATTCCATCAAGGAAAACAGGAAGGTTTGGGCTTTGGGTCACAGAAGCATAGAGGAGGGGTGAAACGTCAAAAGTATTAGTTGGGGCATTCTGGTCTTTGAGAGCTGGGTGATCACATGGGCTGGGTGTTGAGACAGAACTGGGCTGCGATCACAAGGGGGCTCAGTGTTAGGCACTTGAACGGGTGAAAGGAAGACAGGTTCGTGATTGCAAGTGGGGCAGAGACTGATCTCGTGGTTGGGTTGGGACAGGGATTGCCCTTAGCATAAAAGGAGGTGGAATTTTTGAGGTGTATACAGGAGAGCTTTTTGACAAAGTATATTGATAGATCAATGTGGGAAGGAGCATCCCTGGAACTTATCTTGGGGGATGTAGGATTTAGTGAGAGGTCAGAACCAAGCTGGAAGGTGGGATTCAGGAAAGAGAACCATCAAGATGGATTTGAATCAAACTTGAAGGCAGACCTACATGGTGAGGATAGCTAGTGTTGAATTCCACTGCCATCAGCAGTGCCCAGCCTTGCTGCTATGTAGATGGCTACACCATCCCCAGATCAAGCATATGGAATGGACAGTGGGAGTTAGAGTCATACAGGCATGGTGTTGGACCTTCCATTGGAAAAACCAGGTGCCAGATGCACAGAAGACCCAGAAAGAAGATCACAGGGTCACGACTACAATTCCACATAAAACAGAATACTGCCCCCTCCACATCATTCATATCGCACTTGCACACAATGAATGCATTTGAAATATAGCTTGGGTCATCCTTAGCAACCGGAACTTGTGTGCACAATGGGATGTCTATGCCATCTGAAAAGGCTTGCACACTAATCAATTATGTTTGACTCAAGGCAGATCCATAATTCATTCCAACAACAGCTGAAATAAATTGAAAAATTTGGTAACCTTGCCACCAAAGGAATCAATATAAATTGTGCACATCCGAGTCCCTACTGGCTCTGATCCAAGTGCTCGGCTACAGAATCATGACACAAGGAAAGCAGGACAAAAAATGTTTCTGACCTCATGAACACTCAAGCTTTAAGCCCAGATTGATACATTCTCCTTTGCATTTTGAAGGGAACTATTGTTCCTGAAAGAGAATGAATGATACAAGTGAGTAAAGCTTCATCTCACCAAAGGCTGTATCGCTTGAATCCATTTCTAGGGCTCAAAATTTGTAGAGTTGGTTTCCAAATGCCTGGAGTAAGAGCTTGGAGCAGGGCAAAGCACACGGCCCTGTATGTATCAACAGTGCTGAGGTGGAAATGGTTGAGAGCTTCAAGTTCCTAAGCGTAAATATCACCAATAGCTTGTCCTGGTCCAACCTCATAGACATATGACCAAGAAAGCTCACCAGTGCCCCTACTTACTCAGAAGGTTAAGAAAATTCAGTATGTCCCCGTTGACCAATCATGGGCACAACCTTCCCCACCATCAAAGACATCTTCAAGAGGTGATACCTCAAGAAGGCAGCATCCATCATTGAGGACCCTTACCATCCGGGACATGCCCTCTTCACGTTACTACCATCATGGGAGGAGGTACTGGAGCCTGAAGACCCACACTCAATGATTCAGAACAGCTTCTTCCCCTCCAACAATCAGATTTCTGCACGGTCCATGAACCCATGAACACTACCTCGTTATTCGTCTTTTGCACGATTTATTATTTTTGTAACTTATAGAAATTTTGATGTATTTATGTCTTGTACTGTACTGCTGCCGCAAATCAACAAATTTCATGACATATGTCAGTGATAATAAACCTGATTCTGAGTCTGATTCTAACCCTCACCAATTTTTATAGATGCACTATTGAAAGCACCCTCTCCAGTTGTATCACAGCTTGGTGTGGCGACTGCTCTGCCCAAGACTGCAAGAAACTGCAGAGAATTGTGGACACGGCCCAGCACATCACAAGAACCAGCTTCCCCTCTGTAGACTCTGTCTACACTTCTCGCTACCAAGGTAAAGCAGCCAACATAATTAAAGACCCCACCAGGACATTCTCTCTTCTCACCCCTCCTGTCGGGCAGAAGATACAAAAGCCTGAATGCAGGTGCAACCATGCTCAAATAGCTTGTTCCACTGTTATAGGACTATTGAATGGACCTCTTGTATAATAAAGGTGACCTCTTGATCTCTCAATCTACCTCGTCATGGCCCTTGCAATTTATTTGTCTGCCTGCACTGCACTTTCTCTATAACTGTAACACTGTATTCTGCATTCTGTTGTTGATTTTCCCTTTGTACCATCTCAATGTACATATGTTTGGAATGATCTGTCTGGGTAGCATGCAAAACAAAGCTTTTCACTGTATCTCGGTACATGTGATAATAATAAACCAATTACCAAGAAGGCAAGGCCAGCAGGTATGTGGCATCATTATCGCCTGCAGGTTCCCCACCAAACCGCACACCATCCTGTCTTTGAAATCTAACTCTGCTCCTTTATCTTTGCTGGGACACCTTTCACCAGAAGCTCTACCCCTGTTCAAGATGGTGCCCAGCCAATGCCACCTCAAGGGCAATAGGGACAGGCCATAAATGCTGGCCCTCACCAGCAACGTCCAAATGCCAAGAATGAATTGAAAGTAAGCTCCAACTAAGGAAATGCAAAAACTAGAAGTGAGTAAAAATTAGTGAAATTTTTAATCCCTCAGCTGCTTCATAATCAGCAACATTTCCTTCTAATAACCACGCAAGGTCAGTCGACATGCTTTAATTAGGTTTTGCTCTCCTTATGGGGAAGTGGCAAACTCCCCATATCCCCAGCAACATCAACTCTCATTCCAATCTATATCCTTCTCATCAGATGTAATACCAGGAGACAGCGTCCAGCTGGAGCAGAGACAGGCAAATGTTAGGCATCAATCAGTGCTCGTGGGTCCTCCCAGGGCTTTGTTTGCAAGCCAAGAATTTCAAATGATTTTTTTTTTCTTTCAGCTGCCTTTGAAACATTTTATGTGTACGCCGTACATCGGAGTGGGACTGCAGTCAAGGGACGTAGTAAGTTATTTTACATATATATACATAAAACCATGATCCATATATATATATGGATCACGGTTAACAAAGTTCTTTTAAACAACAGAAGTGAGGCCTGATGAAAGACAAGATTGATTTGATGGAAAGGGAGGAACCATTCCTGTTGCAAGAACCCTAGCTCACACTTCTACTCTATACATTCTATTTACAGAGAACATAGAACACAGAACAGTACAGGACAGGAACAGGCCCTTCAGCCCACCATATCTGTGCCAACCATGATGTCAATATAAACTGCACATGGTCCATATACCTCCATTCCCTGCCTGTTCATACGTCTGTCTAAATGCCTCTTAAATGTTGCTGCTTCTACCACTTTCCCTGGTAGTGCATTCCAGGCACCAACCAGTCCCTGTATCAAATACACCTCGTAAATCTCCTTTAAATGTTTGCCCCCTCACCTTAAAGCGATGTCTTCTAGCGTTTGACATTTCCACCCTGGGAAAAAGACTCTTATCTCATAGAGTCATTGAGTCATACAGCACGGAAGCAGGCCCTTCGGCCTAACTGGTCCATGCTGACCAAGATGCCCATCAAAGCTCGGCTCAAATCCCTCTCAACCTTTCCTATCCATGTATCTATCCAAGTGCCTTTTAAATGTTGTTCACGTACCTGCCTCAACCACTTCCTCTGGCAGCTCGTTTCATATACACACCACCCTCTGGGTGAAGAAGTTGCTCCTCGGGTTCCTAATAAATCTCTACCCTCTCACCTTAAACTTAAATCCAAACTGACCACTTACCTCTTTGTAATTTATTTTAGGAAATAAAAACAGAAAATGCTGGAAAAACTCAGCAGGTCAGGCAGCACCTGAGGAGTGGGATGCCAAGTTGACTTTTCAGCTCATTGGCTGTTCATCAGAACTTCAAAAAGTTAGTGGCTAAACACGTTTAAAGAACATAAAACGTAGAACATTTCAGCACAGTACAGGTCCTTTGGCCCACAATGTTGTGCCAACATTTTATCCTGCTCTATTATCCATCGAACCCTTCCCTCCCTCATAGCCTTCCATTTTTCAATCATTCATGTGTCTATCTAAGAGTCTCTTAAATGTCCCTAATATATCTGCCCCCACAACCTCTGCTGGCCGGGAGTTCCACGCACCCACCACTCTCTGTGTAAAAAACTTACCTCTGACATCCCCCTTATATCTTCCTTCAATCACCTTAAAATTACGTCCCCTCGTGTTAGCCATTTTCGCCCTAGAAAAAAGCTTCTGACTGTCCACTCAATTAATGCCTCTTATCATCTTGTAGACCTCTATTAAGTTGCCCCTCATCCTCCACTCCAAAGAGAAAAGCCCGAGCTCACTCGACATATCCTCATAAGACACGCTCTCCAATCCAGGCAGCAAAGGTGAGGAGAAAGGAGGAAGCGGGAGTGGAGAGATGAAAAAGGAAGTTTGTTACAGGGTGGGGGTCAGGAGAGATTGAACACCACATGGAATGACGGTGCTGAGAGGGGGGGGGGGGGGGGGGTTATTTGAGTACATTGCAATATTGAGTTCAACAACTCAGATAAATGTTGCAATTTACGAGGATGCTGCCAGGACTCAAGGGTCTGAGTTATAGGGAAAGGTTGGGCAGGCTAGGACTTTATTCCCTGGGGCATAGGAGACTGAGAAGGGACCTTATAGAGGTGTATAAAATCACAAGGTCCATAGAAGAAGTTGCCCCTCAAGTCCCTTTTAAATCTTTCACCTCTCACCTTAAACCTATGCCCTCTAGTTTTTAGTTCCCCTTCCCTGGGAAAAAGACTGTGTGCATTTACCCTATCTACACCCCTCATGATTTTATACACCTCTGTAAGGTCACCCCTCAATCTCCTACATTCCAAGGAATAAAGTCGTACCCTGCCCAACCTCTCCCTATAACTCAGGCCCTTGAATCCTGGCAGCATCCTTGTAAACCTTCTCTGCACTCCCTCTAGTTTAATGATCTTTCCTCTAACAAGGCGGCCAAAACTGTACACAATGCTCCAAGTGCAGTCTCACCAACGTCTTCTACAACTGAAACATAATGTCCCAACATCCTTGTAAATCTCCTCTGCACTCTTCCCAGCTTAATGCCATCTTTCCCATAGCAGGGTGACCAAAACTGAGCACAGTATTCCAAGTGCAGCCTCACCAATGTCTTGCAGAACTGCAATATAATGTCCCAACTTCCACACTCAGTGTGCTGACTGATGAAGGCCAGCATGCCAAAAGCTTTCTTCACCGCCCTGTCTACCTGTGATGCCACTTTCAGGAAACTATGTACTTGTGCTCCTCGGTCCCTCTGTTGTACAACACTCCCCAGGGCCCTACTGTTCACTGTGAAAGTCCTTCCCTGATTTGTCTTCCCAAAATGCAACAGCTCGCACTTACCTGAATTAAATTCCATTTGCCATTCCTCAGACCACTTAACCTGCTGATCAAGATCCCTCTGTAAATCCTGATAACCATCCTCATTGCCATCATCAACCTCTCACTGCTGCAGTCGGAGGTTTCCACCTGCTTCAAAAGGGCATCAATCATACAGGTGCCCAGGAAGAGCAGGGTGAGCTGCCTCGATGAATCTCGACCAGTACCAGTCACATCTACTGTGATGAAGTACGTTGAGAGGTTGGTCATGGCTAGAATTAACTCCTGCCTGAGCAAGGATCTTGACCTACTGCAATTTGCCTGCTGCCACAACAGGTCTACAGCGGACGGAATCTCACTGGCTCGTCACTCGGCTTTGGAGCACCTAGACAACAGTAAAACATGTCAGGCTGCTGTTTATCGATTACAGCTTGGTGTTCAACACCATCAACCCCTCAGTACTAATCAACAAGTTTCAAAACCTGGACCACTGTACCTCCCTCTGCAACTAGATCCTCGACTTCCTTATCGGGAGACCATAGTCAGTGCGGATTGGTAGTAATATCTCCTCTTCGCTGACAATCAACACAGGCGCACCTCAAGGATGCGTGCTTAGCCCAGTAATCTACTCTCTCTACACTCACGACTGTGTGGCTAGGCACAGCTCAAATGCCATCTATAAATTCGCCAATGACACCACTGTTGTTGGCAGAATCTCAGGTGGCGACGAGGTGGTGTACAGGAGTGAGATAGATTGACTGTGTGAGTGGTGTCATGACAACAACCTTGCCCTCAATGTCAGCAAGACCAAGGAATTGATTGTGGACTTCAGGAAGGGGAAGTCGGGGGAACACACAACAGTCCTCACTGAGGGGCCAGCGGTGGAAAAGGTGAGCAGCTTCAAGTTCCTGGGTGCCAACATCTCCGAATATCTACCCTGGGCCCAACATATTGATGCAATCACAAGGAAGACATGCCAGTGGCTCTACTTCATTAGGAGTTTGAGGAGATTTGGTATGTCATCAAAGACTCCTGCAAATTTCTACAGATGTACGGTGGAGAGAATTCTGACTGGTTGTATCACAGCCTGGTATGGAGGCTCCAATGTGCAGGATTGAAAGAGGCTGCAGAGAGTTGTAGACTCAGCCAGCTCCACCACAGGCACAACCCTCCCCACTATCGAGGGCATCTTCATTAAGGACCCTCACCATCCAGGACATGCCCTCTTCACATTACTACCATCAGGGGGGAGGTACAGGAGCCTGAAGACCCACGCTCGACGTTTCAGGAACAGCTTCTTCCCCTCCGCCATCAGATTTCTGAACAGTTCATGAACCCGTGAACACTACCTCACTATTCCTCTTTTGCACTATTTTATTTATTTATTTTTGGGTAACCTGTAGTAATTTTTAAGTCTTGCACTGTACTGCTACTGCAAAACAACAAATTTCGCCACAGATGTCAGTGATAATAAACCTGATTCTGATTCTGTTCTGATTCTGATTCTGAACAACATCACCTATTTTAGAGTCATCTGCAAACTTACTAGCCGTGCCTTGTACATTCTCATCCAAGTTATTGATATAGATGACAAATGGGCCAAGCACCTGAGCCCCTAGTCATAAGCCTCCAGTCCAAAAAACAACCTTCCAACATCACCCCCTGCTTCCTACCTTCCAACCAATTGTGTATCCAATTAGCCAGCTCTCCCTGGATCCCATGCAATCTAACTTTCCATAGCAGCCTATCATGTGGAACTTTATCAAAGGCCTCACTGAATTCCATGCAGATCACATCTACCGCCCTGCCCTTATTGACCTCCTTGGTTACTTCTTCAAAAAACTCAATCAAATTCGTGACACATAATCTCCCACGCACAAAGCCGTGCTGGCTGTCCCTAATCAACACCTGTCTTTCCAAATGCTTGTATATCTTATCCCTCAGAATCCTCTCAACTTGCCTACCACAGGCTCACTGGCCTATAGTTCCCAGGTTTTTCTTTGTAGCCTTTCTTAAGTAAGGTCACAACATTAGCCACCCTCCAGTCTTCCAGCATTTCACCCATCTCTAACAATGACGCATACATCTCAACCAGGGCTCCCACAATTTCTTCTCTAAGTTCCCACAGTCTTCTTGGGATAGGTGAAAAGGATTAGTATAAGATAAGACAAGAAAAGATATTTATTTATTAGTCACATGTACATCAAAACACACAGTGAAATGCATCTTTTTGCATTACCGAGAATGTGCTGGGGGGCAGCCCGCAAGTGTCGCCACTCTTCCAGCGCCCACATAGCATGCCCACAGCTCCTAACCTGTACGTCTTTGGAATGTGGGAGGAAACCGGAGCACCCGGAGGAAACCCACGCAAACACAGGGAGAACGTACAAACTCCTTACAGACAGCAGTGGGAATTGAACCTGGGTCGCTGGCGCCGTGATAGTGTTATGCTAACCACTACACTATTATGCCGCCCTAGGTACCTAGCTAGGTACCTTATGGCTGGCATAGGCTTTGTGGGCTGAAGGGCCTGTTTATATGATTCAATTGAGACTCTGAACACACTCAGTCAGTTCCAATGAGCAGGCCATGTCATTTGCATGCCAGACATGCCTCCTTTCAACAGGCAACATCCCATCCAATTCATGGGAATCACTGGCTTATGACTGCTCCAAATGAAGCAGGTGCAGTTGAGATGGAACTAAACACCTCGAGTCCATGAGCCAGGAGCACACAGAAACCCAGCATAAACAGAAGAAGGAGTGCATCACCTCCAAACTAGCCACCCGCCCGCACCCATCAACCTCCTCCTGCCCCATCAGCTCAGAACGCACAGAACGCATATGGAGGAAAGTCATCCTCGATTCTGAGGGACCACAGAAGAGGAAGGAAAAGAGACCCCCGCAAATGGGCACAATAAAAGTGTTGGAAAGTAATCAACAGTCAACAGCAAGAATGAGTCATTCTGGGGGAGGGATGAAGAAGCAGGTGCTACCGAACACATTCGAGATATCAACAATAGCTGTTTTACCCGTGATCGGGAACGACTGTTGGATTTCCCTGGCAGTGGGTGAGATGTATTTGCAGATGGCTTAGTGTTAAGATCGCTGGAGATCCTTTGTTTGTTTTTAGTGTCAGCTACTTTCAATTCACAGAGCTAAGAGCAACTTTAACCCTCTGCAACATTGCTTTTTCAGAGAGTATTTAACTAATTTGATCAATATCTTAAGCCTATGCTGCCCAAACAACTGCCCAGAAATTCATCCAGGGGATAGAACTAATCATACTGTATAGTTGGAAATAAATGTGGGGAAGCAGCCCAGGCAGTATCTGTAGGGAAAGCAATCATGTTTAATCAGATTGAAGACCTTTCCCCAGATGCTACCCAACCTGCTGAGTGTATCCAGCCTTTTCTGGTTTCAGCATCTGTAGTTTTTTTTTATTTTCAAGCTCTTCTTCACGTTCTATTCATTGACTTAATTGGAATGAATTTCAGAGTGCAATGTGTTAATGTGGCGATGTAGTGTCTTGGGTACAATAGGCTGGGTATGGAATTTCTGTCACCACTGCAGCCTGCTAATTCCAAACTGGAATTGTCTCCAGTTTGCAATATGGAATTATGCAAAGTTTGTCCCTCTCTGAAATCGTAATCAAGAAATTGGTTATTTGTTTCTGGTGGGTGGTGAACATATGGGAGGATATATAAGCCTCAGTACATTGTATTGAATTCGATGGAAATTAATGTGCAGGCTCAGTAGATCCAACACTGATACCTCACTAATCTAAAATAAAAGCATAAAATGCTGGAAACACTCAGCATATCAGATAGCATCTGTGGAAAGAGATACAAAGTCAATGTTTCAGGTCATTAAAACCTGCATCAGAACCTCCCTGATATATATTTATACATCTGTAACTGTAGTTTTCTCATCCCACAGACCATTCTAGTAAAACTTTCTGGACACTGTATAATGTCTTCATATCATTCCCACAATAAGGCAACCAGAAGTTGATTCCACACCAGAATTTTAAAAGGATTCAGCATGACTTCCCTGATTTTATACTCCATGCTTCAATTGATATTTTCCAGAATTAACAGCTTTCTCAACCTGCCCTGCCTCTTTAATGACTCGTACACATATACCCCCAAATCCCTCCACTTCTGCACCCCCTTTTAGAACAACATCCTTTATACTATGGAGACACAAGAGACTGCAGATGCTGGAATTCGGAACAACAGACAATCTGCTGGAGGAACTCAGCAGGTCGAGCATCTGTGGGAGGAAAGGGATTAGGTTCAGAGTCCTGACCCAAAACGTCAACAATTCCTTTCCCCTCACAGATGCTGCTCAACCCGCTGAGTTCCTCCAGCAGATTTTTGCTCCTTTACACTATATCCCTTCTCATTATTCTTCTGACCAACATGCACCATCTCACGTTTTTCCACACTAAAACTCATTTGCCACACATACCAGAGAAGCAAAGGACTGCAGATGCTGGAATCTAGATGAAAAACATGATGATGCTGGAGGAACTCGGCAGGCCAGGCAGCATCCGTGGAGAAAAGCAGGCGGTCAACATCCTGACCGGAAATGTATCAACATCCTGACCTGTATCAGTTGCCTATCTGTGATGTTGGCTCAGTTTGGGGTTTTTTTTTGCTCCTTTGCTCCCCCCTCTGGGAGTGGAGGACAAACCCAGCCTGACCTCCCCAGCATGTCCTCCTGCTCTGCATTTCACAACTCCTCACTTGTAGCTGTGACACTTTATTCTGCATCCTGTTATTGTTTTACCTTTTGTACGACCGCAATGCACTGTGCAATGAATTGATCTGTATGAATGGAATGCAAGACAAGCTTTTCACTGGACCTCAGTACATGTGACAGTAATAAACCAATTCCACAATATCCAGTGAAACAAAGGACTGCAGCTGCTGGAATCTGGATGAAAAACACGATGATGCTGGAGGAACTCAGCAGGCCAGGCAGCATCCGTGGAGAGAAGCAAAGTGGTCAACGTTTCGGGTCAGGACCCTTCTTCAGGACTGAAGGTAGGAAAGGGGGAAGCCCAGTATATAGGAGGGAAAAGCAGAGCAGTGATAGGTGGACAAAAGAGGGGAGGCGGGGTGGGCACAAGGTGGTGATAAGTAGATGCAGGTAAGAGATAGTGATAGGCAGGTGCGGGGGAGGAGGGGAGAGCAGATCCACCAGGGGATAGGTCAAAGGTGAGGAGACTGCTGCAATTTATCCAGGGTCAGTCGGACTTCATGATCTCCTTAATATTGGAGAAAGCAGATGCAGATTGGGTGACCACTTTGCAGAATGCCTCCATTTAGCCCACCAGGGTGACCTTGAGCTTTCAGTTGCCTCTGTACATTAATCCTTCATCACATAAAGTCACAGAGCACAGAGGACAGGCTCTTGAAGGCCCACAAAGTCCATGTTGGCCATCGGTTATCAATCTACGCTAATCCCATTTACCAACCCTTGATCTATAGCCTTCAATGCCTTCAAGTGTCCATCTAGATATTTCTAAATGTTGTAAGAGCATTTATTTCCACACCCACTCAAGCAATGTGTTGCAGTCCCACTCCCACTCTGACCTGCAGTGTTTAACAATGTCCAATGTAACTCCTCATCTTCCATCGTGTTGCAGCCCTCAAAAGCCAATATTGAATTTAACAATGTCCTAGAACATAGAACATAGAACACTACAGCACAGTACAGGCCCTACGGCCCACAATGTTGTGCCGACATTTTTACCCTGTTCTAAGATCTATCTAACCCTTCCCTCCCATATAGCCTCCTATTTTTCTGTCATCACGTGTCTATCTAAGAGTCTCGTAAATGTCCCTAATGTATGTGCTCCCACAACCTCTGCAGGCGGTGCATTCCACGCACCCACCACCCTCTGTGTAAAAAATTACCCCTGACATCCCCCTTATACCTTCCTCCAATTACCTTAAAATTATGTCCCCTCATGTTAGCCATTGTCGCCAGGGAAAAAGTCTCTGACTGTCCACTCGATCTATGCCTCTTATCATCTTGTACACCTCTATCAAGTCACCTCTCATCCTCCTTCTCTCCAAAGAGAAAAGCCCGAGCTCACTCAACCTATCCTCATAAGACATGCTCTCCAATCCAGGCAACATCCTGGTAAATCTCCTCTGCACCCTCTCTAAAGCTTCCACAATCCTTCCTATAATGAGGCGACCAGAACTGAACACAATACTCAAGTGTGGTCTAACCAGAGTTCTGCAACATCACCTCACAGCTTTTGAACTCAATACCCTGATTAATGAAGACCAACACTCCATACACCTTCTTAACAACCCTACCAACCTGCATGGCAACCTTGAGGGATCTATGGACGTGGACCCCAAGATCCCTCTGTTCCTCCACACTGCTAAGAGTCCTGCCATTAACGTTGTATTCTACCTTCAAATTCGATCTCCTGAAGTGTATCACTTCACACTTTTCCAGGTCTGGCCTCACTGGTAGCCTTTGTGTTCCTGCTTATCACGGTAGTGTGGCGGTTAGTGTAACGTTATTACAGCACCAGCAACCCGGGTTCAATTCCAGCCGCTGTCTGTAAGGAGTTTGTACATACGTTCTCCCCGTGTCTGCGTGGGTTTCCTCCGGGTGCTCCGGTTTCCTCCCACATTCCAAAGACGTACGGGTTAGGAAGTTGCGGGCATGCTATGTTGGCGCCGGAAGCCTGGCGACACTTGCGGGCTGCCCCCAGAACACTCTATGCAAAAGATGCATTTCACTGTGTGTTTCGATGCACGTGTGACAAATAAAGATATCTTATCCTATCTTATCACCCTGCAGTAGCTGCCTTCACACTCCCCTCCCCTTCACTCACCCGGATCCATTTGCCCTTTTTCTTGTCTGCTTCCATCTATCACCCACCTGCCTCTGTCTGCCAACTCCATCCACCCACCCCCCACCTCCCCTAACTGGGTCCATCTGCCCATCATCCTTCAGCCCTCCTCCATCCACCTACCACCTCGGACCCCCGCCTCACCCCTCCCCTCTTTATACCGGCTCTCTTCCCTCTCCGCTCTCAGTGCTGATGCAGGGCTTGGACCTGAAATGTTCCTTCAGTCCAAAACAATTCCTTCCCCACCCCACCCGCCCACAGATGCTGCTTGACGCACTTCCCTCAAAGGTTTGGTTTTTTGCTCCAGATTCCAGCAGCTGCAGTCTCGCATGTCTCCGGGTCTCTAAAGACTTTTGTGTCAAAATTGGCCAGATCTGATATAAAATCATTGACCTTTAACATTAATTCAGTTCACTCCCCACGGATGCTGCCTGATTTGCTGGGTTTTTCCAGCTTCCTCTTTTGTTTTAATTCCCAGCAACCGCCTCTCACAGTTCACAACATATTCCCTTGTTTAATTCTTTCTCTCTGCCTGTCGACACCAAACATACCTTGGACAACTTTGGTCTCCATCCTATCACAGACAGCCAGTTCTCACTGCTTTCTCTCTTTCTGCACATTAGATGCATGTGTTTTCACACTTTTCCATTTCCAAGTGAGGATCATTAACCAAAAGCATTAAGTCAGTTTCTCCCTCTGTTGATGCTGCCTGACTTGCTGAGTATTTCTGTCTTGGATAAGTGTGCTTTATGTTCACATCGGTGCACTTTACACTGCACCCGAAATTAATTCCACCGATTTCAATGACTTGGAGTATTGTGTGCAGTTCTACACTGGGGAGAGGGTACACAGGAGACTCACCAGGATGTTGCCTAGATTGAGGCATTTTAGTTATAAGGAGAGGCTGGATAGGCTGGGCTTGTTTCCCCTGGAGCACAAGAGGCTGATAGGGACATACAAAACAGTGAGAAGAATACATCGGGGTAGACAGTAAAAAACTTTTCCTCAGTGAGGGCACCTAAGCAAGAAGGCATAAGTTTTAAGGTGAAAGAGATTTAAAGGTGACCTAAGGGTGGATTTTTTTCACACAGAGAGTGGTTGCATCTGGATTGTGCCATCTTAAGAGATGGTGGAGGCTGAGACTCACATCTAGACGAGCATTTGAATTGCCAAGACATAGAAAGCTATGGACCTAATGGAGGTAAATGAGTTCACCATAGATGGATGCGATTGTCATAGAGTCATCAAGTTGTACAGCACAGAGACAGACCCTTCGGCCAGGATGTCTGTCCAAGCTAGTCCCATTTGTTCCATAACCCTTTCAACCTTTTCTACCCATGTACCTGTCTAAGTATCTTTTAAACAGTGTAATTGTACCTGTCTCTACCATTTCAAGTCCCTTTTAAATCTTTCCTCTCTCAATTTAAACCTATGCCCTCTAGTTTTAGACTCCCCTACCCTGGGATAAAGTCTGTGATCACCCACCTTATCTGTGCCCCTCATGATTTTATATATCTCTATATAGTCACACCTTAGCCTCCTACGCTCCAAGGAGAAGGTCCCAGCCTATCCAGCCTCTCCTTATAACTCCATCCCTCCAGTCCTGGTAACATCCTCACAAGTGAATCTTTTCTGCACCCTTTCTCGCTTAATGACTTCCTTTTGCTGGGTGACCAGAACTATGCACAATACTTCAAATGTGTTCTCGCCAATGACATGTACAGTTGCAACATGACCTCCCAACTCCTGTACTCAATGCCCTGTACAATGCCCTGTCTGATAATATTCCAAATGCCCTCTTCACCACCCTGTCAACCTGTGTCACCACTTTCAAGGATAGATGTACTGGTACCCCTACATCTCTCTTGTTCTGCAACACTCTCCAGGGCCCTGCCATTTACTGCGTAAGTCCTGTCCAGCTTTAACTTACCAACATAGACATGGTGGGCCGAAGGGCCTGTTCCTTTGCTGTACAACTCCATAACTCTTTGACTTTCAGAGGTGACTACAATGCACTAATGCCACTATTTAGCAAATATAAACACTTGCGCCAGAGATGATTTATTAGGCCAATAAATTTTTGGGCTGCAAAGATAGAAACCAGCTTTGAAGAATTGCAAGTTACAGCAGCAGCAAAATGACTGGATGCAAAACAACTTGCAAACCTCGCTGCTTTAATTGGCTTAAAACTGCCACATCTTTAAAAACGGTTCTTAATCACTGCAGCCTCACAGTGCATGAATTCAGAGGCCAGAATTGGCAGGCTCTGATGGATTTTTACAGATAAGGTGTCTGCAGCTCTATTCACAGTGATAACCTGCAAAGAACCAATTGTTTTGGCTGGTGTTGTCTCTGATCAAGTCCTGCAGGCAGATCTGGATGTGGCATTGCCTGTGTTGAGATAACAGGACTGCTGACACAATGGGTGGTAAAAAATTTACCAGAGTGGGGATTCCACAAAAGGATGTGCTTAAAGAACACAACAGTGTAGGGCTTTGAACCTCCCATTTATCTACACTGACATGAGTATGATGGATGCTTCCCTGCGTGCCTGCCTGTGGGCAGAATCTTCATCTTAAAAAACGAGTACTTCTGAATAAAGGATCATTCGCAGGCAATTGGTGTCAAATCTCAATTAATTTGAACTCTGACACGAGCATCCCCGCGACTGAATAAAAAAAGTCTTCTCCCATGTCATCCCCATACACATTTATATGTTCAGCCTCTCCACCATCTATAGAATTATAGAATTAGTGTAACACACTGAGTTCTGTATTTTCTTCGTCTAACTTGGTTTTGCACTAACTCTGCACTAAATTGTGTTCTGTATATACCATTTTTTGCACTATTTGTACTTGCACAATTTTTTTGTCTGCGTTTATTATACGTCTTCTGTTTTATGTATGTCCTCTGTTGTGTGAGTCTGGGGGAAACGACATTTCGTTGCTCCATGCGTTTTTATAGCATATGGGTGAATGACAATAAAGTAACTTGAACGTGAAATGTTAAATACAAAACAAATGTGCTGCAGAATAGGAGGTCCTCTTCATTGATAAATGGATTTATTCTCACTTTTTAGGGAGAGGTTGGGCAGGCTAGGACTTTGTTCATTGGAGTGTAGGATACTGAGGGGTGATATTATAGAGGTGTGTAAAATCATGAGGGGTGTAGATGGGGTGAATTCACACAGTCTTTTTCCCAGGGAAAGGGAATCATAAAATAGAGGACAAAGGTTTAAGGTGAAGGGAAAGATTTATAAGATAAAATATCTTTATTAGTCACATGTACATCGAAACACACAATCTTTTGCGTAGAGTGTTCTGGGGGCAGCCCACAAGTGTTGCCGCGCTTCTGGCGCCAACGAAGCATGTCCACAGCTTCCTAACCTGTACGTCTTTGGAATGTGGGAGGAAACCAGAGCACCCAGAGGAAATCTACGCAGACACGGAGAGAACGTACGAACTCCTCACAGACAGCGGCCGGAATTGAACCCAGGTCACTGGCACTGTAAAGCGTTGCGCTAACCGCTACACTACCATGCCTGCCCTTGTCCTGATGTCACTGGTTGTGACAGTACATTTATCACTGTAGCTCTGCAGTTCACCTGGATTCCACTGGAGAACAGGAGGAGAATAGGTAATATACTTATTTTTTACTTACGTTTAATGTTTTTCTCTGCTTTTTCTGCAGTGATTCTACTTTTACATTATTTTTTAAAAGAAAAACAGTTTTTAATAACTAACTAATTTTAATTGTTTTTAGGTGTCTTTGGATATCAGAAGCATGTACAAATTGTTATTAGTGCTTTTACAGAGGGGAAGATCCATCTCCAGCCTAACCAACTGCCAAGAAGTGTCAGGGTGTTCTGGGGGCAGGAGCTTCAACACTGCACTGCCTGAAGCCTCACTAATCCCCACTGGATTCCTCCCAGGTGCTTAAGGTATTGGTATTGGTATTGGTTTATTATTATCACTTGTACCGAGGTACAGTGAAAAGCTTGTCTTACAAACTGATGGTACAGGTCAATTCATTACACAGTGCAGTTACATTGAGTTAGTACAGAGTGCATTGAGGTAGTACAAGTAAAAACAATAACAGTACAGAGTAAAGTGTCACAGCTACAGAGAAAGTGCAGTGCAATAAGGTGCAAGGTCACAACAAGGTAGATTGTGAGGTCATAGTCCATCTCATTGTATAAGGGAACCGTTCAATAGTCTTATCACAGTGGGGTAGAAGCTGTCCTTAAGTCTGGTGGTACGTGCCCTTAGGCTCCTGTATCTTCTACCTGATGGAAGAGGAGAGAAGAGAGAATGTCCCAGGTGGGTGGGGCCTTTGATTATGCTGGCTGCTACACCAAGACAACAAGAGGTAAAGACAGAGTCCAAGGAGGGGAGGCTGGTGTCCGTGATGCACTGGGCTGTATCCACAACTCTCTGCAGCTTCTTGCGGTCTTGGGCTAGGCAGTTGCCGTACCAAGCCGTGATGCATCCAGATAGGATGCTTTCTATGGTGCATCGGTAAAAGTTGGTGAGAGTCAAAGGGGACAAACCAAAGTTCTTTAGCCTCCTGAGGAAGTAGAGGCGCTGGTGAGCTTTCTTGGCCGTGGCAAGGAAGTGGTGGAGAAACAAAGGACCGCAGATGCTGGAATCTAGATGAAAAGCACAAATATAAAGTTTTATAAAATCGTGAGGGGCGTAGATAATAAGGTGGATGATCACAGTCTTTTCCCAGGGTGGGGGAGTCTAAAACTAGAGAGCATAGGTTTAAGATAAAAGGGGAAATACTTAAAGGGGACGTGAGGGGCAAGTTTTTCACGCAGAGGGTGGTGGGTATATGGAACGAGCTGCCAGAGGAAGTGGTAGAGGCAGGTATAATTACAATATTTAAAAGACATTTAGACAGGTACGTGGAAAGAAAAGGTTTTTAACGGAATGCATCTATGTCAGAATCCCATCCAAATGCAGGCATATGGGACTAGCTCAGGTAGGCACCTTGGTTATTATTTATTATCTTTATCCTTTCATTGTTCACAGGCCTTGCTTGGTATCTAATAAGGTATCTTTATTCGTCACATGTACATCGGCACACACAGTGAAATACATCTTTTTGCGTAGTGATTTGGGGGGGGGGCAGCCCGCAAGTGTCGCCATGCCTCCGGCGCCAACATGGCATGCCCACAACTTCCTAACCTGTACATCTTAGGAATGTGGGAGGAAACCGGAGCACCCTGAGGAAACCCACGCAGACACAGGGGGAATGTACAAACTCCTTACAGACCAGTGGCCAGATTTGAACCCGGGTCGCTGGCCCTGTAAAGCGTTACGCTAACTGCTACACTATCGTACTGAGGGAGTGCTGCACTGTCAATGGTTAAACTGGGGTCCAGCTATCGTTCATGTAGAAGTTATTGTCCCAAGGCACAATCTTTCACATAGGAGCTCATAGGGAACAGGATCATTCCTGGAGGAAAAAATGAAGAAGAAAGGAAGGCTGACTTCTTCCAATACATACATGCAAATGTTTCAGGCCAATAAATGACTCCCTTCTCAAACATACAGCCTCTATTACCCCTGTACCTCTATAATCCCTTATTCTTTCCTCTCCACATGAATGCTGATTAATAGTCCAGGAAGTTAAAGAAGCAAAAGTTAAGGAAAGGAACTTGAACCTTGGCCAAATCAATAGAGACTAAATGCTGCACTCTAACCAATGGTACAATCCAGGGGCACAGCGGCTTCCAGATCAATGTTTGTTTGGATGAAGTACAAGCTCCTCCAGGACTGGATAATGGATGAGCAACTGATGATAATGAAGTCAAACAGCTGCCATAAGTCTCACAGCCTAATGCAGAACAAGCCTACATCTTTTTTCAGTAGGAACTTGTGGTTATTGGGCTCTCCCTTCACTCAAAACAACTGAGGTAGAATGTGCCGCTACAAAGGCTGTACATGACATACAATTGTGTTTAATAATTATTAAAAGCACTCATTGAACAAGAGCCTTGCTTTCGTAACAATGGTTCTGCAATGCAATGTCAGTCCAAATTTTGTGTTCAGGTGTCTGCGGTGAGAAGTTGTTAATTTCTTTAACTATGGTGCTCTAACTCAGCTCATGCTTCATTCCAACCCACGCTTACCCGTGGAAAATTGTGATGACAGGACCATCCCACTTCTGGAAGGTCATGAATTTCAGATACACAAGTTACAGTCAGCAGTCATCCAAGCAAGAAGGGCTTCAGGCTAAGAACAAAGGCAAAGGAGTTTTGCTTTAAATTAGAGCCACAGTGTCATTAGAAACTTCTATTAGTGTTTCCAGCAGGACACTATAAAGGGGAAGACAATACAAAAATAACAGGGTTCCCAGAAGTATTATTACTGATCAATTACATGCTCTACTTGTCAGTGATGCACCATTTTAGCATCTTCCTCAGTGATCCACATACATCGCAAGAAAAGTTGTAAGGAGCGCAAATATAAATGGGTCACAACCATTTCCTCCGGTCCTTGATGTCTATCAAGATGTTACATGTTGTGGTGCATATATCGGATAGTCGTCAATATCCAATAATCCTTTTGTTCTCCCCAGCAAGCCATTCAACCAAAGTGGTTTCTAATTTTCTTCTCAGGGTTTCTGCATTAAATTTGGTAAATTGGTTTATTATTGTCACATGTACCAAGGTAAGGTTGAAAAACTTTGTTTTGCGTTCATCTACACAGATCATTTCATTACAACATTGCATTGAGGTTGTACAACAGAATGCAGAATCAGGTGTTTCAGTTACAGATAGTGCAGTGCAGGCAGACAATAAGGCCATAACGAGGTAGATTGTGAGGTCTAGAGTCTTTTCTCATTGTGCTAGGGGTCTTATAACAGTGGGATAGAAGCTGTCCTTGAGCCTGATGGTACGTGCCTTCAGGCTTTTGGATCTTCTGCTTGATGGGAGGGGGACAAGATAGAATGTCTGGGGTAGGTGGGGTCTTTGATTATGTTGGCTGCTTTACCAAGGTAGCAAGAAGTATAGATGGGAGTCCATGGAGGGGAGGCTGGTTTCCGTGATGTGCTAAGCTGTGTCCACAACTCTCTGCAGTTTCTTGCGGTCTTGGACAGAGCATTTGCCATACCAAGCTGTGATGCATCTGGATAACCTGGATTTCTGTAGTGTCTTTAACACAGTAAAACATTGCAAGATGTTTCATGGGACAGTAATCGGTTATGATTTACGTGTCAGGACAATGAGCAGACAGATGTATTGGTCAATCAATGTCCTAATTATTTGGCTGCTAATCAGAAGCATGTTTTTCCATTACATGGGGCTTCCATATTCTCAGTAAATGAAACAACATCTAAGTTTTGTCCCAAGCATGGCAACATATTCAGGGAACAGGACAAATTGAACTCAAACCCCTGGTCATTTGGACGAGATATAGGCCTTCACAGGCAGCCCATCTATGTGGATCAGATTTATTTTGTGAGCAGTAACATTTTCTAATTAACCAACTGTCTTCACTGCAATTCCTTGCAATGCTGACCATATATTATCTAGACATATAAATATACCTTTGTGGCTTTACCTATAAATCAAGGAATGAAAGTAATCACAAGTGTGAGTACTTTAGGGCATTAATTACTCAAGCTCTAACTGACATAAATGTACCATATGATATGATAGCTAATAGTTATATTACTGGACTAGCAATCCTGAGGCCAGGATTAATGATCCAGAGATATAATTCCAAATCCCTCCATAGCAGCTGAATAATTTAAAATCTATTAAATAAACCTGGAATTAACAAGTTGTTATTTGTAATAGTGACCATAAAATGACTGGATTGTCATAAAAACCCATCTGGTTCACTTATTTCCTTCAAGAAAGGAAATCTGCAGTCCTACCCGTATATGTGACCACTTCTTGCTGCATCAGTAAAGCAGCCAGCAAAATCAAAGACCCCTCCCACCCCGGACATTCTCTCTTCTGCCTGCTCCCATCGGGCAGAAGATACAAAAGCCTGGAAGCACAAGGGCAGCTTCTATCCTGCTGTTATAAGACTGTTGAATGGTCCCCTTAGTACGGTAAGATGGACTCTTAACCTCATGATCTACTTCATTATGGCTTTGCACCTTATTGTCTGCCTGCACTGCACTTTCTCTGTAACTGGAGCACCTTATTCTGCATTCTATTATTGTCTTCCCTTGTACTACCTCAATGCACTGACAAGATGAACTGATCTGTATGGATGGCATGCAAAGCAAGTTTTTCACTGTACTTCAGTACATGTGACAATAATAAACCAGTTACTAATTACAGTGAAGCTCCAAAATGGCCTGTGGGCCACAGAGTCCAAGGAAAGTTAAACAGTGACCAAGAAATGGTACCCACATCCCTTCAGTTTGCCTAATGGCAAACATGAATCTTAAACGTCTTCTGCTCAAACAGAAGATGGGCCAATTAATCTGTGAATATTTATAAGAGAGACCATTCTTCCCCACGTTAAACTCCATGGCTAGGTTTTTGCCCTATTACTCAATCGATCCAGATCCCGTTGCAGGGTCACAATATCCTCATCACAACGTGCCCTCCCATCTATTTTTGTGTCATCGGCAAATGTTGATATCTTACATTTTGCCCCCTCCTCAAGGTCACTAATATAAATCATAAATAATTGCAGTCCAAGAGCTAGCTACATCCTTCCAACCTGAAAAGGACCTATTTACTCTAACTCTCTTTTTTATTTTTTCAATCAGTGCTAACACAATTCCTCCAATACCATGAGCTCTTCATTTATGCACCACCCTCTCATGTGACGTCTTGTCAATTGCCTTTTGGAAAACTAAATACACTACATCTACTACTATATTATTACTATATTTCTTATTTGGTCTCACCCTATCAGAGGTATTCCCTTTGTTCTACTCGTCTCTTCTCTACTACTGGAAACTAACTTGTTTTCTCTCTTTCCCAGTTCTGCTGAAGGGTCCCAGACCAGAAACATTACCTGTTTCTTTTTCCACAAATGCAGCCTGACTTGATGAATGTTTCTAGCATTTTCTGTTTTTGTGTGGTGTCCATTGTCTGTTCCAAGCTGCTGAATCCATCACAGTGATGAGAACCCACCACAATGATCTCTGGAGACCATTCTCCTGGTATTCATCAATGCTTTTCGGGAGAGTGAAAACCTCCTGGCTCTTCCGCAATTTGGATTTGGAAGAGAGGAATTTAGCAAGGAGTGTTGACAGATCCACTGAGGAAGGATCAGAATCAGATTTATTATCACTGATCTACATGATGTGAAATTTGTTGTTTGCGGCAGCAGTACAGTGCAAAGACATAAAATTGCTATAAATTACAGAAATAAATAAATAGTGCAAAAAGAAAGAATAACAAGGTAGTGTTCATGGGTTCATGGACCGTTCAGAAGCCTGATGGCAGAGGGGAAGAAGCTGTTCCTGAATCATTGAGTGTGGGTCTTCAGGCTCCTGTACCTCCTCCCCAATGGTAATAATGAGAAGAGGGCATGTCCTGGGTGTTGAGGGTCCTTAGTGACGGATGTCGCCTTTTTGAGGCACCTCCTCTTGAAGATGCCCTTGATGGTGGGGAGGGTTGTGCCCGTGATGGAGCTGGCTGAGTCGACAACGCTCTGCAGCCTCAGAGAGGAGGATTGCATGAAAACAGCAGCAGTGATCAGACTGAGGAATACATAAGTGTTACTCTACCTAAGCTTAGAACTGTTACAAAGACAAAGCTTCTAAGGAGAGCCAGTGCTGATTAGTAAAACTCAGTTCGTGACCTCATGTTCCTGCTTCCATTATTCACTCAACACTCAAAGCAAGTCCCTTCTCAAATGATTTAATCACTAGCAATATGTACATAAAAGCAGAGTGATACTGTTACGAAAATTTATGACAATGACAGGTATACAACTGTAGAGAATGGGCTCAATTATCACAAGCTCCTTTCTGATGCTGGGTATCTTAAAACCTTCAGCAACATAGGAACAGGTGTGAGCCATTCAGACCCTCAATTCTGTTCCATTGCTCAATGAACCAATGAAAAATCTGTGTCTTAACTCTGTCTGCCTTTGCTCCATTGCATGTACTATACTTGGCTACAAATCACAGCCTTGATATTCCCAACTGAAAAGCTCTTCCCATAGCCATCCTCCAAATGCGCACCACTGGTCACCGACCTCCAGGCAGAATACTCTCCATCTATTACCACCCTCTGCCTTCTGTGAGCAAGCCACTTGTGAATCCATACAGCCAAGTTTCCATAATGCCATGCCTCATGACGTTCTGGATGACCCTACCTACCTTGTCAAACATTTTACTAAAGTCCACATACTCCACATCCACTGCTCTACTTTATCGATTTGTTTCATCACCTCCTCGAAAAAGTCAATTATGCTCGTGAGTCACGACCTGCCCCTCACAAAGCCATGCTGACTATCCCTAATAAGACCATGCTTCTCCAAATGCTCATAAATCCTGTTCTAAGAATCCTCTCCAATAGCTTACCCAAAATTGAGGTAAGACTCACTGGTCTATAATTCCCAGGATTATCCCCATTAACTTTCTTGAACAAGGGAACAACATTGCCATCCTCCAATCCTCTGGTACCACTCCGGTGGCCAGAGGGGATGCAAATATCATCAACGCCCCAGCAATCTCTTCCCTCGCTTCCCATAGTAACCTGGGGTATATCCAATATAGAGCTCTATAGAACTCTGGTTAGACCACATTTAGAGTATTGTGTTCAGTTCTGGTCACCTCATTATAGGAAGGACGTGAAAGCTTTAGAGAGGGTGCAGAGGAGATTTACCAGGATGCTGCCTGGATTGGAGAGCATGTCTTATGAGGATAGGTTGAGTGAGCTAGGGCTTTTCTTTTTGGAGAGAAGGAGGATGAGGGGTGACTTGATAGAGGTGCACAAGATGATAAGAGGCATAGATCGAGTGGACAATCAGGGACTTTTTCCCAGGGCAGCAATGGCTAACACAAGGTGACATAATTTTAAGGTAATTGGAGGAAGGTATAAGGGGGATGTCAGGGGTAAGTTTTTTACACAGAGAGTGGTGGGTGCATTGAACGCACTGCCTGCAGAGGTTACGGTGGCAGATACATTAGGACATTTAAGAGACTCTTAGATAGACACATGAATGTAGAGAAATGGAGGGCTATGAGGGAGGGAAGGGTTAGGTAGAACTTAGGGCAAGATAAAATGTCGGCACAACATTGTGGGCCGAAGGGCCTATACTGTTCTGTAATGTTCTATGTTCTATGTTCAATAAATGTTGGAGTATTTCCAACATTTTCTGTACTTATTTCAGATTTCCAGATAATGCAGATTTTTTTTTAATTTTTGATATGGGAGGGGTTGGAAGGGACAAGACAGAGGAGTGGGACAGAAGAAGTCAGTGCACGTTACGTGAGATTTCTTGCTGCACCCCTAAACTTTGAGCTGGTCTACTTAAAGCCCAACATAACTAGTGGACAAATAAAATATGAAAGCTGTGTGTGGATTTAAAAATTGTTGGGCATTTTTTTTATCTCCAGTGCTTCTCAGCAAACATACTGAGTTTTATACGACACTTATGAATAGACATCAGCTCCAAATATAATTGT
Source organism: Pristis pectinata (assembly GCF_009764475.1). Taxonomy (NCBI): domain Eukaryota; kingdom Metazoa; phylum Chordata; class Chondrichthyes; order Rhinopristiformes; family Pristidae; genus Pristis; species Pristis pectinata. The sequence continues at coordinate 13,125,760 of NC_067409.1, read as the reverse complement.
TGCACTTGTGCCCATAACAGATTTAATCCCCAAAATAATAAATAACAGGTTTAAAAAACTAACAGCTTTTTGAATAAGACAGGATAACTCCTGTGTAATTTCAATGACTTATGTGCAGGGAGTTATTTTACGGATGAAATCTTATATCCTTACTAATCTCCAATTTGAGTCGTGTTCAGTGATCAGCCTCGGTACTTTCCACCACCAGGGTATCTCCTTGTCTTCTCCTCGCCCTGGTTCTTTGACAGTTTAAGTATGTTATGTGAAGAGGTGTCAGCAGAGGGCGGCACTGTAGCGTAGCGGTTAGCGCGACGCTATTACAGAGCCAGCAATCGGGGTTCGATTTCCGTCGCTGTCTGTAAGGAGTTTGTACGTGCTCCCGTGTCTGCGTGGGTTTCCTCCGGGTGCTCCGGTTTCCTCCAACATTGCAAAGACGTACGGGGTAGGTTAATTTGGGTTTAAAATGGGCAGCGCGGACTCGTTAGGCCGGAAGGGCCTGTTACCACGCTGTAAATAAAATTTTAAAAATTTTTTAAAAATTTATCATCCTCGCTCCACTGTTTAGACTCACAAAAGTCAGAGTTGTACAGAGCAGAAATAGGCCCTTCGGCCCACAATGTCCATGCTGCCCATTGTACCTAGCACCTAGCCTCTCACCTAGCCATTTTAATTCAAGTAATGTTATCTCTGCTGTATTTCAGCTCATTTTGCATCATTCAGAGGTAAGTGCAATCTCCTTAGGGTTTCAACTACTCCAAGATAACATGGCTGCCAATAGGTAATTGGAGCCAGATGGATTCTTTTCACTGGGCTCTGGGAAACCCACAGAGCTCCTATCTGCCACTGGGATTGACTGTGCGGAGTCACTCAAAGTCTGGGACAGCACAGTGGTGTGGCTAGTAGAGCCACTGCCTCACAGCTCCAGAGACCTGGGTTCAATCCTGGCCTCGGGCGCTGTCTGTGTAGGATATGCACGTTGTCTCTCTGATTCCCCGGGGTGCACTGGTTTCCTCTCACCTCCCAAAGATGCAAGGGTTAACTGGCCACTGTAAATTGCCCCTGGTGTGTAGGGGAGTGGGAGAATCGGGAGGGAGGGTTGGAGTTAAGGGGAATATGGGAGGGGAATAAAAAATGTAGGATGAGTGTGATGTTCAGCCTGGGCTCAGTGGACCACTTCCAGAAATTGTTTCGAGGAGATTTGATTGCTGGATGACAAGAGAGATTATGTTCAACTTGAACAGCTGGTATACTGCGTCCGATCGTCTCCTTCTCTTCTAGAAGTCCTTCAGGATCAGACTGATCAGAACAGGTAGGCCAGGAGGTGCCTGATCAGGCAGGCGGGCTAGTGGTTTGTGAAGTGGTGCACTCCTTCCGCCACTTATGCTGGGCTTCTCTGTGCATCCAGTTCTGGTCACCACACCAATGAAAGAGGTGAAGATGCTGGAAAGGAAAATATTTACGAGAATCGTTCAGATGCAATTCGCCCATCGCCGAAACAGGTATACAGTGGACACCATCTCCCTGGCACTACCCTCAGCTCTGGAGCATCTGGACAGTAAAGACACCTATGTTAGATTATTGTTTATTGACTACAGCCCTGCCTTCAATACAATAATACCAAGCAAGCTTGGCACGAAACTCCGAGACCAAGGACTCAACATCTCCCTCTGTAACTGGATCCTTGACTTTCTAACCAACAGACTGAAATCAGGGAGTATAGGCAGCAATATTTCCGGCACGATTATTCTCAACACTGGTGCCCCACAAGGCTGCGTCCTCAGCCCTCTACTATACTCCCCATACACTCATGACTGTGTGGCCAGATTCTGCTCTAACTCCATCTGCAAGTTTGCAGATGATACCACCGTTGTAGGCCGTATCTCAAACAGCAATGAATCGGAATACAGGAAGGAGATAGAGACCTTAGTGGAATGGTGTCATGACAACAACCTTTCCCTCAATGTCAACAAAACAAAAGAGCTGGTCATTGACTTCAGGAAAGGGGGCGGTGTAGATGCACCTGACTACATCAATGGTGCTGAGGTCGAGAGGGTTGAGAGCTTCAAGTTCCTGGGAGTGAACATCACCAACAGCCTGTCCTGGTCAAATCACATAGATGCCATGGCCAAGAAAGCTCACCAGCACCTCTACTTCCTCAGGAGGCTAAAGAAATTTGGTTTGTCCCCTTTGACTCTCACCAACTTTTACCGATGCACCATAGAAAGCATCCTATCTGGATGTATCACGGCTTGGTATGACAACTGCTCTGCCTAGGACCGCAAGAAACTGCAGAGAGTTGTGGACACAGCCCAGCGCATCATGGACACCATCCTCCCCTCCTTGGACTCTGTCTTTGCCTCTCATTGTCTTGGTGAAGCAGCCAGCATAATCAAAGACCCCACCCACCCTGGTCATTCTCTATTCTCTCCTCTTCCATCAGGTAGAAGATACAGGAGCCTGAGGTCACATACCACCAGACTTAAGGACAGCTATCCCACTGTGATAAGACTATTGAACAGTTCCCTTATATGATGAGATGGACTATGACCTCACAATCTACATTGTTGTGACCTCGCACCTTATTGCACTGCACTTTCTCTGTAGCTGTGACACTTTACTCTGTACCGTTATTGTTTTTACCTGTACTACCTCAATGCACTCTACTAACTCAATGTAACCGCACCGTGTAATGAATTGACGTGTACAATCGGTATGCAAGACAAGTTTTTCACTGTACCTTGGTACAAGTGACAATAATAAACTAATACCAATATTCCCTGCCTGCATTGCACTTTCTCTGTAACTATGGTCAGGGACAAGAGGTTGTGACTGCGAGTGAGGCAGGTAGGGGGATTCAAGAGGTAGTGCTGGAGGATCCTCAGTCCTTGAGGTTGTCCAACAGGTCTGAGATTCTTGCTCCCTGTGTGGATGAGATGGACTATGACCTCATGATCTACCTTGTTGTGACCTTACACCTTATTGCACTGCACTTTCTCTGTAGCTGTGACACTTTATTCTGTACTGTTATTGGGTTTACCTGTACTACATCAATGCACTCTGTACTAACCCAATGTAACTGCACTGTGTAATGAATTAACCTGTACGATCAGTATGCAAGACAAGTTTTTCACTGTACCTTGGTACAAGTGACAATAATAAACCAATACCAATATGAGGTAGTTCAGATATGAGGTTAGATTGGAAAAGCTGGGTGGTCCTCTGCAGTATCTTCAGAACACAGTCAGAATGCTCATGTTGAACCTAAACAACTGGTGTAATGCATCCATTACATCCTCCTTGCTGAAAGAAAAGTGACAAGAGATTTGACAAAGGTGCACAGGGCTGTGAAGGGTTGAGATAATAGAGATGGAGGGAAGCTGTTCCTATTGGGGGATGGTACAAAGACCCCAGAGAATACTGATTTAAGATTAAAAGCAAAAGACACAGGAGGACATGAGGAGAAACTTCTTTTATGCAAATCTGACCTATGATCTTGTATATCTTATATGTCATGTGATCTAGAATTTGCTTTCTGCAGGAGAACTGGAAGCAGAAACCATCTGGGCCTTTGAACAGATATTGGATGAACATGGGGGAGCATAACACAGGGCTCTGGGGGAATGGGACTGATGGTCTGCTGGTACAGACTCAGTGGATGGAATAGCCTCCTACATCTTAGCAATTTTATAAAGAATCCAAAGGTCATCTATTTTGCCTTCTATCCCCTGGTAGTCACACAATTGTTGGCTAGTTGTTGACCTGTTATATGGGTCAATATTCTGCACGGTAACAAGAAATAGTGCAAGAACAGATCCCAGGGTGCAAGAAGTTTGATATCCAGACGTTCAAAGTCACCTACTCTTCCCAGGCGTGTTACAGTGAGCATTTGATCTCTGGAACTGGAGGGCAGAACAGAACCTCCTTGCATCTGCATTTTGTTGTATGAAAAAAAACAGGGTTTTCAGTATTAGTGGAATGAGTTTTATCTATGCTGGCATGGATGGCAGCCATGCTAATGCACCAAGACTCAGTACTTCCTTATTGAGCTATTGCATTGCCAATAAGCTGATATTCACTGATAGTTATTATTAACACAGCTGAGATTCTTCTATGGTGGGTTTTACAAAGACATTAATGCATCTAAAATAACCCATTAAGCAGCTGACAATGGAATTCTTTTATGAATGCAATTTCGCTCCAGGTAACCGGGATTCACTTGCTTAGAATTAGATCAAATTAAATGCAATGAGAGAGAGAGAGAGAGAGAGAGAGAGAGAGAGAGAGAGAGAGAGAGAGAGAGAGAGAGAGAGAGAGAGAGAGAGAGGAGAGAGAGAGAGAGAGAGAGAGAGAGAGAGAGAGAGGCTAAGATAGTCATAGACTATCAGTGAACTAAGCTGACTTTCAGCTGTAGATTTGACCTCTCACTCCATTTTACTCACCATCACGTCCAGTGTCAGACCAGCAACAGCGAAGTGCTGGAAGGAGGGGGCAGATGGCAATTGGCATTTGTCACGTGTACCGAGCGAGATACAGTGAAAAACTTTGTCTTGCATAGAACGTAGAACAGTACTGCACAGGAACAGGCTGAACACGATGCCAAATTAATGCCTGCCATCCAGACAGATCATTGCAGAAAGTAAGTATGTCGAGGCAGTATGGAGGGAAAAGCATTTTGCATCTGGCTCCTCAGCTTTGCTCCAGGACTGGCTGGTGTACACACCCTTGGGGGAGAAATGTGCAGGGAAGTATTTGAGTTATTGCATCTCATTATTAGAATTTTAAGGTGAGTGTTTTCAATAATTTTTATTATTTTTAATTATTTAAATCTACTCAAAGAATTCTTAAGTATTATTGACAAACAGGGACTTTTTAGAGACCATTGCAAAGGTTTGACAGTGGGATGTCTCCTAGATGCAGATGGTCACCTTGTTGAACCACACAAAAGATAAGCGCAGGTGGGAACTGCGGCAGATCCGCCAATAGGTTGGGTACAGCATGATCCAATCCAATTTCTAAATACACTGTGCACAGCAGTTGAACTTTGCTTTAGGAAGAGGAAAAGTAAAGCCACATCTTACACATGGACACACACATCATCAATGTGTTTAATGACTGGTGATGTGGAGTGAGAATCTGTGCCCCTTCTTCCCCCACACTGCACGGTCTCTGTGCACGCCCAACACAACCAGTAGACACGGGCGCCTTTGATGTGATGAGATGAAGCCAAAGAACCCATTTTGGATAAAGTCATAAGAAGCCTCATTAAAATGTTTTCAACACGTCTGTTAGAATTGTTGAATGATACAACACAACTGAGTCCATTTATCATTTCCAAATCCAGATGCATCACAGCTTGAGAAGGCAACTTCTCTGCCCAAGACCACAAGAAATTGCAGAGAGTTGTGAACACAGCCCGGTCCGTCACGAAAACCAACCTCCCTTCCACTGAGTCCATCTACACTTGCTGCTGCCTCAGAAAAGCAGCCAATATAATCGAAGACCCCACCTTGAAAACACGCTTGAAGTTTGAAAACAGGCACCACCAAGCTTCAATTCCACTGTTATAAGACTCTAGAATAGACCTCTTGTACGATAAAGATGAACTCTTGATCTCACAATCGACCTCATCATGGCCCTTGCACCTTATTGTCTACCTGCACCGCACTGTCTCTGTAACTGTAACACCATATTCTGCATTCTTATTTTTTTGTCCTTTTATACCACGTCGATGTACATGTATGGAATTATCTCTTTGGATAGCATTCAAACAAAAGCTTTTCATTGTATCCCGGTACATGTGACAATAATAAACCAGGTACTAATTACCAATTATCATTACCAAATTCTGATGGGAATAAAGATTGCCTTTTTTTTTGAGGGGGCTGGGGAGAATACCAAATCTCCTTACCTCACTCCAGTACTGTAATGTGATCTGCTCAGTCTACACTTGTGTATCCCACAACTTTTAATTCAAACCTCTCATTGTAAAAGTCAGTGCTGATACTGCAAGGACCATACATCAAATCAGACAAGAGAATCCTTTGAGAAATGAAACTGCTGAGTGCATGGAGAATAATTTGAAGGTGTTTAGTGAAAAAGTAATGCAAAGTTGAAGCATCGAACAAGTGGTGACCAAATTAATTTTATTTAATCACTTAAAAATATTCAGACTTTCCTCAATATCTATTCTTTTACAACGATCCCCAATTTATTTTGATTTCATAACATTTAAATCAGTGCAGAATTGTCTTGAAAAGAGGAATACTTAAAATTTGAAATGTACGGCCACACTAAGTAATAGCGACAACACAGAGATGCCATATAGAGTTATACAGCACGGACACAAGCCCTTTGGCCCAACTTGTCCATGCTGATCAAGGTACCTACCTGAGCTAGTCCCATTTGCCTGCTTTTGGCCTGTATCCGTTCCTGTCCATGTACCTGTGATAATTAAACATGACAATTATACCCGCCTCTACCACTTCCTCTGGCATCTTGTTTCATATACTCACCACCCTCTGTGTAAGAAATTTGCCCCTCAGATTCCCCTTTAAATTTTTCCCCTCTCACCCTAAACCTATGCCCTCTAGTTTCAGATTCCACTATCCCGGGAAGAAAGACTGTGATCGTCCACCTTATTATCTGTGCCCCTCATGATTTTATGAACCTCTATAAATCATCCCTCAGCCTCCTTTGCTCCAGGGAAAATAGTTCCATCCCATCCAGTCTCATCTTATAACTCAGGTCCTTCAGTCCTGATAACATCCTTGTGGATTTTTTCTGCACCCTCTCTAGCTTAGTCACTTCCTTCCTATAGTCTGGCAAACAGAACTTTACACAATACTCCAAATGCCATCTCACTAACGTCTTCCCAGGACAGCAGTGGCCAACACCAAAGGACATCCATTTAAGGTGAGTGGAGGAAAGTTTAGAGAAGCTGTCAGGGATAGATTTTTTACACAGAGAGTGGTGGGTGCCTGGAACACACTGCCGGGGGTGGTCATAGAGGCTGATACAATAGGGACATATAAAAGACTCTTAGATAGGCACATGGAGGTAAGAAAAATGGAGGGTAACGGGCTGTGTAGGAGGGAAGGGTTAGATTGATCGTGGAATAGATTTACATAGGTCAGCACAACATCGTGGGCCAACGAGCCCATACTGTGCAAAACTGTTCTATGTTCTATATTGTACAGCCGTAACATGATGTCCCATCTCATGTTCTCAATGTCCTGAACGATGAAGGAAAGCGTGCCACATTCCTTCTTCACCGCCATATCTAACTCTGTCTCCACTTTTGGTTGAGACGTTCTACCAAAGCCTCATCTCTCCCCTGAGGGTGTAAAAGATTCCATGGCACTGTTTCAAAGACCAGAACTGGAGATATCCCCCGGAGACTTGCACATAATAAGCTGCCAATCTAAGTCACAGGATGCAGAAATCAGATTACCTACACTATTTCTTAGATTGTAACAGCAGCTGTTCAAAAGTACTTCATTAACAATAATAAAATCACGTATGTATTGGTATTGGTATTGGTTTATTATTGTCACCTGTACTGAGATACAGTGAAAAATTTGTCTTATATACCGATCGTGCAGGTCAATTCATTACACAATGCAGTTACATTGAGTTAGTACAGAGTGCATTGATGTAATACAGGTTAAAACAATAACAGTATAGAGTAAAGTGTCACAGCCCCAGAGAAAGTGCAGTGCAATAAGGTGCAAGTTCACAACAAGGTAGATCGTGAGGTCAGAGTCCATCTGATCGTATACGGGAACCATTCAATTGTCTTATCACAGTGGGGTAGAAGCTGTCCTTAAGTCTGGTGGTACATGCCCTCAGGCTCCTGTATCTTCTACCTGATGGAAGAGGAGAGAAGAGAGAATGACCCAGGTGGGTGGGGTCTTTGATTATGCTGGCTGCTACACCAAGGCAGCGAGAGGTAAAGACCAAGTCCAAGGAGGGGAGGCTGGTGTCCATGACGCACTGGTGTCTGTGTCCACAACTCTTCTCAAGATACAAAATTGTATCGATTTCCTGATGCCTTACAAGCAGCCAATGACTAATATTATATCAATGCGGAGATACTTGATACCAAAAGTTGCCATGGGAGGTCCTCCATTGCATGTTATCTGGATGGGGTTACTATTAATCTCCCACTATAACTTCATGGACAAGCACATATCTTTCTTTGTTTACACTGCTCCTCCAAGAAATCCACAGATCCTCTGCCAAAGTTAGACCAAGTGACCGGGAAAGCTCTCTGGAAATTCATCCTTCATTTGTGCACTGAACATTGCGCACATTGGGAGGGTTCAGCCTTTCCACTGCTGACCCTAACCCCACACCCTCACTAATCATTAAGCACATCGATAATGTGTGTGGCTTTACTGTGTACGGTTCTGGTCACCCTGTAAAAGGAAGGATGTGGTTAAAATGGAAAGAGTGCAGAAAAGATTTACTAGGACGTTGCGAGGACTAGACAGCCTGAGTTCTAGGGAGAGGTTGGCCAGGCTAGGTCTGTATTCCTTGGAACGTAGGAAAATGAGGGACAACCTTACAGAAATGTTTAAAATTATGAGAGGCATAGATAAGGTGGATGGTAACAGTCTTTTCCCCAGGGTAAAAGGGAATCCAAAACTAGGGGACAAAGATTTAGGGTGAGAGGGGAAAGATTTAAAAAGGACCTGAGGGGCAACTTTTTCACGTAGAGGGTGGTGAGCATAGTGTGGTTGAGACAGGTGCAATAATGTCACTTAAGGAGCCCTTGGATAGGTACATGAAGAGGCGGGGCTTAGGGGGATGGGGGACGGATGCAGGAAATTGGGACTAGGTGAGGGGGGGCATCATAGTCAGCATGGACTCTTTGGACTGAAGGGCCTGTATCCGTGCTATTGCTTCATGACTAATATGGAGGTGGCTGTTAATGTAACAGGCAAATTTAAACTCCTGTGCACGATGTCTTCAATACAAGCTGGATCAGGCTTCATCCAGCCTGCTGTCTACCGCAGCGTCCACCTGCACTTCACAGCCAATGGGGCTCAACAAAATGACCTTCCAAACATACATCAACGTTCAGCAGAAGAATGACTGAACCCTCCAAGAAATGCTTGAGGGAGGTCAGGATCAGAATCAGGGCTGTTGCAACTAAACAAGGTTCAGAGACTCATTCGGGGAGGGTACTGGTGTGGTTGGGAGGTGAGGGGGAGAGCTGTTGCAACAAGGTCAAAGTCAAAGTCCAGTTTATTGTCATATGCACAAGTACATGTATACACAAATGCAATAAAAAACTTCCTTGCAGCAGCATCACAGGCACATTATATAGGTAGCATTCCCAAAAAAAACATAAATTAAACATAAATTATACACAATTTTTACAAGAAGGAACACAATTAGAACAAAAAAAGTCCATTTTAGTGAAAAGTGATCAAAGTGGTCATGGTGTTGCTATACTGAGGTAGTGATTCCAAAAGACGTATGGGTTAGGAAGTTGTGGGCATGCTATGTTGACATCGGAAACGTGGCGACACTAGCGGGCTCCCCCCCAGAACACTCTACGCAAAAGATGTATTTCACTGTGTGTTTTGATGTACATGTGACCAATAAAGAAATCTTATCTTATTAGGGTTGTGCCGGTTGGTTCAAGAACCAAATGTTTGAAAGGAAGTAACTGTTCTTGAACCTGGTGGTGTGGAAATTCAGGTATGTATCTGACTTGGAGGGCTTGCCTCTGAGGTGGGTTCCCAGTACCAACCTCCATGGGTGCTCTATCCATTAGTCAGAATCACGAAAATCTGAAAGGGAAGTCACTGAGTTTGTGGAATTTGCAGTAAGACCAGGATTTCCATGATGATTTCTTTTGTTGTTGAAATTATATTGAGAAGCTCACACACAATTTCCAGTCCATTTGGTTTTGAGTCCCCTGCTGAAGGAGTGGCAGAAATGGAATCGATCAGTTGCTTCAACAGGAAATTGGACAGGCTCAAGAGAGAAAATTATTACAAGACTATGCGGAAAAAGCAAGGAATGGGATTGATGGGATTGCTCTGTTAGGAGCCAGAATAGACGCAATGGCCAAATGGCTTCTGTTACGAACCGGCAACAAAAGAAACACTCCGAGTCATATAAGTGGTAAAAACTATTTTATTAATAACTACTTATGATAATAAGAAAGATAAAAGTAAAAATGTTAGAATGTTAAAAGTAAAAATGTTAAATCTTAAACATTAACCCCAAAAACAAAACTTGAAGAGTGTGTGTGGCAAATTCCCAAACTCCAAGTCAAGGAACAGTTCTCAAAGCTCAGTTCAGCAAGCCATAAGGTGAAACATGAGCAAAGGCTTCTTCAACAACCACCGTTGACTGAAGACAAAACGTAGAGAGAAAACAGAGAGTAATTACAAAATCCAAATGTTCCACGATGGAACCTGTACGACACCTCAGTGTCTACTCAGCAGTGACCACTCCACTGCTTTGTTCCGAAGCATCTGCCACCCGGAAAGGCGCTCGAATCGTGGCCGTCCACACAAATGCCTGTTTCCTTCTACAGATCAATGACAAAGTGGACTCCACTGCTTTGTTCCGAAGTATCTGCCACCCCGAAAGGCATCCGAGACGTGGCCCCAGATTATTCCAAAGATCCATACGTGGATTGTAGTGACAGGCACAGTTATTGTTTTTCGTCCATCGATAGAGACTAGCAGGCTGGTCTCTCTCTCTCTCTCTCTCTCTCTCTCTCTCTCTCTCTCTCTCTCTCTCTCTCTTCTCCTCTGACTGACTCCAACTGTCTGCTCCACCAACGTCATTACGTCCTTATCTTCTGTTGACATCATCATGCCACATACACACACACACCACTGTGCTCTATCTTAAAGGGACATTCACCAATAGTAACCTAGTCTGTAACACTTCTATCAGTTGCAATGTTATGATTCTATGCTGAATCTACTTGGTGTAGTGGAAAGATAAAACAATATTACATTGGTACATTGAGGATCAAGAGCATCTGCTCTACAGGTGGTAATCGGTAATTGGTTTATTGTCGTCACATGTACCGAGATAGAGTGAAAACCTTTTGTTTGCATGTCATCCAAACAAACTTTAAGCTGTCAAACCTCTCGAGTTCAGCACCGTTGATGTGGACAGGAGCATGTGCACCACCCCCTTCCAGAAGTCAATGACCATTGATTGAATCAATGACAATGACCAGGATATGAAAGAAAGGAAAGGTTTGACTTTATGTCGTGCCTTTGATTGACCTTGGGACACTTTACAGGCAATAAAGCTCTTTTGAAATGCAGTCACAGTTGCAATGTATGTGTCTGAGCATCGCAAGATCCCACACTGCAGGATGCTTCTGATTCAGTGATGTTGATCGAGGGATAAATATTGCCTGAGGCACTGGGAGAATTCTCCTACTGCTCTTTGAAACAGAACAAATGAATTGCCTGCCCTACACTATGCTGCAAATCATCATCACCCTCCAATTACATTTCAAACCTCTGACATTTTACAAAACAATGAATTAAAAAATGCCATCAGTTATTTACCTCACCATCAGTATCTAATCTGTTCCACTTTTACATCATTCCTTGTTGTAAATTATAAACATATTTTTAATTTGGAATTGACTTTCACATGTCTAAGTGCAAGCAAATCTTTCTTCATCTGTAGAGTGGGATTCGTAGCCCCCAGAGGTAGCTGTAGGACCTCAGAAGTCTCCATTATGCCTCTGTGGGAGGTTGCCAGTATAGTGCTGAGGGCAGTGCTATCAAATTCACTTTCAAGAAAACACCAGGGGAGGTAGCGGATTTTCAGATGTATTGGGAGGATGGAGTTGCATCAGTAAAGACTTACTGCTCGTTTCCCTGTTTGATGTTAAGCACTGGAGGAGCTTAAAAGAACTGGGCTTCCTGTAATGTCTTCCAGTAAAAACCCAGCTGTCACTCTCTCTCTAAGAAGTGTGGCCACACGTTGGCTTGTAATGAAATATGGAAAGCAGAGGGTTATGTGTATGGAGTCTCTTCGTCAACTGAACCCAGACTAGAGAACAAGCCCAGAGTGTTGATAGCCTGTATGACTTGCCTATTTATTGCCTTTAAACATCTGACGAGCTGCAGTGTGCAAAACAGCATCAACACCTATAATGGATGTGGCCAAAACAACCATTTTTGTGAAATATCGATCAAACTCTACACTACAAAGTTTCACAAATAATACTGATGTGTTCTTTCTTAAGTTCAAAGCAGTTCCACTTCCTAAAAACTTGGCATGTCCACATTGACTCTCACCAATTTTAATACATGCACCATAGAAAGCATCTTAACCAGGTGCATCATGGCTTGGTATGGCAACTGCTCTGCCCAAGACTGCAAGAAACTGCAACGACTTACAGACACAGCTCAGCAAATCATGGAAACCAGCCTTGCCTCCATGGACTCTGTCTGCACTTCTCACTGCCTTGGTAAAGCAGCCAGCATAATCAAAGACCCCACCCACCCCAGACATTCTATCTTCTCCCCCCTCCCATCGGGCAGAAGATACAAGAGCCTGAAAGCACGTACCACCAGGCTTAAGGTCAGCTTCTATCCCACTGTTGTAAGACTATTGAATGGACCTCTTGGATTCCTGGCCTCACAATCTACCTCATCATGGCCTTTACATCTTATTGTCTACCTGCACTGCACTTTCTCTGTAACTGTAACACTATATTCTGCATTCTGTTACTGTTTTTCTCTTGTACTACCTTGATGTACTGATGTGTAGACAGAGTCCATCGAGTCCAATTTCCAATTTCCTGTGACCACAACACTATTCCATCTCATTAAAACATGTATAATACAATTCATCTGTGGCTGAGTGAGTTCTGAGTGAGTTCTGATCACAAAGCATCCCAAAGCTTTTCCAACATCTACAAGACATAAGTCGGGAGTGTGTTGGAACATTCTTCACTTGCCTGGATAAGGGTAGCAACAACTCTGAAGTTCAACATCACCCAGGACGAAGCAGCCCACTTGACTGGCACCCCATCCACCATCCCAAACATTCACTCCTTCCCCCCACTGGTCATAATGGCTGCAGTGTGTAGTGTCTGAAAATGCACTGTAGTGTCTTCCCTCAGCTACATGGAACATAGAACAACACAGCACAGGCCTTTCAGCCCACAATGTTAGAACATAGAACATTACAGCACAGTACAGGTCCTTTGGCCCACAATGTTGTGCTGACATTTTATCCTGCTCTAAGATCTATCTAACCCTTCCCTCCCACATAACCCTCCATTTCTCCATCATTCATGTATCTATCTAAGAGTTTCTTAAATGTCCCTAATGTATCTGCCCCCACAACCTCTGCAGGCAGTGCATTCAATGCACCCACCACTCTCTGTGTAAAACACTTACCTCTGACATCCCCTTTATACCTTCCTCCAATCAACTTAAATTTATGCCCGTTTGTGTTAGTCATTTTTGCCCCGGGATTAAGTCTCTGACTGTCCACTCGATCTACGCTTCTTATCATCTTGTACACCTCTATCAAGTCACCTCTCATCCTCCTTCTCTCCAAAGAGAAAAACCCGAGCTCACTCAATCTTCCTCATAAGACATGCTCTCCAATCCAGGCAACATCCTGGTAAATCTCCTCCACACCCTCTCTAAAGCTTCCACATCCTTCCTATAATGAGGTGACCAGAACTGAACACAATACTCCAAATGTGGTCTAACCAGAGTTCTATAGAGCTGCAACATTACCTGGCGGCTCTTGAACTCAATACCCCAACTAATGAAGGCCAACACACCATACGCCTTCTTCACAACCCTATCGACCTGCGTGGCAACCTTGAGGGATCTATGGATGTGGAACCCAAGATCCCTCTGTCCCTCCACACTGCTAAGAGTCCTGCCATTAACCTTGTATTTTGCCTTCAAGTTCGATCTCCCAAAGTGTAGCACTTCATACTTTTCCAGGTTGAACTCCATGTGCCACTTCTCAGCCCAGCTCTGCATTCTATTATGTCCTGTTGTAATCTACAGCAACCTTCTACACTATCCACAACACCACCAACCTTTGTATCATCAGCAAACTTACTGACCCACCCTTCCACATCCTCATCCAAATGTTGTGCCGAACTAATTAAACCAATGACTCCTAATGAATCTAATCCCTCTTCCCTGCACACTGACCATATCCCTCCATTCTCTATATTCATGTGCCTATCTAAGAGTCTCTTAAATGCCCCTATGCTGTCTGCCTCTACCACCACCCATGGCAGCACATTCCAGGCCCGCACCACTCTCCGTGTAAAAAACTTACCTCACACATTTCCTTTGTATTTTCCCCCCTCACCTTGAATGCATGCCCTCTGGTACTAGATATTTCAGTCCTGGGAAAAAGTTACTGGCTGTCTACTCCATCTATGCCACGCTTAATTTTATAAACTTCCATCAAATCTCCGCTCAGCCTTTGCTGCTCTAGAGAAAACAGCCCCAGTTTGTCCAACCTCTCCTTATAGCACATGCCCTCCAAACCAGGCAGTGTCCTGGTAAACCTCCTTTGCACCCACTCCGAAGCTTCCACATCCTTCCTACAATGAGGCGACCAGAATTGAACACAATGCTCTAAATGTGGCCTAACCAGAGTTTTATAAAGCTAAAACTCCAGCACTCCAACAGCACCTCACAAGCCCACAACCTCTACTAGCAAGGGCTGCAGGTGCTTGGAAACACTGTGAGCTGCAGGTTCCCCTCCATGTTGTGCTCCCTCTTGACATGGAACCAAGCTTAGAGTAGGATAAAATGTCGGTACAACATTGTGGTCCAAAGGGCCTGTACAGTGCTGTAGTGTTCTATGTTCTATGTTCTACGTTCTACATCACTGGGTCTAACTCCAGGAATTCCCCAGTCGGTTATTCCCCAGAAGGACTGCAGTGGTTCCAGAAAGCAGCTCACCACAACCTCCTTGAGGGCAGTTAAGAATGGGCAATAAATTCTGGCCTTGCAGGTGAAGCCCAGATCCTGTAAAGTCAATAATAAAGTAACTTGCCCATTCTGAACGATCTGAGATCTTTCCTCATGTCGGGAATGTGAAGAAACACAACCAAACTCTGGATATCCCAAGTGCTTTGCAGCCAGTGAGTTACTTTTGAAAAGTAATGAAATGAAGGGTAAACAGAAAGTAACTTTTAGCCTTCTTGTGTACATTTAATCTCACTACCACAATCGGCCAGGATGACCCTCTGACGTAAGCAATTAGGGCAACCAGTTGGCAAAGATGTTGGAGGGAACTAAGGAGGTGTTGTCCCAACTGAGAGCCAGCAGCCTAAGAAAATGTCTTGCCGGGGGATCATAACATTGGTGGAGGGGCACTGGTTGAATCTTTGTTGCAGAAAGGTGGAGGCTTTAAGACCTTCCTGATGGGGGATGGAGCTGTATAAAGACTGGGCATCCATAGTTAAGATGAATAGGTGCATTTGGAGCAATTGGAGGTTGTCAAGGTGGTGGAGGGAATTCAAGATGCCCCTGTACGTGTCAATGGCCGGAGGTGGAGTTGGTTGAGAGCTTTGAGTTCCTACATGTAAACATCACCAATATCACCAAACATCACCTGGTCCAACTATGTAGACGCTATGGCCAAGAAAGCTCACCAGCACCTCTACTTCCTCAGAAGGGTAAGGAAATTCAGCATGTCCCCATTGACACTCACCAATTTTAAGAGATGCACCATAGAAAGCATCCTATCTGGATGCATCAGGGCTTGGTACAGAAACTGTTCCTTCCAAGACTGCAAAAAACTGCAGAGTTGTGGATTCAACTCAGTCCATCGCAAAAAACCAGCCTCCCCTCCATGGACTCTGTCTACACTTCTCACTGCCTCGGTGAAGCAGCCAGGGTAATCAAAGACCCCACCCACCCCAGACATTCTCTCTTCTCCCCCTTCCATCGGGCAGAAGATACAAAAGCCTGAAAACACACACCACCGGGCCAAAGGACAGCTTCTACCACAGGGTTATAAGACTATTGAATGGACCTCCTGTACGATAAAGATGAACTCCTGACCTCACAATCAACCTCCTCATGGCCCTTGCAGCGTATTGTCTACCTGCACTGCACTTTCTCTGTAACTGTAACTGTATAGTCTGTACTCTGTTATTGCTTTTCCTTTGTACAACCTCGATGTACTTATGTTGTGAAATGATCTGTATGGATGACATGCAAAACAAAGTTTTTCACTGCATCTTGGTACATGTGACAATAATAAACCAATTACCAATTATTAATGTGGAAGAACAAGTTCTGTCAGGCAGATGAGAGGTAAGAACAAACTCTGCTAGAAAGTAGTATCTGGCTCTAATTATCCATGACAGAACTTGAACAGAATGAGTGTGGGACTCAGTAGATGTAGCTTCCTCATGAACCACAGTACCTCTACAGCATCTACACAACTGTCCAGATAGGGTCATACAGCACAGAAACAGGCCCTTTAGCTCAACTTGTCCATGCTGACCAAGATGTCCATCACTGTAGTGTAGTGGCTAGTGTAACGCTATTACAGTGCTAGGAACCAGGGTTCAATTCCTGCCACTGTCTGTAAGGAGTTTGTATGTTCTCCCCATGTCTACATGGGTTTCCTCTGGGTGCTCCGGTTTCCTCCCACATTCCAAAGACGTACGGATTAGGAAGTTGTGGGCATGCTTTCGTTGGCACTGGAAGCATGGCGACACTTGCGGGCTGCCCCCAGAACACTCTATACAAAAGGTGCATTTCACTGTGTGTTTCGATGTACATGTGAACAATAAAGATATCTTAAAATCTTATTCTTGTCCCATTTGCCCACATTTGACCCATACCCTTCTGAACTTTTCCTATCCATGTACCTGTGAAACTGGAAACTGATTGTTAAATGTTGTTAATGTACCTGCCTCAACCACATCCTCTGGTAGCTCGTTCCATGTGAAAATGTATCATAGGACATGACCTGCACTCATTTCCAACCTACACCTCCTTGGGCTGATCTCCAGCCTTTTCTATCAATTGTTGCCATCTGTGTGTTGATTACAATTAGGGTAAAGAACTCCTGCATTTTTTGACCAGGAAGGAAACTCCGATTATTCTATATCCCAGCTGATCACCTGTGTCAGAATATTCAGAGTTAATGACTGAGTCTGCAAATTTTGCCAAGAAAATTTGTTGTAAATCCATTAACACTCTGACCCTTAATGCATGTCGTCTGAAAGAAAAACTCCCCAGAGGTTTCCCTTAACCGCTAACAATAATTGCCATTTCCATCGCTGGCGAAACAGTAAATCAATTTAATTAAACAGTAAACAATTGCTGCAGATTGATCTTCTTCTGTCAGTCGGTTATCCCCAGGCCCTTTACAAGTAAAAAGAAAGCTGAAAGTTAACTTCCCTGTGTCTCAAGGACATATGTGGTATTTAAACATTAACAATTACAGAAACCTCTCATTATAAAGCACCAGGAGCAGATAACACATGGATACCCAGTGGTACGTTTCAGATTGTGCAGTTGCACAGTAACATCTTTCAGAAGAGGATGCACTGTACGTAATTTGCTAGCTTCTTAGCCTGAATTATCAGCTGGGTTATTGAGGGAAGGAATGTTGGCTCGCAGTTTACACACATCGCAATCACGGGAGAGTCATCACCAGAGAACCTGCCACCTATCCAATTCCAATTACTTCCATTTCTTCTTTAGTTTTGTTCAACTTTAGTCAGACCACACTCGGGCACCAGTATTGTGTGCAGTTCTGGTTGCCCCATTATAAGAAGGATGTGGAGATTGTGGAAAACGTGCAGAAGAGGTTTACCAGGATGCTGTCTAGATTAGAGGGTATGAGTTAATGAGGTAGACAAACTTGAGTTGTTTTCCTTACAGCGTCGGAGGCTGAGGGGAGATCTGATAGAGGTTGTTAAAATAATGAAAGGCGTAGATAGGATAAGATATCTTTATTAGTCACATGTACATCAAAACACACAGTGAAATGCATCTTTTGTGTAGAGTGTTCTGGGGAGCAGCCCGCAAGTGTCGCCACGCTTCCAGCACCAACATAGCATGCCCACAGCTTCCTAACCCGTACGTCTTTGGAATGTGGGAGGAAACCGGAGCACGTGGAGGAAACCCACGCAAACACGGGGAGAACGTACAAACTCCTTACAGACAGCAGCTGGAATTGAACCCAGATCACTGGCGCTGTAATAGTGTTATGCTAACCGCTACACTGCCATGCCTGTCCCTCATGAGGCTGCTAAACAAGATAGGAACCCATGGTATTACAGGAAAGGTGCTAGCATGGATAGAAGATTGGCTGACTGGCAGAAGGCAAAAAGTGCGAATAAAGGGGGCCTTTTCTGGTTGGCTGCCGGTGACTCGTGGTGTTCCTCAGGGGTTGGTGTTGGGTCCGTTACTTTTCACGTTATATGTCAATGAAATGGCTGATGGAATTGATGGCTTTGTGACCAAGTTTGCGGACAATACAAAGACAGGTGGAGGGACATGTAATGTTGAGGAGCAGAGAGTCTGGAGAAGGACTTGGACAGGTTGGGAGAATGGGCAAAGAATTGGCAGATGGAATACAGAGTACGGAAGTGTATGGTCATGCACTTTGGTAGAAGGAATAAAGGCATAGGCTATTTTCTAAATGTGGAGAGAATTCGGAAATCAGAGGTGCAAAGAGACTTGGGGGTCCTAGTGCAGGATTCCCTAAAGAGTCAGTAGTAAGGAAGGCAAATGCAATGTTAGCATTCATTTCGAGAGGACTAGAATATAAAAGCAAGGATGTAATGCTAAGGCTTTATAAGGCATTGGTCAAACCACATTTGGAGTATTGTGAGCAGTTTTGGGGCCCATATCTAAGCAAGGATGTGCTGGCATTGGAGAGGGTCCAGAGGAGGTTTACTAAAATGATCCTGGGGATGAAAGGGTTAATGTATGAGGAGCATTTGATGGCTCTGGGCCTGTACTTGCTGGAGTTCAGAAGGATGGGGGGGACCTCATTGAAACCTACCGAATGTTGAAAGGCCTGGATAGAGTGGACGTGGAGAGGACGTTTCCAGTAGTGGGAGAGTCTAGGACCAGAGGGCACAGCCTCAGAATAGAAGTATGTCCCTTTAGAACAGAGATGAGGAGGAATTCCTTCAGCCAGATGGTGGTGAATCTGTGGAATTCATTACCACAGATGGCTGTGGAGGCCAAGTTATTGAGTATATTTAAAGCAGTGGTTGATAGGTTCAATTAGTAAGGGTGCCAAAGGTTACGGGGAGAAGGCAGGAGAATGGGGTTGAGAGGGAAAAAAATCAGCCATGATTGAATGGCAGAGCAGACTCGATGGGCCAAATTGCTTAATTCTGCTCCTATGTCTTATGGTCTTGTGGTCCTTATAGAACAGGCTCATGAGGCATTATGGCCAACTCTCCCTATTTCTTATGTTCTCATGAGAGTATAAAGGTTTGGTTATATACACCACTAAGGATTTATCAATGTACGACAAAGTGGCTCTCCTTAACTTGGGATTTATAAGAAAATTAAAAAATAATTGCAGATGCTGGAAATCTGAAATAAAAACAGAAAGTTCTGGAAACACTCAGGAGGTCAGGCAGCATCTGTGGAAAGAGAAATACTGAACATTTCAGGTCTGGGACTCTTTATCAGAACTGAAAAATAGAGAAAACAAGTTAGTTTTAAGCTGCGGAGTGGGGGGTGGGGTGGAGGTTAGAGATGAGGAGATCAAGAAGCTTCATCTGATTTTATTTGCCACTTAACCTCCACATTAGGCCATCCGAGGTATTTTCTTTGTTCTACCCATTCTGTCTGAGCTCAGCTGTGAGTTGAAGACTCCAGGAATACACTTTCTATTATTAATTGGACATATGCATGATGGGCAAGATTTAATGCCCTTCACTGCTTGTTCCTGAACAGAGAGACTTGCTTATTGCAGAGGGCAATCAAGAGTTAACCACCTTTCTGCAGGTCTGGAGTGACACATGGGCCACCACAGATAAAGATAACAGAGATCTTTCCCAGGAAGGAGAAACCTAAACATAGAATATGGAACATAGAACAGAACAGCACTGGGCAGGCCATTTGGCCTACAATGTTCTGCCGATCTTAATGCCGATTTATACTAAATGTTCTCCTCCTGTATATCATCCATATCCCTCCACTCCCTTCATATTCATGTGTCTATCCAATGGCCTCTTAAACTCCACCAAACTGCCCGCTTCCACTACCACCCCTAGTAACCCATTCCAGGCACCTACCACTCTCTGAATAAAAAAATTGCCCCTCACGTCGCCTTTAACGCCCCCCCCCCAAAACCTTGAAAGCATGTCCTCTGGTGTTAGACATTTCTACCCTGAGAAACAGATTCTGACTGTCTACCCTGGCAGGCACAGTAGTGTAGCGGTTAGCATAACGCTATTACAGCGCCAGCGACCTGGGTTCAATTCCCACCACTGTCTGTAAGGAGTTTGTATGTTGTCCCCGTGTCTGCGTGGGTTTCCTCCGGGTGCTCCGGTTTCTTCCCACATTCCAAAGACGTACGGGTTAGGAAGTTGTGGGCATGCTATGTTGGTGCCGGAAGCGTGGTGACACTCGTGGGCTGTCCGCAGAACACCCTACTCAAAAGATGCATTTCACTGTGTGTTTCAATATACATGTGACTAGTAAAGATATCTTATCCTATCTATGCCTTTCATAATTTTAAAAACCTCTATCAGATCTCCCCTCAGCCTCCAACCAAGTTTGTCCAACTCATTAGCTCATACTCTCTAATCTAGGCAGCATCCTGGTAAACCTCTTCTGTAGTCCATCTTGTCCAGGTGATTTATCCACCTTCAGACCTTTCAGTTTTCCAAGCACCTTCTCCTTAGTAATAGCGACTACAGTCACTTCTGCCTCCTGACTCTCTTGAATTTTTGGCGTGTTACTGGTGTCTTCCACGGTGATAACTGATGCAAAATACATTGTCAGTTCATTCACCATTTCCTTGTTCCTCATTACTATCTCTCCAGCATCATTTTCCAGCGGTCCGATGTCCACACTTGCCTCTCTTTTACTCTTTATATATCTGAAAAAATGTTTAGTATCTTCTTTTATATTATCAGCTAGCTTACCTTCATATTTCATCTTTTCTCCCATTAATGCCTTTTTAGTTGCCGTCTGTTGGTTCTTAAAAGCTTCCCAACCTTCTAGCTTCCCACTAATTTTTGCAATATTGTACACCCTCTTTGGCTTTTATGCTGCCTTTGACTTCCCTTGTCAGCCACAGTTGCCTCATCCTCCCTTTAGAATGCTTCTTCTTTGGGATGAACTGATCCTGTGTCTTCCAGATTACTCCCAGAACCTCCTGCCGTTGCTGATCTACCATCATCCCTGCTAGGGTCCCCTTCCAATCAACTCTGGCCAGCTCCTCTCTCATGCCTCTGTAGTTACCTTTACTCAGCTGTGATACTGATACATCAATTTTAGGTTCTCTTTCTCAAACTGCAGGGTGAATTCTATCATATTATGATCACTGCCTCCTAAGGGTTCCTTTACCTTAAGCTTCCTAATCAAATCTGGTTCATTGCACAACACAGTGATTATTAAGGATCCTTTTCCCTAGTGCCTATGAGATGGCTCTAAAACGCCATCTCATAAGCATTCTACAAATTACTTCTCTTGGGATCCAGCACCAACCTGATTTTCCCAATCTACCTGCATATTGAAGTCCCCCATGACCACCGTAATATTGTTTTTCTTACATGCCTTTTCTAACTCCTGTCGTAATTTGTACCCTACATCTTGGCTCACGACCTATGTCAGTGATAATAAACCTGCATGTAACTCCCATCAGGGTCTTTTTAACCTTGCAGTTTCCTAACTCTACCCACAAGGATTCCACGTTTTCTGATCCTATGTCACTTCTTGCTAAGGATTCGATTTCATCTTTTACCAACAGAGCCACCCCAGCCCCTCTGCCCATCTGCCTGTCTTTTTGATAGGATGTGTATCCTTGGATGTTTCGCTGCCAGCTGTGATCTTCTTTCAGCCTCAACTGATGCCCACAACGTCATACCTGCCTATTTCTAACTGTGATATGCTCATCTACCTTATTTCATATACTGCATGCATTTAAATATAACACCTTCAGTCCTGTACTCACCATCCCCTTCCCAAATTTGTCTCCATGTTGCCTGAAGTTAAATTCTTATCCCTTTGTAAACGTTCTATCTTATTTCTTATTCTGGAAACTTCAGTAACCTCTCCTGTGTTCTCCTCCACTTTTACTTTATCCATACTTTTCCAATCTATTGTACCCACCCAATACTATTTATATTAAAGCCCTATCCACAGCCCTAGTTATGCGATTCGCCAGGACCCTGGTCCCAGCCTGGTTCAGGTGGAGCCCGTCCCATTGGAACAGCTCCCTCCTTCCCCAATACTGGTGCCAATGTCCCACAAATTCAAACTCACTTCTTCCACACCAATCTATGAATCACGCATTTTAACTCTCTGATCTTATTCACCCTGTGCCAATTTACACATGGCTCAGGTCACAATCCAGTGATTATTACCTTTTTGGCTCTGCTTTTTAATTTAGTCGCTAGCTGCTCAGATTCCCTCAGCAGAACCTCTTTCCTTGCTCTACCTACATCATTGGTACCCACATGGACCACGACAACTGGATCTTTCCCCTCCCACTCCAAATTCCTCTGCAGGTCAGATGAGATGTCCCAAACCCAGGCACCAGACAGGCAACACAGCCTTTGGGTCTCTCGGTCCTTGCGACAGAGAATTGTGTCTATTCCCCTGACTATACTGTCCCCAATCACAACTACATTTCTCTTCTCTGCCATCTCTTGAATGGCGCCCTGAACCACAGTGCCACGGTTCGGTTGCTCACCCTTCCTACAGCCCCCACTCTCATCCACACAGGGAGCAAGAATCTCAGACCTGTTGGACAACCTCAAGGGCTGAGGCTCCTCCAGCACTACCTCTTGGATCCCCCTGCCTCACTCACAGACACAACCTCTTGTCCCTGACCACAGCTACAGAGAAAGTGCAATGCAGGCAGGGAATATTGGAATTGGTTTATTATTGTCATTTGTCCTGAGGTACAGTGAAAAACTTGTCTTGCGTACTGATCGTACAGGTCAATTCATTACACAGTGCAGTTACATTGAGTTAGTACAGAGTGCATTGAGGTAGTACAGGTAAAAACAATAACAGTACAAAGTGTCACAGCTACAGAGGAAGTGCAATGCAATAAAGTGCAAGGTCACAACAAGGGGGGTAGATTGTGAGGTCAGAGTCCATCTCATCGTATAAGGGAACCGTTCAATAGTCTTATCACAGTGGGATAGAAGCTGTCCTTGAGCCCTCAGGATCCTGTATCTTCTACCTGATGGGAGAGGAGAGAAGAAAGAATGACCCAGGTGGGTGGGGTCTTTGATTATGCTGGCTGCTTCACCAAGGCAGCGAGAGGTAAAAAGGTAAATAAGGTGCAAGGTCATAACGAGGTAGATTGTGAGGTTAAGAGTCCATCTTAATGTATAAGAGGTCCATTCAACCTCAGGCTAGATGCTGTCCTTGAGCCTGCTGCTACGTGCTTTCAGGCTCTTGTATCTTCTGCCCGATGAGAGGGAGGAGAACAGAATGTCCAGGTGGGTGGGGTCTTTGATTATGCTGACTGCTTTACCGAAGCAGCGAGAAGTGCAGAAAGAGTCCATGGAGGGGAGGCTGGTTTTCATGATGTGCTGAGCTGTATCCACAACTCTCTGCAGTTCTTGCGGTCACGAGCAGAGCAGTTGCCATCCCAAGCTGTGATGCATCCGGATCCGATGTTTTCTGTGGTGCATCGATAAAAATTGGTGAGTGTCAAAGGGAACATGCCAAATTTATTTAGCCTCCTGAGGTACTGATCTGCTTTCATGGCCATGGCATCTTCGTGGTTGGAGAAAGAGCCTGTTTCTCTGTCTATAACTCCAAGTATTATTTCATAAACTGAAGAACTAGAACCCAAGTATAAAGAATAGCCTATTAGAAAACAAATAAAACTGCCTGTACTGGAATCTGGAAACAAAAACTGAAATGCTGGAAGAACTCAGTCAGACCAGCAGCATCTGTGGAAAGAGAAAGCAATCAGCAACTGGGTGAGGGGTCCTGCCTCAGAACTGTAATCTATTTGGTATTGGTACTAGTATTGGTATATTATTGTCTATTATTTCTGTTCATCAATAGTAATACACAAACCATTAACTTTATTGAACACTCCTGCATTGAAGTAATACTAGAAGGTTTTATTTTCTGTGGGAATGTGGGCTTTGCTGGCAAAACGAACACATTATTTGCCGTTCCCTAATTTCACTTGAAGATGTGAAGCATTTCAGTGCTTCTGGTGAAGGTGCTCCTAAAGTGCTGCTGTTTGGGGAGTTCCAGGCATTACACATTGAATGGACCAGTGATATACTTCCAAGTCAGGATGGTGTGTGACTTGGAGGGGAGCCTACAGTTGGAGGTGATTCCATGCACCTGCTGGCCTTGCCCTTCCAGATTCTTTTTTAAGTCTATTCAGTATTATTGTTGTATATCTAACTGCCCCTGACCTACGCAGCCAGTCACTGGTTGGGTCTGGAATTACATGATGTGTAAAAATAGCACATTTTGTCCCCTGAAGTACATCAGTGAATCGGGTGGCTCTTTATTATAATCCAGTCATTTCATGGTCACCATTACTAAGACTAGCCATCCTTAATTCCAAATTTATTTAATTACTTGAATTTAAATTCCCCAAGAGTCAGGCGAGATTTGAATTCAAGGCTGTGGATCAATGGTCCATAACTCTGGCTGCAGTTCCAATAACTTAATGACTCTCATATCCTGCACTAAGGCTTTATGTCTTTGCTACCTTATTACAGTTTCAACACAGGCCTAATTGCCTGTAAAATGAAAGGAATGAAATAAGTCAGCAATAGTCAGCAAGAGTGATAGAGGTCAAGATTTGGAAAGTGCTAGCGTACAGCATTTGAGCTTTTCATATCAATGTGTGTGTGTTTGTGCGTGTGTGTGTGTGTGTGTGTGTCGTGTGGAGTGCTTTAAATTTGACCATTTATGGAGGGATATGTAAAATACACAAACAAATACGAACATGCCCTCATTACCTTAATGCACTTAATCATTACATACTCAGCACACATTCTGTGTAAACAAGTGAGTGTGTGCATGTGTATGTTTGTGATACACACCACAGCTTTATGGCTCCACTACCTTATGGCAATTTAAACACAAAGTTAATCGCCTGTAAAATGGAAGAAATCAGCAACAGTCAGAAACAGTGGGGAGTGGGTGGCAATCGAAATAAGCAAAGATTTAATGTATGTGACAAGCTGAAATATCAGCTGTCAGCAAGCTGTCCAGTGCTGAGACCGCTTGTTTCACTCAGCAGACTGGAGGCTGACCTTTCAGTACTCATTTAGCACATTAGCATATTTAAATTGCTTTAATCTTCCTCCGTCATTTTGATTAAAGCTGCTGACAAAGACAAGGAAAGCTAATGGTCAATTTCTGAACTCAGTAATTTGCGTCGTTGCCGATAAGTATGGTCTGATTTGAACAGTAGAAGTGAATCATGCACAGTGGATCTGAAGAACCTGCCAAGGCAGCAGGTAGTGCTGATCCCTGCTGGCAGGGTAGAAGGGAACACACTAGTTCCACTGGGACTGAGCTTTGAGGACATTGTGAAAACCAGAGAAGGATCTTTTGGGAGGGAAACACAAGAATATAGAACAGTACAGCTCAGGAACAGGTCCTTTGGCCCATAATATCTGTGCCGAGCATGATACCAAATTAAACTAAACCCATCTGCCTGCATATGATCCATATCCCTCAATGAAAAATGAAAAACACGATGATGCTCAGCAGGCCAGGCAGCACCTGTGGAGAAAAGCAGGCGGTCAACATTTCAGGTCAGGACCCTTCCTCAGGATTCTTACTGCTCCACTGTGAAGTCTCTTCAAGGATGCCCACTTTGAAGAAGTTTTCTTCCTCTCTTCAACAGGAGCTTTGTGAGTCCCTCTCCCACTGCTCCACCTCTGTGATCTCCTCTGCTCTCTGGCTCCTCAACAGTCCTGAAGAAGGGTCCTGACCCGAAACATTGACCGCCTGCTTTTCTCCACGGATGCTGCCTGGCCTGCTGAGTTCCTCCAGCATTCTTGTGTTTTTCATCTAGATTCCAGCATCTGCAGTCCTTTGTTTCTCCCATATTTCTCCATTCCCACTATGTTCATGTGCCTGTCTAAATGTCTCTTAACACCACTATTGTGTCTGCTTCCACCACATAAGTCTCATGTGTAATAATATAGCAGTATTTTGCATGTCCACATACATGTATGGGCAGGCACGATAGTGTAGCGGTTATCATAACACTACTACAGCACCAGTGACCTGGGTTCAATTCCAGTCACTGTCTGTAAGGGGTTTGTGGGTTCTCCCCGTGTCTGCGTGGGTTTCCCCCGGATGCTCCAGTTTCCTCCCACATTCCAAAGACGTACGGGTTAGGAAGTTGTGGGCGTGCTATGTTGGCGCCAGAAGTGTGGCGACACTTGCGGGCTGCCCCCAGAACACTCTGCACAAAAGATGCATTTCACTGTGTGTTTCGATGTACATGTGAGTAATACAGGTATCATCTTATCTAGTGCATTAGTATTGTTTTATACATATTCACATCATTCACATCTGGCAGCGAGTTCTGGGCACCAATGGATGCGGAAGTTAGAAATGTGGAATGGAAACACAAGAGACTGCAGATGCTGGGATCTGGAGCAACAAACAATCTGCTGGAGGAACTCAGCAGGTCGAGCAGCATCTGTGGGAGGAGGGGGATTGTCGACCTGATGCAGGGTTTCAACCCGAAACGTCAACAATTCCTTCCCCCCCCCCCCCCACAGATGCTGCTCGACCCGCTGAGTTTCTCCAGTAGATTGTTCAGAAATGTAAATCTCTTTCCCCCTCTAAAGGTAAAGTCATACAGCACAGAAAGAGGCCCTTCAGCCCACCAAGTCCGTGCCAACCATCAACGACTTATACTAACCCCAGTTTTTATTCTTCCACAGTCTCATCTACACCTCTCCAGTGGAGAGTCCAGGATCCGAGGGCACAGCAGAACAAAAGGACATCCCTTTAGAACTGAGATGAGGAGGAATTTCTTCAGCCAGAGGTTGGTGAATCTGTGGAATTCATTGCCACAGACAGCTGTGGAGGCCAATCATTTACTTAAAGCAGAGATTGTTAGGTTCTTGATTGGTAAGGAGTTTAAGGGTTACAGGGAGAAGATGGGAGAATGGGGTTGAGAGAAACAAAATCAGCCATGATTGAATGGCAGAGCAGACTCAATGGGCCAAAATCTTATGTCTTATGATCTAATGTCTGAAGGGCATCGGACAGAATAATTTCAGTGTGACTTGCCAAGTGGCTGAAAAGGCAAGGTAGAAAATCTGCCGTGATCCTACTTAGAGGAGTAGCAGACTCAAGGAGCTGTATGATCTACTGTCATAGAGTCATGTAGCATGGAAACAGGCCATTCAGCCCACAGCGTCCACACTGACCTGTGGACACCCATCCATGTTCATCCCATCTTCCAGGACTTGACCCATAGCCTTCGATACCCAGGCTCTTCCAGTGCTTGCTGAGACACTTTTTAAATGGTATCAGCAACTCTGCTTCCTCCACTCTCTCAGGCAGTGCATTCAAGGTACCCACCACCTCCTCAGATCCCCTCTAAATTTCTTACCCCTTACCCTATGTCCTCTAGTTTTCCCTACCTCTGATATAGGGAAAAGGTTCCTCCAGTCTATCTTCTCTATACTCCTCATAATTTTATATATACCTCAGTCATGTCCCCTCCACTCCAAGGAAAGCAGACCTAGTCTCTCTGGTCTCGCCTCATAACTGAAATGTTCCATCCCAGGCAACATCCTGGTGAAGCTAGCGCGCTCTGGGGTAGCACGCTCACCTCGGCGAGTGGCTTCAAGTCCCAGCTCACATGCTTGAGGCTGATACTCCGGTTAGCACGGTGGGTGGGCTGCATCGCTGAAGGTGCTGTCTTGCAGATGAGATCTGAAACCAAAGCCCCTGCTTCCCTTTCTCAGGCAGACACAGGATGATTTCAAAGACCAGTGCAATTATCCTTGTCAATTGTCGTCGTCGTGGCTATCCCTCGAGGTCGAGGATGATGGTCTTCGTTCCGTTGATCTATTTATGGGCTCTCAAGTGGCTTATGAGCCCAATCTTGGCTCTGAAAGTTCTTCCGCATTCAGGACAGGTAGTTCCAGATGGCAGATCGGCCTTTGGTTGTTGCTGCCTCTCTTTCCATTTTCTTCTCTTTTCCTCTAACTCTGCACATCTGTTGGCTTCGAAAGTTGCTGCTCCTTCTCGGATGATGGTTCGCCAGAGTTTCCTGTCCTTGGCGTTGGTTTCCCAATTGTTGATGTCGATGTCACATTTCTTCATGTTGGCTTTTAAGACGTCTTTGAATCTGTTCTGTTGTCCGCCTCTCTTACGTTTGCCTACTTTAAGCTGGGAGTAGAAGATTTGTTTCGGCAGACGTTTGTCTTTCATCCGAACAACATGACCGCTCCATCTTAGTTGGTTCTTGATAACGTAGGCTTCAATGCTTGTTGTTTTTGCTTCATTTAGCACACTGACGTTGGTTCTTCTATCTTCCCAGCTGATATTTAAGATATTTCGAAGACAGCATTGATGGAACTTTTCAAGTGCCTTCAGATGTCGTCGGTACGTTGTCCAATTTTCTGATGCATACAGGAGCGTTGGGATCACCACTGCTTTGTACACTAACATCTTAGTGTCTGTTCGGATGTCACGATCATGAAAGACTCTTGTTCAGAGATGTCCAAAAGCTGTTCCAGCGCACTTAAAACGATGTTGGATCTCGTCATTAAGGTCGACATTGGAGGAGAGGTAACTTCCAAGATATGGAAAGTGGTCCACATTTTCCAGGGTTGTTTCGCCAAGTTGGATTGATGGTTCTATCCAATTTGTCTCAGTTGGTGACAGTTAGTAGATGATCTGAGTCTTCTTGGAATTGATGGTAAGTCCAAGTTTCGTGTACGCACGGTTGAAGGCAGTCAGAATCTGTTGTGGGTGATTTTCTGAGATAGCTGCAACACAGTTGTCGTCTGCGTATTGGAATTCAATGAAGGAACTCGTGGATGTCTTGTTTTTGGACTGTTGTGGAATAACTGTTGTGGAATGTCTTGTGGAATAATGATCCCACATTCAACAGTTCTAAAGCAGATTATTGGGTCATTATCCCACTGTTGTCTGCTCTGTTTCCAGCATTACAACCAAGATTAGATTAACTGGCTGTAAGTGCATTTAAAGTTCTGAATGATAGGTGAATGCAACTATATAAATAGAAGACTTCTCCATTCTTTCTGATCGTCCTCATTGAGGGGTCAGCGGTGGAAAGGGTGAGCAGCTTCAAGTTCCTGGCCGTCAACATTTCAGAGGATCTATCCTGGGCCCAACACATTGATGCAATCACGATGACAGCACGCCAGCGGCTCTGCTTCATTAGGAGTTTGAGGAGATTTGGTACATCGCCAAAGACTCTTGCAAATTTCGATAGATATAAGGTGGAGAGCATTCTGACTGGTTGCATCACAGCCTGGAATGAAGCCAAGTCATCAGCAAGTCAGCAAATGTGTTGAGGACTGTGTACCAAAGAGGACAATATGGGTGTTCCCAAACCGGAAACCACGGATGAACTAGGAGATCCACTCCCTACTGAAGTCCAGGACTGCTGCATTCAAATCTGGTGACCCTGACCTTTACAAAAAATCGAGATACGACCTCCGTAAAGCTGTCAGAGATGCCGAGAGACAATACCGGTCCAAAATCGAGTCCCAGACCAGCCATCATTTATGGCAGGGCTGATATGCTATAACAGGCTACAAAATGAAGTCAGGCAGTATCACCGACAACAGCACATCCCTTCCTGATGAGCTTAATACATGCTATGCACATTTTAAACAGAAGGGGATTGGTTTATCACCACCAACCCCAACATCTTCCAATGCACCTGAACCCATGGTCACCCTTGAGGACGTAAGACCAGTCTTCTGGAGAGTGAACCCACAGAAAGCATCTGGCCTGGATGGTGTCCCCGGCTGTGTCCTCAGATATTGTGCTGATCAGCTGGCAGGGGTATTTGCAGATATATTTAACCTCTGCCTGCTTCAATCTCAGGTTCCCACCTGTTTTAAGAAGACCACTGTAATCCCGGTACCTAAAAAAAACAAGGTAACGTGCATTAATGACTATTGCCCAGTGGCTCCGACATCCACCATCATGAAGTGTTTTGAGAAGCTGGTCGTGGCACACATCAACTCCAGCCTCCCAGACAACCTCGACCCACTGCAATTCACCAACAGCCGGAACAGGTCTACAGTGGACGCCATCTCCCTGGCCCGACATTCATCTCTGGAGCATCCGGACAGTAAAGACAGCTGCGTTAGACTATTTTTGATTGACTACAGCTCCGCCTTCAATACTATAATTCCAAGCAAACTCGTCACCAAACTCCGAGACCTAGGACTCAACACCTCCTTCTGCAACTGGATCTTTGACGTTCTGACCAACAGACCGCAAACAGTGAGGATAGGCAGCAACACCTCCAGCACGATTATTCTCAACACTGGTGCCCCACAAGGCTGCGTCCTCAGCCACCTGAGAGCTTCAAGTTCACCAATAGCCTGTCCTGGTCCAACCACGTAGACGCCAGGGCCAAAAAAGCTCATCAGCGCCTCTACTTCCTCAGGAGGCTAAAGAAATTTGACATGGCCCCTTTGACACTCATCGACTTTTATCGATGTATCATGGCTTGGTATGGCAACTGCTCTGCCCAGGACCGCAAGAAACTGCAGAGGGTTGTGGACACAACTCAGCACATCATGAAAACCAGCCTCCCCTCCATGGACTCTGTCTATACTTCTCACTGCCTCAGTAAAGCAGTCAGCATGATCAAAAGCCCCTCCCACATCGGACATTCTCTCTTCTCCCCTGTCCCATCAGGCAGAAGATACAGGAGCCTGAGGGCACGTACCACCAGGCTCAAGGACAGCTTCTATCCCGCTGCTATAAGACTCTTGAATGGTTCCCTAGTCAAGAGTCCATCTCATTGTACTTCACAATCTACCTTGTTATGACCTTGCACCTTACTAACTACCTGCAATGCACTTCCCTGTAGCTGTGACACTTCACTCTGTATTCTGTTATTGTTTTTACTCTGTACTACCTCATTGCACTGTAATGAATTGATCTGTACGAACGGTATGCAAGACAAGTTTTTCACTGAACCTCCGTATAAGTGACAATAATAAACCAATACCAATAACCTCCAATGCACAGGATTGCAAGAGGCTGCAGATGGTTGTAGACTCAGCCAGCTCCATCACAGGCTTAACCTTCCCCACCATCGAGGACACCTGCAAGAGGCGGTGCCTCAAGAAGGTGGCATCCATCACTAAAGACCCTCACCATCGGGGACATGCCCTCTTCTCATCACTACCAGCAGGGAGGAGGCACAGGAGCCTGAAGACCCACACTCAATGATTCAGGAACAGCTTCTTCCCCTCCGCCATCAGATTTCTGAATGGTCAATCAATACTACCTCTTTTTTTTGCACTAGTTATTTATTTTTGTGATATATATAGTAATTATATATTTCGTAATATATAGTAATTTTATGTCTTTGCACTGTACTGCTGCCACAAAACAACATATTTCACATCATATAAGTCAATGATAATAAATCTGATTCACCAGGACCTACTTTGGGTAGCATGGTGGCACAGCTAGTACAGACAAGATGTAAGAGACTGTAGATGCTGGAATAAGAGATGTCTCTTATACATAGGAGATGGGAACAGTAAGGGAAGGGGATCCAGTGGGAGGTGTGTGTGGGTGATGGGCAGACAGAGTGGGTGGGGGAGGGGGAAGAAACAGCTGGTAGAGCCACTGCCTCAGTTGATGGAAAGCACCTAAGGGTGTTGAGCTTGTGAATGGTGCAATACAATGCAGTTCTTTCCTTTGCGAACCCATTTTGCTCCAAGGTACTGGTCTCATTCACATGTATGAGGTGCTTCCCACAGGGAGCAAAGTTGTGGTTAAAGTAGTCCATCTCTCGATGTTGACTGGAGTTTCCAAGAACTAACCATGGCACTCATCTTTTCTCTCTCTCTCCACACTCTCATGCTCTCTCTCTCCACTCCCCTCTCTCACTCTCTTTCTCTCCACTCTCTCTCCTCTCTCTCTCTCTCTCTCTCTCCACTCTGTCCCGCTCTCTCTCCACTCTCTCTCCACACTCTCCACTCTCTCTCTCTCCACTCTGTCCCGCTCTCTCTCCACTCTCTCTCCACACTCTCCACTCTCTCTCTCTCTCCACTCTGTCCCGCTCTCTCTCCACTCTCTCTCCACACTCCACACTCTCTCTCTCTCCACTCTGTCCCACTCTCTCTCCACTCTCTCTCCACACTCTCCACTCTCCCTCGCTCTCCGCTCTCTCTCTACTCTCTAAATCTTGGTACAATTACATAGGACTTCGTTGAACTCACACTTGGAGTAGAGGATCAGAGCGCGGATATAGTTACAAACAGAAAATGCTGGGAACACTCAGCAGGTCAGGCAGCACTTGTAGAAAGAGAAACAGAGTTAAATTTTCAGGTCATTTGAACGCTCTGACAAGTGTTTTTTGATCTGTACATTAACTCTGTGTTTTTCTCTCTTCACAGGTGCTGTCTCACCTGCTGAGAGTTTCCTGCATTTTCTGTTGTTTCACATTTTACACTTTTAGCATCTGCCGATTTTTGATTTTCAAGAGACGTGGTTATCTTGAAGGTGAAGCTATGCAATGTAGTGCTCACTGTACTGGGCCATTCTGTGAGCAGGCATTGAATGCAACTAGCTTACACTCAGAGCTTAGAAGGGTGACATCACAGAAACGTGAATCTAGTGGGGGTTGACCAGGTAGATGCTAGACTTCTGGTCCTACAGTCTGGAAGTCTTGGGAACGGGGGATGGAAATTTACAACTGAGATGAGGAGAGATTCCTTTTCACAAGACTTAAAATAAGTCTTTATATTGTTACTCTGGAGGGCTGTGGATGCTCAGTCATGGACTATATTTAAGACTGGGATCCAAAGGTTAATGGACACAAGAGAGCAAAGGGATCCAGGGATCACGTGGGTGATGGGGCAGGTAGAAACTCAGCGTTGATCCTATTTGAAGGCAGAGCAGGCTCAAGGGGCTGTTTAACCTGGCGTCATGGAGTCATGTAGTATGGAATCAGGCCATACGGCCCACCACGTCCATGCCGACCAATGGGCACCCATCCAGATTCATCCCATCTTCCACCAGTTGGCTAATAGCCTTCAATGTCATCTGAACACTTCTTAAATGCTATCAGTGACTCCGGTTCCACCACTCTCTCAGGCAATGTGTTCCAGGTACTCGCCACTATCTGGGTGAAAAAGGTCCCCCTCAGACCCCCTCTAAATCTCTTAGCCCTTACCTTAAACCTAATTGGTAATTGTCTTATTATTGTCACATGTACCAAGATAGAGTGAAAAGCTTTTTTTGCGTGCGATCCAAAGAGATCATTCCGAACATAAGTGCATCAAGGTAGTACAAAAGAAAAGAAAAAAACAATGCTGAATATAGTGTTACACCTACAGAGAAAGTGCAGTGCGGGCACACAAAAAGGTGCAAGGGCCATGACGAGGTAGATTGTGAGGTCAAGAGTCCATTTTACGTACTAGGGAACCATTCAATAGTCTTATAACAGTGGGACAGAAGCTGTCCTTGAGACTGGTGGTACGTGCTTTCAGGCTTTTGTATCTTCTGCCAGATGGGAGGGGAGAGAAGAAAGAATGTCCAGGGTGGGTGGGATCTTTGATTATATTGGCTGCTTTCCCAAGGCAGCGAGAGGTAAAGACAGAGTCCAAGGAGGGGAGGCTGGTGTCCGTGATGTGGTGAGTTGTGTCCACAACTCTCTGCAGTTTCTTACGGTCCTGGGCAGAGCAGTTGCAGTACCAACCCATGATACATCCAGATAGGATGCTTTCTATTGTGCATCGATAAAAGTTGGTGAGTGTCAAAGGGGACAAACCAAATTTCTTTAGTAAGTTCATGGGATTGGGATATTATCGGCATTGTAGAAACATGGCCAAGGGAGGGACAGGACTGGCAGCTGAATGAGGAGAGGTTGAGTGAGCTGGGAATTTTCTCGTTGGACAGGAGGAGGATGAGAGGTGACTTGATAGAGGTGTACAGGATGATAAGAGGCACAGATCAAGTGGACAATCAGAGACTTTTTCCCGGGGTGACAATGGCTAACACGATGGGGCATAATTTTAAGGTGATTGGAGGAAGGTATAAGGGGGATGTCAGGGGTAAGTTTTTTTACACAGAGTGGTGGGTGCGTGGAACGCACTGTCAGCAGAGGTTGTGGGTGCAGATACATTAGGGATATTGAAGAGGCCCTTAGATAGACACATGAATGATAGAGAAATGGGGGGCTATGTGGGAGGGAAGGGTTAGATAGATCTTGGAGCAGGATAAAACGTCGGCACAACATTGTGGGCCGAAGGTCCTGTACTGTGCTGTAATGTTCTAAGTGTGGACAGAGTCTATGGAGGGGAGGTTGGTTTGTGTTATGGACTGGGCTGAGTTCACACCTCTCTGCAGTTTCTTGCGGTCTCGGGCAGAGCAGTTGCCACGCCAAGCTGTGATACGTCCGGAAAGGATGCTTCCCATGGTGCATCTGGAAATATTGGTGAGAGTTATCAGGGACATGCTGAATTTCCTTAGGCTTCTGAGGAAGTAGAGGTGTTACTGTGCTTTCTTGGCCACAGTGTCAATGGCTGAACTAGGACAATTTTTGGTGATATCCTATCTCTAACCCTCATAATTTTACATATCTCAGTCATGTCCCCTCCTAATCTCCTCTGATTCAGTGAAAACAGAGTTAACCACTCCAATCTCTCCTCATAACTGAAAGGCTCCATCACCAGGCAACATCCTGGTGAACCTCCCCTGCACTATGTCCAACGCTATCATATCCAATGCTATCACCTCCTTGTGTTTCTCAACCACCAGACTTCTTCATCATCCTTGGGATCAAGGATGACTTGCGCCCATACGGTAGGGTCATAGAGTTGTACAGCACAGAAACAGGCCCTTCGGCCCACCGTGTCCATGCCGCCCATTGTACCTACCCATACTAATCCCATTTACCCGCATTAAGCTCGTAACCTTGGCGCCTCCAGTTCTGCGATTTCTGAGCTGGCACATGAAGCCAATGAGCCAATTGCAGCTTCTCCCACAGATTAAGCTGGACTTCCTCACCCCTTCATCCCTCTGCACCACAGAATGTCCTGGCAGCTAAAAGAAAATGCAACGCCAGAGCTGGTCGGTGAAGCATGGCGGTGATGGCGAGGTCTGTCACGGGAAGAGATCCCCAGGTGGACAGAGGAAAGAAAGATTCAAGGATATTCTCCAAGCTCCCCTAAAACAATGCAATGTCCCCAACGATTCCTGGGAATTCCTGGCCCACAATTACTCAAAATAAAGAAAGAGCTTTCGGGATGGGACTAAGAACCTCACATCAACACATAAGGATCACATTGATAAGATAAGATACGATACCTTTATTAGTCACATGTACATCGAAACTCACAGTGAAATGCATCTTTTTGCGTAGAGTGTTCTGGGGGCAGCCTGCAAGTGTCACCACATTTCCGGTGCCAACATAGCATGCCTATCCTGTACGTCTTTGGAATGTGGGAGGAAACCATGGCACTTGGAGGAAACCCACGCAGTCGCAGGGAGAACATACAAACTCCTTACAGACAGCAGCCGGAATTGAACCCTGGTCGCTGGCGCTGTAATAGCGTTAGGCTAACCACTACACTACCATGCCTGCCCCACAGTGGAAGGAGTGTACCACCTCACAAACTGTACACTCAAATTTGCTGTCACACATCTCCTGTCTCATCTGTGTTTGACCCTTGACTTTAATCAGGTCAGAACCCACAGAACTGGAACAGAAGCAGGTCATCCTCAACTACCTAAGCAGAAAAAGAAGGATAAAGAAGGAATATCACGTTGTACAGAATAACCATAGTCATAGAGTCACCTATTCTTACCTGGGATGAATGTGCAGAGGAGAATAAGCTGTCATAGAGTCACAATCCAGCATGGAAATGGGTCCTTCAGCCCAACGTCCTGCACTGACCATCAGCATTCATTTATATTAACCCTATACTGACCCCGTTTTCTTAGAGTCATAGAGTAATACAGCAGGGAAACAAGCCCTTCGGCCCAACTCGGTCATGCTGACCAAGTTGCCAACCTGAGCTAGTCCCATTTGCCCGCATTTGGCCCATATCCCTCTAAACTTTTCCTATCCATGGACCTATCCAAATGCCTTTTAAGTCTCATAACTATTACCCACCTCAACCACTTCCTCTGGCAGCTCGCTCCGTATACCCACCACCCTCTGTGTGGGAAGGTTGCCTCTTAAGTCCCTTTTAAATCTTTCCTCTCTCACTAAACCTTTGCCCTCTAGCTTTAGACTCCCCTACCCTGGGGAAAAGACTGACCATCCACCTTTTCTTTTGAAAGATAAGATATCTTTATTAATCACATGTACATCGAAACACACAGTGAAATGCATCTTTTGCGTAGGATGTTCTGGGGGCAGCCCGCAAGTATCACCACACTTCCAGCGCCAACATATCATGCCCACAACTTCCTAACCCGTACGTCTTTTTTTGGAATGTGGAAGGAAACCGGAGCACCTGGAAGAAACCCACGCAGACACAGGGAGAAAGTATAAACTCCTTACAAATAGCAGCCGGAATTGAACCCGGGTCACTGGCGCTGTAACAGCGTTACACTAACTGGTATACTACCGTGTCTGCCTTATCTATGCCTCTCATGATTTTATAAACCTGAGGGTCATCCCTCAGCCTCCTACGCTCCAGGGAAAGCAACCCCAGCCTATCCAGCCTCTCGTTATAACCCAAGCCCTCCAGTCCCGTAACATCCTTGTAAATCCTTTTTGCACCCTTTCCAGTTTAACCGATATCCAATCAAGGTCAAGTCTGCAGGATAAAAGATGTTATTATGTGATCATTTCAGAAAGTCATTGGGCATATTATCTAAAAAGTTAATTTGCAGCATATTAACTAAAATAACTCTACGCCATCCAATGTTTCATATGTTTAACTTCAAAGCTATTAACCTTCAGATCAATGGGCAGCATACTTCCCGTCTTGTACATCCAGCAGACAGCCTTATTTGATTTATGGCTTGGATTTATTAGCTAGTAACAATGTTTTACTTTAGATTATGGTTTTGTAATGCACAATTATTTCATCATTTAATGGAGGTTTCTAGTGTCAGTAAAATTAATTTATAGTGATAGGGTAAGTCCATCAGCAGAAAAGAAATCTTCTAGAAGCCATTATCTATGCCTCAGGACACATTCCCTTCTGAGTAACTAATTATTCTCAATAATGAGACGAATCACTCATCACTGCCTTTTAACATCAATCACTCCCAGTTCTAGATCTAATCATTTTTCCAACACCACATACACTCTCAACTCGATATCTTGCATTTTCTCTTTGGGAATACACACGTAACCATATAACTGAGACAAGATCAAGGGGGAGAGAAGTCATAAAGTCCCAACCACCTGCATCATTACCGCCAGGTTTATCTCATCTCTCTGACAGGACAGCCCCACCAGGAGTGCAGGAACAGTTGTGAGGGAGCGGCCAAGCAGCCTTGGGACTCCTCAGCGTTAATTCTGGGCATCACAAAGTCTTGTTTTACCACGTCAAACATGCGCAAGGAAATTTCCACCTGATTTACAGCCTTCCGCACTCCTTCAGCTGATGGAAACGGCCCTCCTCTGTGTTTTGTGCCGCAAGGAAGAAGCAGGAGGACAGCAATGGCGATGAACATATCCCTGGTGGAGACCTTTGCGTCCTCGCATGCTCCGTCACTATCATCAGGCCTGGATTGTCCCACCAACGGGACGGGTCCACCAGAGTTGGTGAGAGAGGCAACATGAGGCCTCGCGCTCGACATTCTGGCTGGATTGGACGCTTCTGTCATTGAGGATGATGTCCCCCCAGTGCCTCTGGGGATGCAGTCACTGAGGATTCTCTCCATCGTGTTGCCTCACTGCCACTTTCCTCGATGGGACAGATTCAGAACAGATCTGGCAGCTCAAAACTGGGCTTCATCAGAATCAGAAGTTTATTCCACCATATTTCCCTCACTCCAACATTGCCATCAAGCTCGGGTACAAACCCTAAAATCAATGAAAAATGTCCGAGCAGAACCAGGCACACCCAAAAATAACAAGCCAGTCTCGTGAAACTGCAACACAGGACTTCACCTCTGGTTCAGCTGCGCAATCCGCATGCTACGGACAGATCCCAACTCTGTCACGCTCACCAGTGAATATTGCTCATTGGTCAAACTACAACTGGAGGAGGAGACCTCCCTGAGTAACTCCATCATCAGTGAGTGACCCCATCCTCAAAGCAGTGAGCCCATTGCCTGGATGTTAGAGTGAAGCCTGAATCATTTGTAAACATCCTCAGAGAGAAGTGCCAAGTAATCCATCTTGGCTTCCTCCTGAGATACCCCACCATCACCCTAGCCAGTCTTCAGATTCAGATTAGTTTATTGTCTTACACACCAGGGTGCAATAAAATTCCTTGCTCACATGAAGCTCACAGAGGAAACAGTATATATGGTAACAATAAAAACAGCGCAAAACAACAGGACAAAACAACAAAATGGTGCAGACAGGAAGCAATCTGAAGTAGTGCAAAAAGAAATGCTGAAGTGACAATAATGGAATAACTAAGAGAGACAGAATTAAGAGTACTTGGTAGCACCAATGGGAAGGCATTGTTAAAGAGGTAATTGGTTCAGAAGTCTGAGAGCAGTGCACCAATTTGATTCATTCCATATGATGTCAAGAAATAGCAGAAAATTCTGGATATAGCAAAGCAATCATATTTCATCCCAGCTGCAGTGATAAAGATCTGCACTCCAGAACTAGTTGCACCTCTGGCCAAACTGTTTCAGAACAATTAAGACACTTAAGATTTAAGATATCTTTATTAGTCACATGTACATCGAAACACACAGTGAAATGCATCTTTTGCGCGGAGTGTTCTGGGGGCAGCCCACAAGTGTCACCACGCTTCTGGTGCCAACATAGCATGCCCACAACTTCCTAACCCCTACGTCTTTGGAACGTGGGAGGAAACCGGAGCACCCAGAGGAAACCCACGCAGACACGGGGAGAACGTACAAACGCCTTACAGACGGCAGCTGAAATTGAACCCAGGTCGCTGGTGCTGTAATAGCATTACGCTAACTGTTACATTTCCGTGCCTGCATCTATACTTGGCAACATGGAAAATTGTTCAGTTATGTTATAGTCATAGAGTATAACAATGTTCTGTCCATATTAAACCAGTCAAATCCAGTCTGACTGGATGCCATTCCATCAGCCTATTCTCAAGGTGACGAACGTACTGTTGATAATACTTCAAAACAAGGCTTACCAAGAACCTGTTTACCAGTACTTGAAGACCACTTGGCTCCATTACATCCATAGACCAAGCAGGGACAAAAAAATTACAGAGGTGAGATGACAGTATCTGCCCTTAAATGAACCTAGCATCCAGAAACCCTGATAAGAGTGGTCAATATGCTTCAGTGCGCAAGCCCACCACCAACCAGAATCTGAGGCTGTTGGAGAACAACTATCTAGGGTCAGCAGTTCACTACAAGGCAATGACTGGACCCAACCATTTTCAGGTGCTTCCTCAATGACATTCCCTTCATCATGAGGTCAGTAATGTACAATATTAAGTTCCATTTGTTCCTAACTCCCTAAAACTTTGCCAACACTTGTTAAACACAAGTTAGAAGTGAAATATTTTCCGCTTGCCTGAGTATTCATTTCCAACTACAAGCTTATTCAAGGTTATGGTAACGTGAGAATCAGTGCCCAATGATTTGATGAACTGTGTTGATCATTATAATCTGCAATTCCCTCTTTTGATCAGATACTAATGGGGTTCATTTGTTGGTGGCATTGATAAGCAGAGTATTAATTGCTTTTAATAATTAATCTGTAAGGCACATAAATTATTCTGTAAGGGGAAAACGCATTAATTTTCAGCTGCTGGGCTAGCCGGAGGTTTGATAGTTTTATTCTCTGGTTGTTCATTCTCATTCCAACATATGCTTACACCCACATCAAAGTCAAAAAATCAAAGTCAAATTTGAGTCAAAGTCAAGTTTATTGTCAATGAAAAACTTGTTTATTCTTTTATGTTTATTGACTACAGCCCCGCCTTCAATACTATAATTCAAAGCAAACTCTTCACCAAACTCTGAGACCTTGGACTCAACACCTCACTTTGCAAATGGATCCTTGACTTCCTGACCAACAGACCACAATCAATGAGGGTAGGCAGCAATACCTCCAGCAGGATTATTCTCAACACTGGTGCCCCACAAGGCTGCTTCCTCAGCCCCCTGCTCTTCTCCTAATATACCCATGACTGCATGGCCAGATTCTGCTCTAACTCCATCTACAAGTTTGCAGATGATACCACCATTGTAGGCTGTATCTCAAATAATGATGTTGGAGTACAGGAAAGAGATAGAGAGCTTAGTGACATGGTGTCATGAAAACAACCTTTCCCTCAATGTCAACAAAACAGAAGAGCTGATCATTGACTTCAGGAAAGGGGGCAGTGTACTTGCTCCTGTCTATATGAACGGTGCTGAGGTCAAGAGGGTTGAGACCTTCGGGTTCCTAAGAGTGAACATCACCAATAACCTGTCCTGGTCCAACCACGTAGATGCCACAGCCAAAAAATCTCATCAGTGCCTTTACTTCCTCAGGAGACTAAAGAAATTTGGTATGTCCCCTTTGACTCTCACCAACTTTTATCAATGCACCATAGAAAGCATCCTATCTGGATGCATCACAGCTTGGTACTGCAACTGCTCTGTCCAGGACCGCAAGGAACTGTAGAGAGTTGTGGACACAGCTCAGCACATTACGGAAACCAGCCTCCCCTCCATGGACTCTCTCTATACTTCTTGCTGCCTCGGTAAAGCAGCCAACATACTCAAAGACCCCACCCAGCCCAGACATTCTCTCTTCTCTCCTCTCCCATTGGGCAGAAGCTACAAAAGCCTGAAAGCACATACCACCAGGCTCAAGGACAGCTTCTATCCCACTGTTATAAGACTATTGAACGGTTCCCCAGAACTATAAGATGGACTCTTAACCTCACAATCAACCTTATTATGACCTTGCACATTATTGTCTACCTGCACTGCAGTTCCTCTGTAGCTCTGACATTTTTCTCTGCATTCTGTTATTGTTTTACCTTGTACTACCTCAATGCACTGTGTAATGAATTGATCTGTACGATCGGTATGCAAGACAAGTTTTTCACTGTACCTCGGTACAACCGACAATAATAAACCAATACCAATTCCACTTCCAATTCCAGTATAGGAGGCAGCTATTCGGCCCATTGTCTATGATGGCTCTCAGAGCAATCCCATCAGTTCCATTCCCCTACTTATGTCTTTGAATCGCATTGTTTCTCACATGTCCATCAACTCCCCCACCCCTATCTGACTCCCCTACCATCCACCTACACACTTGGGGCAATGTACCATGGCCAATTTACCTACCAACCAGCACAGCTTTGGAATGTGGGAGAACATTTGGGGAAACCTATGAGGTCACAGAGATATTGTACAAAAAACACACAGAGAACATCTGATATCAGGATCTGGGTCCCTGGAGCTGATGAATTCTTGATCTCTCAATATACGTCGTCATGGTTCTTGCAGCTTATTTGTCTACCTGCTCTGCACTTTCTCTGTAACTGTAATGGGAACACTATATTCTGTATTCTGTCATGGCTTTTCCCTTTGTACTACCTCGATGTAGTTATGTTTGGAATGATCTGTATGGATGGCATGAAAAACAAAGTTTTTCACTTTAACTCAGTACATGTGACAATAATAAACCAAATACAATTACAATTACTTGCAGCAGCATTACAGGCACACAGAATCAGATAAGCAGCATTCACAAGAAAAAAACAAAGATTAAGCAGAATTTTTACAAGAAAGAACATGATTAGAACAAAACCACGAAGTCCATTTTAGTGCAAAGTGATGAAAGTGGTCATAGTGTTGCTAAACTGTAGTGATTAGGGGTGTGCAGGTTGGTTCAAGAACCAAATGGTTGAAGGGAAGTAGCTGTTCTTGAACTTGGTGGTGTGGGACTTCAGGCTTCTGTACCTCCTGCCCGATGGTAGCTGCGAGAAGATGGCATGGCCTGGACGATGGGGATCTTTGATGATAGATGTTGCCTTCTTGAGGCAGCGCTTCCTGTAGACTCTACTGATGGTGGGGAGGGGTGTGCCTGTGACGTATTGGGCAAGAGTCCACTACTCTCTACAGCTTCTTACACTACTACGCATTCGAATTTCCGTACCAGACCATGATGCAACCAGTCAGGATATTTTCAATAGTACATCTAGAGATCTAGA
This sequence comes from Pristis pectinata, assembly GCF_009764475.1. Lineage (NCBI taxonomy): Eukaryota > Metazoa > Chordata > Chondrichthyes > Rhinopristiformes > Pristidae > Pristis > Pristis pectinata. The sequence continues at coordinate 13,083,054 of NC_067409.1, read as the reverse complement.
AGTTTATTAGAGTGTTTGGTGACAAGCCAAACTTCTTTAGCCTCCTAAGAAAGTAAAGATGCTGGCAAGGACAATGTCTAAGTGCGGGGCCAGGGACAGGATATCATCCTTGCCTTGGTGGCACTAAGTTTTTCCCATTCAGTGGAAACACATTCAGCTCTGCGACTCTATAACTGGAAACCAAAGTCACATTGACCTTAACTGATAACAGAAGCCACTTGTGCCTCCAAACTAATCCTGAGCTGAAATCATTTGCAGCTCCATGAACAGACACCGCTGACCTTTCAGAGAAAATGGGCACCGACAGCAGGAAAAGTGAAATTCCCCTCATCTCGAGGATACAATTTACTCACGAATTCTTTGCAAGAGATTTCAGGACAGATTTATTTGGGGAATTTATTGTTTATGCTGCATAAAGATAGATTCTGCTGGCACCATTAAGTCTTCCAAATATGTGTTGCTTATCAAAAAATTACAGTACATTCCTCATCACTGGTACATACTTTATCAGCAATGACAAAACACATAAGAATTTTGGGACAGGAGCAAAGTTCAGCCCCTCCTGCCTGTTTCACCAATTGGATCTGTATCTTAGTTCCCTCCACAGCTCCTGTCACCTGCCAGTCACGGCACTCCTCCCTTCCCCTCTCCAATGGCTCCATCTGCCCATCATCCCCTCCTCACCTGGATCCACCTATCACCTAGCAGCCTCTGTCTCGCCCCTCCCTCTCACTTATATATGCTTTCTATCTTCCCTCTACGCTCTCAGTGCTGATGCAGGGTCCCAGCCTGAAACATTGACCATCCCTTTGCCTCCACAGATGCTGCTCGACCCGTTGAGTTCCTCCAGCAGTGTACTTTTTGCTCCAGATTCCAGTGTCTGCCATCTCATGTGTTTCCATCCACAGAACTTGGTTCCGTATCCAACAAGGATGTACCAATCTCAGGCGCGACATGTTTAATTGGCCCTTCTCCACCCCGACAACCCCAAGTCTTGAGGACTGTTTGTGATGAGTTTTCCATCACCACGGACCCTCACAGCTTCATTGGGTAGTCAGTTCCTGAATTTAGCTCCAGTGAATAAATATTTCCAAATCAGGATGGTGTGTGGCTTTGGTGTTCCTCTGAACTTACTGATGTTGTGCTTTTTGGTGATGGAGGTTGCCTGACAAGCCTTCCTCAGAAATCACCTGGACGAGTGACTGCAGTGAAATTTGTAAAAGGTGCACACTGCAGCCGCTTGGTGCCAGTGCTGGAGGGAATGAATGTTCAGGGTGGAGGACAAGTTGCTTTATCCTGGATGGCGTTGAGTAATTTGGAACTGAACTCATCAAGTTCCTCTGGGTGCCCCGGTTTCCTCCCACATTCCAAAGACATGCAGGTTAGGAAGTTGTGGGCATGCTATGTTGGCGCCGGAAGTGTGGCGACACTTGCGGGCTGCCCCCAGAACACTCAACACAAGAAGATGCATTTCACTGTGTGTTTTGATGTACATGTGACTAATAAAGATATCTTCTATTTCTATATCTCTACTTCTAAGGAGAAAATAGTGAAATAAACCGACCACTAACTGATGCTCAGCTTTTGAACAGTCATACTACAAACAAATAAACTTTAGTTTCAGGCCTCTAATGTGGCTGTTTTCTTTGGAAAACATCTGTTGGTTGATTGAGGTTGGGATATGAATAAGCCTGATTTCTAAAGGGCTTCACAATATGAATGAGATTAAGGAAAGCAACGTAGTGCATACATTGTTCCTATCAAAGTCTGATGATGCTCTAAAAACGAGGTAGCTTGCAATTATCCAATCGTTCCCAAATCTAGTGGCATTTCCCTGCACTATCAGAACAAGCTTCAGCTCGTAGCCTCTTCATGTTGCCAAATAATATGCATAATTTGTGTGAACGAGAGGGAATATCTACCACCTACACATGGTAAACTTGAGTGTCAAAAGGTCTGTTGATGTTCAGTATTGGGATGCATGGGTGGGACTTGGAACCCATAAATGTCTGAGATATAGACTTCTAGTGAAAAGGATACCATTCAGCCAAGGCTGAAACTTCCTGCTTTCATGCTCTCTGAAGCACAATAGGTCTGTGCACAAAGCCAAGGAATTTAACCTAAAAGCCCATTTGCTGAATAAGCTTTGGTAACACGATTTCAAAAATTTGTTTTGTGTGCTGCATAACCAGAGAGGCTGCCAGACCTGTACCGTGATGTGCATCGCTGTGTAATGTGTGCTTTGATAGCATTTTTGCAAAATTCATTTTTATGTCTCTGATCTGCTAACCTTGCACAGGAGCAACTGGAGTGTTGAGTCTCGTCTGTAGGCGCTAAAGGGGACCAGCTCATCACAGAACCATAGAATGGTATAGTGCAGAAAGGGGACATCTTGGCCCACCTCATCCATGCCAACTGTGATGCCCATTTTACACTAATCCCCTTTGCCTGCATTAGACCTGTATCCCTCTATGCCTTTCCTATCTAAGTACCTGTCCAAATGCTTTTTAAACACTGTAATTGTACCTGGTTCCTGACCTTACACAGGGTGGAAAGAAACCCTTGGCTTTAAAGGAGCTGCCATAGTTTGCGATGCAATGCAATGACCTCTCTGCCCTCATAATTACTTTGAGACTGATACATCACCAAAGGATTCTGCTTATCCCATTGGGACTATCCTGTGTAAGCTCGATGGAAGAGCTACCTAGATACAGCTGCTCCCTTGCTCTTTCCTCATTGCCTTGACAATAACATCTGGCATTCCAACCTAAGTGCAAAAGAAAAAATCACCTTGTATCATCCCTGTTCCTCTGTTGTATGTTTCACCCTACCAGACCTCACTTCTGATAGCGCAGCACTGTCAGACTGCATGGATTTGAAAGGAAACAGCATTACCAGCTAAACCGGGCCAACGTTGAAATTTGTACATTGAGGGTCCAAAAACCATGGCAGGTAGACTAATTGGACTAATTGGTCTAATTGGTTTATTATTGTCACAAGTACAGAGGAACAGTGAACAACTTTGTTTTGCATGCCATCCATACATGTTATTTCATCACATCAGTACATCGAAGTAGTACATGGGAAAAGCAATAACAGAATGCAGAACATAGTGTTAAAGTTACAGGGAAAGTGCAATGCAGGCAGACAACAAGGTGCAAGGTCATGACGAGGTAGATTGTAAGGTCAAGAGTCCATCTTATCATACAACAGGTTTGCTCAGTAGTCTTATAACAGCAGGATAAGAAGCTGTCCTTGAGCCTGGTGGTACAGGTTTTTGAATCTTCTACCTGATGAGAGGGGAAAAGAGAGAATGACCCAGGTGAGTGGGGTCTTTGATTATGTTGCCTGCTTTACCGAGGCAGTGAGAAGTGTAGACAGAGTCCATGGAGGGGAGGCTGGTTTCCGTGATGTGCTGAGCTGTGTCCACAGCTCTCTGCAGCTTCCTATGGTCTTGGGCAGAGAGGTTGCCATACCAAGCCATGATGCATCTGAATAGGATGCTTTCTATGGCGCATCTGTAAAAAATGGTGAGGGTCAACAGGGACATGATAAATTTCTTTAACCTCCTGAGGACATAGAGCAGACAACTTTAAGATACAGCTTAGCCATAATCTAATTGAATACAAATAGCCTATTCCTGCTCCTTTCACCTTATATCCCTAAATTGTATGATATGTTTGCCTGCATTGGATGGAGCACTGGGTATAAGAGTCAGGAAGTCATGTTGCCACTATATAAAAATTTGGTTAGGCTGCATTTGGAGTATTGTGTGCAATTCTGGTCGCTTCATTACAGGAAGGATTTGGAGGTTTTGGAAAGGATGCAGAAAAAGTTTACCAGGATACTCCCTGGAATAGCAGGTATGAGCTACAGGGAGAGGTTAGACAAACTTGGGTTGTTTTCTTTGGGGCCTCAGAAGTTGAGGGGAGACCTGATAGGTTTATAAAATTATGAGAGGCATTGATAGGGTAGACAGTTAGAATCTTTTTCTCAGAATAGAAATGTTAAATACCAGAGGACATGCATTTAAGGTGAGAGGGGGAAAGTTTACAGGAGATTTGCAGGCAATTTTTACTACACAGGGAGGGGTAGGTGCCTGGAACACACTGCCAGGGGTACTTGTGGAAGAAGATTCGGTAGTGGCGTTTTAGATGGACATAAATATGCAGGGAGTGGAGGGATATGGATCACGTGCAGGCAGAAGAGATTTAGTTCAATTTGGCAATGTGTTCAGCACAGACATGGTGGGCCGAAGGCCCTGTTCCTATGCTGTACTGTTCTATGTTCTAAATTCTCAGAACAAACACGGGCAAAAATCTCAATTTTTTAAAGGAACATTCAGAAACCTTTTATTCTCCTGAACCCTACTGAAGAGAGGAACACAGAATCATCAGGATGTAAGGCTGTAACACAGCTCCGAAGCATCACAGATGTTGATTATTATAAGTTGCTGGTGCGCTCTTTGCCGGTTTGAGAGCCAACAGTCTGCAGGGTGCTGACAAATTACACAAATCGTTTTCGCATGCTCTGGAAGGAATCAGAGGAGCATGCACGGCATTATGTTTAACACAGTCAACAGATGCTTTTCTCTTGTGTGAAAACCCCCTACAGGTACTGAGATCTGCATGTAATTACAGAGGGAGATGGAAGTTACTAACTGCTGAGTGTTCTTGCATACAAGCCTGAGGCACCGAGTCAGATGTAATTTGTTTCCCTCCCCTGCTACTTAACATACCCTACGTAACCATTGGTGTTCCGCAGGGATCTGTTCTGGGACCCCTGCTCTTCGTGATTTTTATCAATGATTTGGATGAGGAAGTGGAAGGATGGGTTGGTAAGTTTGCAGACGGCATGAAGGTTGGTGGTGTTGTGGATAGTGAAGGAGGTTGTCGCAGGTTGCAATGGGATTTAAACAGGATGCAGAGCAGGGCAGAGAAGTGGCGATCCGGAGAAGTGTGAAGTGATACACTTTGGAAGAACGAACTTGAGGGCAAAGTACATGGTTAATGGCAGGATTCTTAGCAGTGTGGAGGAACAGAGAGATCTCGGGGTTCAAGTACATAGATCCCTCAAAGTTGCCATGCAAGTGGATAGGGCGGGTAAGAAGGCGTGTGGTGTGCTGGCCTTCATTAGCCGGGGGATTGAGTTGAAGAGTCATGAGATAATATTGCAACGCTATAAAACTCTAGTTAGATCACACTTAGGAAATTGTGTTCAGTTCTGGTCATCACATTATAGGAAGGACGTGGAAGCTTTGGAGAGGGTGCAGAGGAGACTTTCAAGGATGTTACCTGGGTTGGAGCGCATGTCTTATGAGGAGAGGTTGAGCGAGCTAGGGCTTTTCTCTTTGGAGCGACGGAGGATGAGAGGAGACTTGATAGAGGTATATAAGATTATGAGAGGCATAACAGAGTGGACAGCCAGCATCTTTTCCCCAGGGTGGCAATGGCCAATACCAGAGGTCACCCGGTTAAGGTGCGTGGAGGAAAGTTCAGCGGAGATGTCAGAGGTAGGTTTTTTACACAGAGAGTTGTGGGTGCCAGGAACGCACTACCAGGGGTGGTGGTAGGGGACGATACAATAGGGTCATTTAAGAGACTATTAGATAGGCACATGGATGAAAGGAAAATGGAGGGTTATGGGAGGTGAAGCAGAGAAGGGGATAGGTTGAATGGGGATAAAGTTTATATAGGTCGGCACAACATGGTGGGCCAAAGGCCTGTACTGTGCTGTACTGTTCTATGTTCTATGATCCATATCCCTCCATCCCTGCATATTCATCTATCTAACAACCTCCTAAACACCATTATCATATCTGCTTCCACCACTACCCCTGACAGCCTGTTCCAGGCACCTACCACTCCCTGTGTAAAAAAACTTGCTCTGCACATCTCCTTTAAACTTTCCCCTCTCACCTTAAATGTACGTCCTCTAGTACTTGACATTTCTACCCTGGAAAAAAGACTCTGTCTCCCCTATCTATGCCTCTCATCATTTTATAAATTTCCTGAGGTGACAGCTGTAAAGTTAGGCAGGGGAATGGCAAATGGAAATTAATCCCAGTAAATGCAAGGTGATACTTTTTGGGAAAACAAATGAGGATAGGACATGCATTGTAAGTAGTAGGGTCCTAGGGAGTGTTGATGAACTGAGGGACTTTGGGGTCTAAGTCCTTAGATCCCTGAAAATGGAGCACAGGGTGGAAAAGATGCTGAAGAAAGCATATTGGATGTTTACCTTTGTTGACCATGGCATAGAATATAAGAGCTGGGACGTGATATTACAGCTTTATTAAACATTGGTTGGGCAACACCCGGAGTATTGTGTGAAGTTCTGGTTGCCATACTATGGAAAGAATGTGATTGCCTGAAGACGTGCTAGAGGCAGATACTCACACAACATTTAGGAAGAATCTAGACAAGTATTAGAAAAGAAGAGTAAGAATGTGGGGGGAGGGGGAGGAGCACACTCAGACAGGGTATAGGTGAGTTCAGGTGAGAGGGGGAAGGTAGGTGGGGGACTCATCTATCACCTGAACTCACCTCTCCCCTGCCTGCGTGTGCTCCTCCCCCTCCCCCCACCTTCTTATTCTGACTTCTGCCCTCTTCCTTTCCAGTCCCGATGAAGGATCTTGCCTGAAACGTCAACTGTTTATTTCCCTCCGTGGATGCTGCCTGATCTTCTGAGTTCCTCCAGCACTTTTTGTGTATTGCTCCAGATTCCAGCATCTGCAGAATTTCTTGTGCTTCCGTAGACAAGTATTTGAATTGCCAAGGTGTAGAAGGCTACGGACCTAACATAACCTAAATGAGATTATTATGGGATGCTACAACAGGTAGCATGGACATGGTGGGCCAAAGGGCCTGTTTCTGCGCTGTATGACTCTATGACTCTTATGACAGTATGTTAAAGATTAACAGAAGATAAGAGTAATATTAGCATTACCCAAGTGCTTGTAAGTAAAGGGACCTGACACTTCTTAAGGCCCTGGTACAAAAATGAGTGCTGATTGTCAGAATCTTGATTATTTGTATTTTCTATGATCAATGCAGAGTGCCAGACTTCCAGTGGTATGATTTTCAAACAGTTATGCCTAATGAACTTTTATTTTTGTTTTATTGAGAAGATATTGCAAGTAAAAAAACATAGCGTTTGGTGATCCCTTGGTCCACTTCCACTCCCCTCCTCCCCCCTGAAACTGGGAGGTTGGTTTCCAGTGTAGATTTTAACACCTGGAAGTGTACAGAGCATTTCTGAGATGATCGAAAAATGTATTTTTACAGCTGAAATGAAATTGAGGGCACCAGAGGTGACATCTTGGTGATGTTAGTCACTGCAGGTCAGCAATGCAAAGCACCTCACTTTAAATTAAATTACAGAAACCAAGGTTCATCTGCCTCTTCTGGATAGATTCCTGCACACCGTTCTCCTCCAGAGGCCAGAGTGGGGTGCCCAGGAATTAATTGAAATTTTGCTGAAGTTTCTGACATACAAAGTTGCAAAGTGGCTATCAGCTGGAGGGTAGATCGCAAAACATTCCAGCAATGACTTTCACATAATTACCTAATCCGCTTGTGAATCTGCCTGTTCCCTGCAGTCATGTTCTGTCTTCTACTTTCAACCTGATTCTCATTTCAATACCTTTCTTTTATTGGGTAGAGATGATAATCTGGATCCTCAGCTACGACCAAAAATTTACATTTAGACAGAGCTGCACCTCCACATTAAAGGCATTGGCGATGAGTTAAAAAAGGAGCAGAGTTTCTTTCACAAGCTCTTTGATGTAAATGGAGCTAGTTGCCTCTTTCATATATCGGGAGTTGCCTTTACAGCACAATTATGTTGTCCTTGATAGCCAATTGGCTGAAGAGTTGCCTGTCTAATTCAGTTTGTAAGAAGATACTGGGACTTGCATGAGGAGGAGCAACAAACGGATCAGGTTGACAGGCTGTGGCTATTGGAGGATGGCAGGGATCAGTGCTTGGGCAGAACTATTCACCATCTATAGTGGTAGTTAGGCTGAGAGGACCACATTTTGTGTTTCCAACCTAGCTGATAATAAGGCAGGCAAGGTAGTGTAGTGGTTAGCATAAAGCTTTTACAGCGCCAGCGACCCAAGTTCAATACCAGCCACTGTCCGTAAGGAGTTTGTACGTTCTCCCCGTGTCTGTGTGGGTTTCCTCCAGGTGCTCCGGTTTCCTCCCACATTCCAAAGACGTACGGGTTAGGAAGTTGTGGGCATGCTATGTTGGTGCCGGAAGTGTGGCGCCACTTGCGGGCTGCTCCCAGAACACTCTATGCAAAAGATGTACTTCACTGTGTGTTTCGATGTACATGTGACTAATAAAGATATCTGATCTTATATTAACCAAAGTTTTATACATCTTCACCAGACTTGTTCCTGGAATGGTAGGTTCATCATATGAGGACAGATTGGGTAGAGTGGGACTTTATCCTCAAGAGGTTAAATGAATGAGAGATGATCACATTCAAACTTACCAAATTTGGACTGAGTTCGAAAGGTTGCATGCAGGAAGATACTTCCCTGGCTGAGGAGCCTCGAGCCAAGGGTCACTGTCACAGAATAAGGGATAAGGCATTTAGGACTGAGTTGAAGAGGTATTTCTTCACCCAGAGGGTGTCGAATCTTCAGAATTCTCTACCCCAGAGGGCTGTGATGGACAATCTTTTAGTTCATTCAAAACAGAGATCGATATTAAGAAAATCAAGGGATATTACTATTGATTTATTATTGTCACATGTACTAAGATACAGTGAAAAGTTTTTATTTTATGTGCTATCCAGACAGATCATTCTGTACTTAAGTACATCCAGGTAGTAAAAAGGAAAACAAGATGCAGAATATAGTGTTACAGTTACAGAGAAAGTGCAGTGCAGGTAGATAAATAAAGTGCAAGGGCCACGACGAGGTAGATTGGGAGATCCAAGAGTTCATCGTTTAGCGTATGAGAGGTCCGTTCAAGAGTCTAATAACAGCGAGATAGATTAGTGCTGGAAAATAGAGATTAGCCATTATCTTCATGAAGGGCAGAGCAGGTTTGAAGGGGGAAATGGCCAGTTCCTGCTCATACTCTTATCTTCTCAAATGTTTTCACTCTTTGAGGAAGAAATTCGTCGAGTATCACTGGTGCTAAATGTGTGTACAAGTGTTCACCTCCCGCACAATGACCTCAGTGAAAGTGAATGTGTGGAGGAAATATAGCTAATAACAGGACTCTCACATTCATTTGGCCCAGAGATTATCTGAACATCTCCCTGCTGTATTACTGATGGTACAAGCCATGATAGGTTTAATGTTAACAGTCTAAACAGAAGAAAGAGAATGATGGATCATGGAATAAAAATGATTGATTGGATGACAAGGATTTTAAAGTGCTTTACTTCAAAAGTATTCTGCCACTTACTTCCTGTAAGTTTATATTTATTTTACAACAGTTGAAATATCCCTGGGATTGCAATAGTTCCACTATGTTTCAATGTCACATTGTGAAAGTCAAAGGATTAGAAATTCAGTCACATTTGGTGAAAAATGCCAGGCAGTTTTTGGAATCAGAATCCTGAGCTTCAAAGATCTCTGAAGGATGTATGACTTAAAACTGGCAGCCTCTTTATAACGGTTTTCATTTTAAATATGTAAATGAGAAGTCCAGCTCCCATGTTAGGCCACCTGGCAGGAACAGTATACCTGAGGGTAAACACCCTCTCCTCCCTTCTGGCCTTCTTCAGCAGAAACCTAATAAAGCTCATATATAGGGAGGAAGAGAACATCTGTACGATTCAATGAGTGTTGAATAATTGCTCAAAAAAATCACTATATACATATTTTAAGAGAACCGTAAACTACGTAGCAATCGTAACATATGATACAAATCACACTTAATATTCATTTACCTGCCCACTCAAGGACCTCATTTAACTCCCAGTGGCAAACCACCCTGGATTTCACCATTCACAATGGACATGGGCAGTTCTAAACAGGATCCGAATGGGACATGTGTGATATGACCACTCCGAACACAACTCGCTCATCAAACCTTCCTCTCCCTGTGAATGCAGTAATGGATCAAAAAGTGGGCTCAATCAAGCCCGCTGTCCATACAAATTTGATTTAGTTCTGCGTTTGGTTTAAACTGCAGCCCTCCTGTAACCGGTTGCACCACTTAGTCAGAAAATTCTGGTTTGAACACTTGTCGACTTGAGTATTAAATTCAGCCCGACTTTCCGGTGCAGTTACAAGAGGATGTTACAGTGTCAGAGTTCCTGTCCTTTGGAAATAGTGGGCTCTCCACTCTTGTACAGGATACCTTTGAAGGAAGGGGGCAGGAGAATTCTCTTCTGACTGAGCATTTTACACCACTGTTGAGGTCAGAGTGGGAGTGGGATGGAGAATTAATGTGGCAGGCCACAGGAAGCTCAGGGTCATTCCTGCAAACTGAGCTCAGTTATTTTTTTGTCTGACCTTCTGGGCATGTCCTACAGTCTCACCATTAGCAACACATCACACACACAAAAAATCTTAATCTGATTTTATCTCGGCCCTCAAACACCACATCAGGTTATCCGATCTCACTCTATCGGAGATATTCCTTTTGTTCCACCCCTCCCCACACTCCCCTCCCCCCCAACATTTTCTGCTACCTAAACTAACGTTTTCTCTCTTTCCCAGTTCTGATGGAGGCTCCCAGACCTGAAACATTAACCATTTCTCTTTCCACGGATGCTGCCTGAGCCCCCAACTGTTTCCAGCAAAGTCTGTTTTCATTTTAGATTTCCACCACCTAAAATCTCTTTTTGATTTCACAATATTTACTTTTGAATTCTGGCTCACATTTAACCATAAATTAACATCATTGCAGAGTGCTGTCGAGAGCCTTCATCTGGATCTTTTCAGTCCAGATAAAAGGTCTCGAACCAAAGCATCGAATGCCCATTTCCCCCCCCACAGATGCTGCTCGACCCACTGAGTTCCTCCAGCAGAACAAACAACAAGACGCTGGAGGAACTCAGCAGGCCAGGCAGCATCCGTGGAGAAAAACAGATGGTCAACATTTCGGGTCAGGACGCTTCTTCAGGGCTGAAGATAGGAAAAGGGGAAAGGTTTGTTTGTCGCTCCAGATTCCAGCATCTGCAGTCTCTTGTGTCTCCATTGCAAGGTGTTGTTGGCTATTGTCAAATTGATGACCATATTTGCCTTCAATATGAAACTACATTTCAAAATGACTTCATTATCTGTAAAGTGCTTTAGGAAGTACAAAAGTCATGAAAGTTGCTCTGTAACTGCAAGTGTGATTCAACGTGCCCACTAGTACGTGAAGAAACACATAGTAGCACATAGTATGTGATGCGTAGTGACATAGATTCTCTGTTCAATCCTGGGGTCTTGCTCACATCTACCTAGATACTGAGAATTTCCATTTTTCTTTATGACTTAGGAGGCCATTCAGTCCATCGAGTCGGTGCCTGGTTGCAGAGCAATCCCATTCCCCCATTAATTTTCCCCATCACCTCTTCTCCCCACATTCCCAACAATTCTATCTACACCTAGAGCAATTTACAGTGCTCAATGAATCTACAACCCACACGTCTTTGGGATGTGAGAGGAAACCAGAGCAACCAGAAGAAAGGTACACGGTCACAGGGAAATCTTAAAGATTTCATTACATTTTCATAATTAGTGAATTTTTTTGACGTTTCTGAATGTCAGGACAACCTGCCAAATCTTTTCATTTGCTTTTAGGGTGGGGCTTATTCTGGGCTGGGACAAGATTTGGGACAGTTTTGGGAAAGGAGTTTTCATTAGGGTAATCTGCACAAGATACGTTTGGACAATGTGTATCTGGCTGTTTCAATGCTGATCAGAATGTTTGAGACATGTTTTATTGGTTGTTAATAATTTGCTTTGGAAGGCACAGCTGGCAATTGCAGTTAATTGACAGCTTAAGACAAAGTACAAGTTATTCGAGTATGCTTTGCAATATCACGTGTGGTATTAGATAGATCAGAGCTAAGGAGATCTAAGGGTGGTGGGTATATGGAATGAGCTGCCAAAGGAACTGGTAGAGGCGGCTATAATTACGTTTTAAATGGCATTTGATAAGGTAAGATATCTTTATTAGTCACATGTACATTGGAACACACAAGTGAAATGCATCTTTTGCGTAGAGTGTTCTGGGGGCAGCCCGCACGTGTCATCATGCTTCCGGCGCCAACATAGCATGCCCACAACTTCCTAACCCGTACGTCTTTGGACTGTGGGAGGAAACCCATACAGACATGGGGAGAACGTACAAACTTCTTACAGACAGAGGCCGGAATTGAACCTGGGTCGCCGGCGCTGTAATAGTGTTACGCTAACCACTACGCTGTCATGCCTGCCCATTTGGATAGGAAGTGATAGGAAAGGTTCAGAGGGATGTGGGCCAAATGCAGGAAAATGAAACTAACTCAGGAAGAAACATTGGTTGGCATGGATAAGTTGGGCTGAATGGCCTACTTTGGTGCTGTATACTTCTATGAGAATGTGCAAATTCCACATTGACAGCACCAGGGTTAGGATTGAAATCTAAGTCACATGACCTCCCAACTTCTATACTCAATGCCTGATTTATGAAGGCCAGAATGCCAAAAGTCTTCTTCACCACTCTGTCTACCTGTCACTCCATTTTCAGGGAACCATGTACTTGTACTCCAAAGTCCCTCTGTTCTACAACAATCCCCAGACCCTGCCATTCCCTGTGAAAGTCTTACCTGGATTTGACATTCCAACTCGCACTTATCTGAATCAAACTCCATTTGCTCTTAAACTTTATTTGCCATTTATAGTAAAGGTTTCAAGGGATATGGGCCAAATGTGGCCAAATACTCAGATAGACATCTTGCTCAGCATGGATGAGTTGGGCTGAAGGGCCTGTTTCCGTGCAATATAACTCTATGACTCTATGACAAGCAGAAGATGAACTTACTAGGATGTGCATAGCAGGGAAGAGTTGGCCAATGGTGGCTCTATTCTCTGGAAAACAGAAGGATTTAATCTAATGGAGATAGCAAAATTACAAAGGCAAAGATTGAGAAGGTGCTTCTATTTGGAAAGCCTAAAGTAAGATAGATGCCATTAAGAAACTCAGAAGAATCCTCTTTACTCAAAAAGTGTTTAGAATATGGAATATGCTAATAGAAGAAGTTAGAAGGAATACCATAGTTCTGTTGAAAGGACCTATAAGGGAGAAGGAAACAAAGGGTATAGCAATACAGTTGGGTGTAGTATGAAGGCAAGAGGATTACGTGGAACATAAAGACCAGTTAAAGCTATTTGAACACAATGTCCTGTTTCTAATACACTTTAATTTTTGGGGGGATTGCTGGATATTTTATTAATGCTATAGTTTTACACTCAGAAATGGAATTACATTCAGACTGCATAAATTTTTCGATTTTGCAGATGCAAAAGCTGGATTCACAACGGCTGCCCGACTGAGTGAAGCACACCTTCACTCGAGGTGCCAATTATCAATGGGTTTATGCAATTGGCCATAGCTTGTTAAATAAACCATATCAGAAGGAAACAATTTTCATATTCTTTAATATAATTAAACGGTCCCTTGCCCAGTCCCAATACTAATTGATGCTTGTCTGTTGTTGCTCTAAGCCTTAATAAATGCTCATTAAACTTGGGTAATTTGTTAAACCGTTGGCAAGTTGTAAATAATATATTGGTTTTAAAGAAACAAAATGAAAGAATAAATATTTATTCCCTGCCAGGATTAAAACAAATAACATCAATTCACTGTTAGGAACCCCGGGAATTTTTCGTTCCTTTTTACAAGACCACAGGAAAGGCATAGATATTGAATTGCTGACTGACCATATTGCTAAATGGACCTCCTTGTGGAAGTTCGACTCTTCTAACATTACCTGGATACAGGGAAAGGCATCTAAATCAATACAGAATATCTTTCAGTGAAGGCATAATTCTGATGGTATACTGAGTATTAATATCCTGAAATAGCATTTCATAAACCAGGCATCAAGTGAGACATTTCTGTTTTACTGAATGAATTGTTATTGCACATTGCTTGCAATGTCTAATAAGAATATTCCATTAATCCAGACTTGTCATTCCTTCTCTAATTTTCATTCTTTTTATCAAATAACCTGTGAAAAATGGACTTCTGATCCGAGGTGTTTTAATACAGTTTGACATTGCTGATTTTCATATCAGTTCTCTCCTGCATTACAACACCAAAGAAGGGAACATTCCAAATATCTTCATACTGATTTTTTTTTACCTTAAGAAATATTGTGAGTGTTTAAGACCTGGAAAAAGGCCCCAAAAAATGTAAAGTTGTATTTGGAGTTCACTTGGGATAGCACAAAGGCCCGAGTGGCCTCCTTTCATGCTGTATATTTCCTTGATTCTGTCAGTATTGAGACCCAGTGGATTCCAAGTTCAAACACCTCCCAACACCTTTCACTCTTTTGCTTCTATGTGCCCTTACCTGCTGAAGAGAAATAGGTCCTACCTATTTATTCTGCCACCCCCCTCCCCCTCTAGTTTTATACAATGCTATTAAGTTGTCCCCCTTCTCCATCTAAGGAAAGTGAGGTAGACCAGTACAGCACAGAAACAGGCCCTTCAGCCCAATTCATCCATGTCGACCATGGTGCCCACCAAGCTCATCCCATTTGCCTGCATTTGGCCCATATCCCTCTAATCCCCTCCTATCCATGTACTTATCCAACTGTCCTTTAAATGTTGTTATTGTACCTGCCTCTACCACTTCCTCTGGCAGCTCATTCCATGTACGCACCACCCTCTGTGTGAAGAAGTTGCCCCTCAGGTCCCTTTTAATCCTTTCACCTCTCAAACCTATGCCCTCTAGTTTTTAGTCCCCCTTCCCTGGGAAAATAACCATGCGCAATCACCCTATCTATACCCCTCATGATTTTATACACCTCTATAAGATCACCCCTCAATCTCCTATGTTGCTGGGCATAAAGTCCCACCTGCCCAACCTCTCCCTATAACTCAGGCCCTCAGATCCTGGCAGCATCCTCGTAAATCTTCTGCACTCTCTCTCGTTTAATGATGTCTTTCCTATAACAGGGCAACCAGAACTGTACACAATGCTCCAAGTGCAGTCTCACCAGCATCTTGTACAACTGCAACATAACATCCCAGCTCCTATAGTCAGTGCCCTGACTGATGAAGGCGAGCATGCCAAATGCCACCTTCACCACCCTGCCTACCTTTGATGCTGCTTTCGGAGATGGCCCGGGAAAACAATGTGGACCTATTATTGGGGAAAGGATGTGACCAATACTGGGAGTCTCCTGGAAAACCTCACCTCTCCCAATACACCAACCAGGCATTTCCAGGAACACACAGGAGATGGAAGCTGGACATTGCAAGGTGGCACTCCCACCTGCCCAATGCAAATTAATTGAGCCATTAGTCTACATCAGGTTGGCTCTGAGCGGCACATCATGTGCTCTAACTATCAGCTACAGCTGGATTTTCATTAAGCTAGAACAGTTTTAGAACATAGAACATTACAGCACAGTACAGGCCCTTTGGCCCACGATGTGCCGACATTTTATCCTGATTTAAGATCTATCTAAAGTGAGTTCAGAGAGCAGGTGAAGAGAGCAGTGAAACACCAGATCACCTCAATGCTTCAGTTCATTAATAAATAATCAGAATCAGAAAACTGAACCTCTGCGCCTCCCTCTGCAACTGGATCCTTGACTTCCTCATCGGGAGACCACAGTCAGTGCGGATCGGTAGTAACGTCTCCTCCTCTCTGACAATCAACACAAGCACAGCTCAAGGATCCGTACTTAGCCCACTGCTCTACTCTCTCTACACTCATGACTGTGTGGGTAGGCACAGTTCAAACACCATTTATAAATTTGCCAATGACACCACTGTTGTGGCCGAATCTCTGATGGTGATGATCGATCGACTGGGTTGAGTGGTGTCGCGACAACAATAATGATTTTGTAGCAGCTGCAGCGACACTAGTCGGTGGGCTGCAGAACAAAAACTGATTTATTTTCCCGCCTTGCGTGGGCCTTTTAAGAGGAACGGTTCCCGCCCACCGAAAACGGAAATGACGTATGCGCTACGTCATCAAACTTTTCCCGCGCGCGTGTTCTCCCCATCGCTCGGGGAAGACGAAGGCCCAATGCCATCTTGGGCCTAGCCGCTCCGACGACGCGCGACCCGACCGCCAAGCCAGTTCACTTGCTCGGACGGTGAGTCGCTACAGTTTTAATCAATGGTGAAGGAGGCTAAATCATGGAATCCAAGTGGTGACACAAGAGACCACAGATGCTGGAATATGGAGAATAAAAAACTGCTGGAGGAACTCAGCAGGTCGAGCAGCATCTGTGGAGACAAAGGGAAGGTCGACGTTTCAAGTGGAGACGCTGCATCAGGAATGTGGTGACATGGCCTTGCCGAGTGTCTCAGCACATGCTTCCACAGGCTGCTTCACTCAGATTAACATCAGTGACGTTCCTTGCTGAAGCACTCAAGCAAAGACTACGAAACAGTGATTAGTTCCCTAAGGTTGTTGATGGAACGCTGAAATCCACTTATGTCTGTATAGTCCTTCAGGCCATCTGCAGCTATTTCAGAAGAGTAGAAAAGTGTCTTAAAATTAGAAACACCATTGTGCCATCTTTAATTTTTCATTCCAGGCAAAGTAATACAACAGTTAGCCTCAGGCACTCTGCTCAGTGACTGTACGGGGGTTACTCATCTCAAGATGCACGTTCCTTTGTCTTAGCACTCCTGGGAACCAAACCCATCCCCTCCATACACGCCCCTAAGATGCTTGCTAATTACAAAGTCATAGAAAATTTATAACACAGAGGAAGGCCATTGAGCCCAGCGTGTCTGTGCTAGTTGAAAAACTTCACCAAGCCTACTTCTAGCATTAGGTCCATTGCCCTGTTGGCCACGATAGTTGAAAGTGGAGAAAAAGCTTTCTGGGTGGTGTCAAGGAGCTGGAGCCCATGAACTGGGAGCTCACAGAAGCCCTGTGTAAGCAGTGAAAGGAGTGTACTGTCCCACAAACTACTCACCCCACTCTTTCTTCTAGACACCTACTGATGTCAAACAACATATAGAACATAGAACAGTACAGCACAGGAACAGACCCTTTGGCCGACGATATTGTGCTGAATTAATTAAGCTGATGACACCTGATCCCTCTGTCTGCACATGGTCCATATCCCTCCACTGCCTAAGAGCCTTGTAAACACCACGATCGTATCTCCCTCCACCACCATCCCTGGCAGCGCATTCCAGGCACCCACCACCCTTTGTGTAAAAAACTTGCCCCGCACATCTCCTATGAACTTTCCCCCTCTCACTTTAAATGCATGCCCTCTCATATCAGACATTTCGACCCTGGGAAAAGAATACAGGCTGTCTATCTCTGCCTTTCATAATGTTATAAACTTCTTGCAGGTCTCCCCTCAGCCTCCGGTTCTCCAGAGAAAACACTAGTTTATCCAGCCTCTCATAATAGCATGTGCCCTCTAATCCAGGCAGCATCCTGGTAAACCTCTTCTGCACACTCTCCATATGCTCAACATCCTTCATATAACGGGGTGACCAGAGTTGAATGCAATACTCCAGATGCGGCCTAACCAGAGTTTTACAACAGTTTCATCCTCGATCTTGAGAGATGATGAAGATCGCCATTCATTACTGCATCTTCCCAAATGCATAGCTGAGCAGCTGCCTTACAGCCTCTGGCGACCCAGGTTTAATCGTGACCTCGGCTGCTGTTGGTGTGGAGTTTGCACGCTCCCCCCACTGACTGCGTGGGTTTCCTCCGGGTGCTCCAGTCTCCTCCCACGTCCCAAAGATATACGTGTGGATAGGTTAATTGGCCGCTGTAACATCCACCTGCTGTGTAGGTGAGTGATAGAATTTGGGGGAATGTGGGAAGAAAGAGGTGGGATTAGTGTGGGATTAGTTTAAATGGATGGTTGATGCTTGGTTCAGATTCAGTGGGCCAAAGGACCTGTTTCCATGCTGCATGAGGCTATGATTTACATAGAACATAGAACAGTACAGTGCAGAACAGGTCCTTCGGCCCACAATGTTCTGCCGACATAGCTAATCCCTCCTACCTACAGAATGCCCATATCCCTCTATTTTCCTCTCATTCATATGCCCATAAAAACCCCCCTTAAAAGCCTCCGATGAATTTGCCTCCACCACCCTATCAGGCAACACATTCCATGCACCCACCACTCCCTCGGTAAAAAAAATACCCCTCATGTCTGTTATGAACCTACCCCCCTCACCTTAAGTGCATGCCCTCTGGCATTGGATCGCTCAATAATGGGCAAAAGATATTGCTTGTCCACCCTATCTATGCAACTCATAATTTTATACACTTCCAACAGATCACCCCTCCGCCTCTGCCACTCCAAGGAAAAGAGCCCAAGTTTGTCCAGCCTCTCCTGATAGTACATGCCCTCTAATCCAGGCAGCATTCTGGTAAACCTCCTCCGCACCCTCTCTAAAGCCTCCACATCATTTCTATAGTGAGGTGACCAGAATTTAACTGGATTAAATTCCATTTGCTGCTTTTCTACGCAGCTGACCAAACCATCTCTGTCTTCCAAAGGCATTTTAGCCTTCACTCCAAGATGTTTTGAGCATAGGAGCAGGGATGACCTATTACAACTATACAGGGCCTTGGTGAGAACACGCCTGGAGTATTGTGTGGAGTTTTGATCTCCTGATCTAAGAAATGGCTCTGCTATTGTGGTAGCGCTACAAAGGTTCACCAGACCAACTTCTGGTATGGCAGGACTGGCATATGAAGAGAGTTTAGTTCAAACAGGTCCGTCCTCACTGGAGTTTAGAAGAATGAGAGGGGATCTCGCTGAAATGTACAAAATTTTTGACCAGTCTTAACAGGCTGGATGCAGGGAGGACGTTTCCCCTGGCTGGCTGGCTGGGAGTCGGGGGGGGTGGGGGGGGGCACGGGTGGAGGGGTGTCGAGAACCAGGGGTCAGAGTCTCAGGAGACAGGGTAAGACATTTGGGACTGAGATAAGGAAAAGTTACTTCACTCAAGGTTGGTGGACCTGTGGAATTATTTACCAATCCCAATTCACTGAATATACTTAAGGAGGAGATACATAGAATTCTGGACAAAAAAGATATTAAGAGGCATGGGAAGGCAGCAGAGTATGGTATTGAGACAGAGGATCAAACACTGAATGTCAGAGCAGCCTACTCCAGATCCTACTTTTCTGTGTTTCTGTTCCTATAGTTCTTGCAGTCTAATCATCTTCATCCTTGTCAACGATAATGGCCAATTTTTGAATAATCTACAAACTTCTTCACTATGCATCCTGCATTTGTTGAAGTCATTTCTGCTCTAAAAAAAACAAGACACTGAGTACTGAGGCCTGTAGAACCCCACTGGAGACACCCTTCCAGTCCCAAAAATACTTTTCAATCACCACCCTCAGCCGATTGGGATCCTTTTTTGCAACTCTCTCCTTACTTTTTTGACCAGCCTGCGATATGGGACCTTGTCAAAAGACTCGCCAAAATCAATATAGATGAGATCAAAGTTCATTCAGCTTAGTGAGACGCAAACTTCCCTGATCAAATCCGTGCATACATGTCCCTTATTAATCTGTGTGCTTCAATTCCAAAGGATAATGTAAGCTTTTATTGAGAGTACAATAATTTGCCTGCCACTGAGGTTAAACTAATTGGCTTATAATTACGCAGTTTATTCTTCAAACATCAACATGTAGAGCATAAAATTG
Source organism: Pristis pectinata (assembly GCF_009764475.1). Lineage (NCBI taxonomy): Eukaryota > Metazoa > Chordata > Chondrichthyes > Rhinopristiformes > Pristidae > Pristis > Pristis pectinata. The sequence continues at coordinate 13,063,219 of NC_067409.1, read as the reverse complement.
GAAAAATTTGAATGGGATCACAGATCCTTTACACTACACACCCTAGTCTCATTCCCTCCACCACCAGCACACTGTGGCTGTAATGTGTACCATCTACAAGAATATTACATTTGCTGTCCCAGAGTCCTCTGACAGCATCTCTACCACCAAGAGGGACTGGACAGCGGCCACATGGACCGCCATTTCCTTCTCCAAGTCACACACCATCCTGATTTGGAAATACAACGCCAGTCCTCGTCATTGGGTCTAAATCCAGCAACTCCTTACCTAACAGGAGTACCTTCACCCGGAAAAACTGCCGTGGTTCAAGAAGGCCACCATTCCATCAAGAAGCATTTTGATAGGCACTTGAATAAGCAAGGCAGAGAGAGATATGGAACGTAGACAGGTGGAATTATTATAGATAGGCATGATGGTTGGCATAGACACAGTGGGCCGAAGGGCCTGTTTCTATGCTGAATTAAGGATGTTTCTATCCTCAGTTAAGGATGGGCAACAAATGCTGGCCTTACTGTTAATGTCTTCATCCCAAAAATGAAGAAATAACAAAAGTTTTGTTCTCTGTCTAAAGGCATCTCCCTCATATTCTATATGCACTTGTCTTTGAGATTTATTGGCTAATAATGTTGAAACACTTGCCGGCAGTTGTCTGCAGTTCAAAGTAAGTGTTGTAAATGGAGAAAGAAAAAATGCAATCCACAAACTCTGCACAGCAACATTAAACAAACAAAATAACACTCCACTCCACCCCTGCTCCCCTCCCCTACCTGGCACAATCTTCCCATCATGTGGCACTCCTCCCCAGTCCACCATTCACCTCAGCCTCCTTTCTCCCCAGTCCACCAATCACGTCGGCCTCCTTTCTCACCACTCCCCTTCTCCTCAACGGGTGTCTGTGTGGTTAGTCTGGGACTCTAGCTCAGTCTGGAATTGTCTCTGGGCATCTCTGATGCTTTGTGAAGGTCGTACCTAGATTTCCTGCTTAGGTCAGGGTCACCCAACTTGAACGCTTCAGACCTGGACTTCAATCAGGAGACACAAGAGATTCAGCAGATGCTGGAATCTGGAGCAACATACACAGAAAATGCTGTAGGAACTCAGCTGGTCAGGCAGCGTCTATGGAGAGAAATAAACGGTCGATGTTACGGGTCGACACCCTTCATCAGGACTGGAAAGGAAGAGGGCAGAAGCCAGAATAAGAAGGTCAGGGGAGGGGGAGGAGCAGGCAGGTGATAGGTGAGTTCAGGTGATGGGGGAAGGTAGCAGGGTGGGGGTGGGGGAGTGGATCTCGGTTCATCCACTGAGGAACACTCAGATTGACTGCTTTGGCATGCAGTCCTTAGCACATCATTTTGGTTGGGAATAGACTGAGTAGGTGCTAATTATCTGGAGTGGATTTGTCCTATATCCTTGCATTAATTTTATCTGCAAGCATATATAAAATTCCCTTTGAAGTTCTCTATCAAATCTGTTTCCACTGCACTTTCAGGTAGAGAATTCCAAATCACGGCAGCTAGCTGTGTGACAGAAACTGCCTTTGACGGATTTATGTTTTTGCTTCATTTGTTTCAGTGAGCTGAATTCAGACTGACATGCTTTAACACTGATTAATATCGGAACATCGCCATTCTTTTTATAAGCAGTTCTGTCCTTAAAGTAAGTGTTGACATTGAGCTTGACGAGACTGTTAAGTATGCTCTTTAGTCAAATTCAAGTATCCCTTAAGCAAAAACGAATGAGATTGTCTGTGCTATCAAGAAAGAATGCACACAATAGTAACAATTGGTTCAAGGTGATGTATGGGTGAATTAACTCAAGCCTGCGTTAATCAATAACCATTAATCAGTGGAACGTTCAGAAATGCAAACCTTTCCTGCTTAAGTATTTTAAAGCTTCCCACATCCCTTTGTGAAAGGTTATTATTTTTCACAGGTGTAAAAAACAAACTGCTGGAGGAATTCAGTGGGTGGAGGCAAAGGGTTTCAGGTCATGCCCTTTCATCAGGACAGAACAGGTCACAGATGCTGTCTAGCCCGCTGAGTTCCTCTAGCTCTTTGCTTCTTGCTCTACGTCCCAGCATCTGCAGCCTCTTGTCTCCATTTTTCACAGGTGCCCTGACATATTTCCTCTGCCCCACCACTTATCTTAACAAGTTCCTGTGGAACACCTTCAGCATCGATAACTAACTAACAATTGCAGCAAACTTTGAGATTTATTGAGTAATAATGTTCAAGCATTTGTCAGCAGTTGCCTGCAGTTCAAAGTAAGTGTCATAAATGGAGACAAAGAAATGCAGTCCACAAACACAGCTCAGCAAAATTAAATAAATAAAATGGGCAATCTATATAGCAGTGAGGACCTAATACAAAAGCAAAATATTGTAGATGCTGGAAATCTGAGGTAAAATCAGAACATGTTGAACTGTGGAGAAACAAACAGGCCTCCTGTTTTCTAAACCGTCACTTCCAACATTCTTCCCTCCTCATTTTCCCTTTGCATCTTAAAACTGCTTCTAACTCTTACTGTTTCTGGCACTGATGAAACGTTATCAATTTGAAATGTTTACCGTTTCTCTCGCACAGTGATGTGCATTATTAAAAAGCAGATCTCTTAGAAAAATCATTTGATAAATCTTCTCTTTCTCCCCAAACACTGCCTCCTGTCCCATTCAATGACAAACCCATGTCACTAACTTCCCTCCAATCATCTTATCTAATAATTTTTCATCAAATTACTTGTCAAAGTCTAAATAGGCAATACATATAACTTCACAGCAACTTCTCTCTTGAGTACATTTCATCTCTTTCAGTTTGTCCGTCAAGTGTGTTGTCACAAAAAATCTGTCAACTTTCTTTTCTTTTCAAAGAAAATCAGCATGATTATTGTAATGTGGTTCTAGGCAATTTTTCTGTAACTTCATCCAAGCATCACATCAATTCCACCAAACCCAGCACGTTGTATAGACTGTATAGAACATAACTCAGATGGAGACATAAGAGGATGTAGATGCTGGAATCTGGAGCAAAAAACGAGCTGCTGGAGGAACTCAGCGGGTCAGGCAGCATCTGTGGCGGGAAATGGACAGTCAACGTTTTGGGTCGAGACCCTTCATCTGGAACTCGGATCACGATTTTCTTGACCAGTTCCCTTCACTTCAAATCCACTTTGCATTCCCAGCATACAACATGGAACTTTAACAATGTTATCAGCAACATTAAAACTTAGCCATTTACTCAACTTTTTCACTTATTTCAACCGTCCACTCCCACTTCAATACACTCTGACCCTGAAGCTGCTTTTCTCAAATCTATGTACTATTTGGTTCAACTTACCAAGCCACTTTATGCAATGTACAGGAAGTGTCAATGTGCCAATTGCAAAACTGTACATAAATGCATAAGTGCATTAAAAAATGCTACAAGAACACATTTCTTCCATCAGTGTCAATGTCAAAACTTTCACACCATGTAAGATATGACATAACGCTTCTGTGTTTGGATAAAGGAGCATCCACATCACAGCCATCTTTCTGACTGCTGTTCCTGCTGTAATCTTTCATCAAGTAAACTAATCCCAATCTATGGAAGGAGGCTCAATCACCTCTTTCTGGTTACTCCATCTCCTTCAATTTATTAAGTTCCTTGCCCAATATCATACGAAAGCTTGAGAACATGTACCACCAGACTTGAGGACAGCTTCTATCCCACTCTTATCAGACTCTTGAATGGACCTCTCATATGCTAAAAGATGAATTCTTGAACTCTTGATCTCCCGATCTACCTTGTTGTGGCCTTTGCACTTTATTTGTCTACCTGCACTGCCCTTTCTGTCTGGCTGTAACACTAGATTCTGAACATCAAATTGTCAAACTTCCAGTAACCTCTCCCCCTTTTCCCCATTTTTTTCTCTCTCTCTCCTCCTGATCCACTCTCCCTCTTTCTCCTCCCCCACCATCTCCAACTGCCCGTCACCCACACACTCCTCCCACTGGTTCCCCTCCCCACCTCCCTCCCTTTATTCCGTGCCCCACCTTCTTCTCCTATTAGATTCCATCATCTTTAGCCCTTTGTCACTTCCACCTATCACCTCCCAGCTTCCGACATCATTCCCACTCTCCCCCCTCCCCTCACCTGGATCCACCTATCACCCACCAGCTCTTGCTCCACCCCATCCCTCCACCTTTTTATACTGGCCATCTCCCCTCTTTCTTTCAGTCCAGATGAAGGGTCTCGACCTGAAACATCAACTGCCCATTCCCCTCCATAGATGCTGCCCGACCCACTGAGTTCCTCCAGCACTTTGTGTGTTGCTCCAGATTCCGCATCTGCAGTCTCTTGTGTCACTGTATTCTGCATTCTGTTTTCCCTTTTACTGCCTTGATATAATTGTCAATGGTATGATCTGTCTGGATGGCATACAAAAAAAAGCTTGTTACTCTATCTTGGTGCAAGTGACAATAATAAACCAACACCAGTATCCATTCCTGATGGAGAAGAAATTTCCTACAACTCAATATTGGGAAGACCAAAGCCACAGTCTTTACAGCAGCCACAATCCCCATTCCCTAGTCCTGGTTTTCCCACTCACTGGCACCTGTCTGAAGTTGACTCAGACAGTTCACAACCTTGGCGTCTTATTTGGTTAAGCCAAGTCAAGCTTCCCCACAAGTATCTAGGGCAGGCACGGGATTGTAGCGGTTAGCATAACGCTATTACAGCATCAGAGACCCAGGTTCAATTCCGGCCGCTGTCTGTAAGAAGTTTGTACGTTCTCCCCATGTCTGCGTGGGTTTCCTCCGGGTGATCCGGTTTCCTCCCACATTCCAAAGACGTACGGGTTAGGAAGTTGAGGGCTTGCTATGTTGGCGTCAGAAGCGTGGCGACACTTGCGGGCTGCCCCCAGAACACTCTACGCAAAAGATGCATTTCACTGTGTGTTTCGATGTACATGTGACTAATAAAGATATCTTATCTTATCTTACCTGCAGTATTATGGAGATCCACCTCTGTAGTTTTATCCCATCCGGTCAGTCCCAACTCATCTGCCACTTTTTCTCCCATTCTCTCTTCCCTTTACATTTTGTTCAGTACTACTTGGAATTTAATCCAGAAGATTAGCTTCTTTTATTCTCTTTTCAGCACAAATTAAATATTTAAAGGGACATTTACTTCTTGCACATCATTGTTATGGAAACCAAAGATCTTTCCCTGCATTAATTGTTCTCGACTGTGTAAGTGCAGCTCAAGGAAGTAACAAAGACATTGGAACACACTGAGGAAGTCAGCAGGTCAGGCAGCATCTGTGGAGGGAAATGGACAGTTGACATTTCAGATTGAGCCCCTTCATCTGGACTGCAAAGAAAGAGGAGAGGTAGCTTCTACCTTTCTTTCAGTCCAGATGAAGGGTCTCCACCCGAAACATCGTCTGTCCATCTCCATCCATAGATGCTGCCTGACACAGAGTTCCTCCCCTACTTTGTGCGTTGCTCCAGATTCCAGCATCTGCGGTCTCTTGTGTCTCTAATAAAGCAGTTGGCTCCTTCTGTTGGGCAAAAGCATCTACTGTGAACGTATCACAATGGATGATAACTTGAAATGGAAAATCTGCAGGGCTCTGGGGAAGGGGTGAGGGAAAGGAACAAACTGGATGACACTTTCAGTAAGCTGACACAGGGAAGATGAGTCATGTGGTCCTCCATCTGTGGTTCCATGAGACTTTGGCTGGGATCTCAAACATACAAGGAGCGGCACAACGAAGCAGAGAGTGGTATTGCTGCCTCACATCCCCAATGACCCGGGTTCAATCCTGACCTCAGGTGCTGTCTGTGACCACATATGTTTTCTTTGAGTACTCCAGCTCCTAATTACTACACTACACTAGGTCAAATTCTGCCTTAATATCAAAGACCTACTCCCGCCCCTCCTATGGAATTCTATGGAATTCAGCTCTTTGGTCCACATTTGGACCAAGGGTGTGATGAGTTGAGAAGTTGAGTGGTCCTGGAGAAACCGAAGATGGACACCAGTGTGCAAGTTATTGGTACACATGTGCTGCTTGATGCTGACAATTGAGAGAACAGCGATTGGGCAGTGGTCAGCCAGATCAGATTTGTCCTGGTCTTATGAACCTGGGCATTTGTCCACATTCTGCGGTTGATGTCAGAGTTGTAACTGTATTGGCTGGAGACACATTTCATTCTGATGTACAGATCTCCAGTACTCCAGAGCAAATAGTGCTCCAGAGCTCCGCGGGTCAGGCAGCATCTGTGGGGAAAAAGCGATAGTTGGCGTTTCAGGTCGAGACACCGCATCAGGACGGGATCTCTTTGCCTCCACAGATGCTGCCTGACCTATTGAGTTCCTCCAGCAGTTTGCCTTTTGCTCCAGATTCCAGCATCAAAGTCAAAGTCGAGTTTAGTGTCACATGCACAAGTATGTGTATGCACAGGTGCAATGAAAAACCTACTTGCAGCAGCATCACAGGCACACAGCATCAGATAAGCAGCATTCACAAGAAAAACATAAATTAAACACAATTTTTACAAGAGAGAACACAATTAGAACAGTCCTGATGGGTCTCCACCTGAAACATCGACTGTATATTTCCTTCCATAGATGCTGCCTGACCTGCTGAGTTCCTCCAGCATTTCATGTGTTGCTTTAGAACAGAAAAAAAAACAAAGTCTATTTTAGTGCAAAGTGATCAAAGTGGTCATAGTGTTGCTAAACCGTAGTGATTCGGGTTGTGCAGGTCGGTTCAAGAACCGAATGGTTGAAGGGAAACAACTGTTCCTGAACCTGGTGGAGTGGGACTTCAGGCTTCTGTACCTCCTGCCCGATGGTAGTTGTGAGCAGTCTCTTGTGTCTCCAGTACTCCAGCTGGGACATTGTCTGCTCCCATAGCCTTTACTGTGTCCAGTGCACTCACTTGTTTCTTTCTTCCAATATAGAGTGAATTGAATTGACTGAGGACTGGGTTCTGTGATAGTTGGGATGGCAGGAGAAATCAAGGTGGATCATCCAATGTGTATTTCTGGGTGAATGTGGTTGTGAATGCTTCAGCCATGACTTTTGCGGAGCACTTTTGCAGAGTGGAGGAGCAGACTTGATGGGCTGAATGTCCTACTTCTGCTCCTTTGTCTTGTGATCTTGTGATCCTTTGCATTCACATGTTGAGCCCAGCAATGTGGGAAATGGGGATATGCTTGGAGCTTCGCCCTCCCTTTAACTCTTTAATTCTCCACCACTGTTCACAGCTTGCTGTGGCGGGACTGCAGATCTTCGAACCAATCCGTTGAGCTGTGCTAAGTGACTCACTGTCGAAGTGCCGAAGCTTTTCCAAAGCAGCAGATCAGAAGCTATGAAATATCCCCCCAGTTGACTGGACAAGTGCAGTTCCAAAATCACTCAAGAAGTTGGAGACCATCCAAAACAAAGCATCCCGCTTGATTGGAAACCCATCCACCATCCTAAACATTCATCACTTCCTCCGGGGCTGCAGTGTGAACCACCCACAAAAAAAAATAGTCTGCAGTTATTCGTCCCAAACCCATGGCCTCCATCAGCAAGAAGCACAAGAAGACCACTAGCCCCCACAAGCTTCCATCCTAGTCACACACAATTCTGACTTGCAAGTATATCAGCATTCCTTCGCCATCACTGGGTGGTTCTGGATCTCCCTCCTCAACCACATTGTCTGAGCGCTGTAAGAAACAGGAGCAGAAGGTCGTCATTTGGGCCTTCACACCTGGTCTACCATTCAACAAGATCTTGGCTGACCTTCTTCTTCACCATTTTCTTGCCTTGGCTCCATATCCTCAATAAATCTCCGTTTAGAATGTAATCAACGACTGAGCCTCCACAGCTTCTTGTGGCAAAGAATTCCAGAGAAAGTGGGTGCACAGTGGCACAGCTAATAGAGCACTGCCTCATAGTGGCAGTGACCCAGATGGACTCTTGACCTCACAATCTACCTCATTATACAAGATACAAGATATTTATTCATTAGTCACATGTATACTGAAACACAGTGAAATACATCTTTTGCGTAGAGTGTTCTGGCAGAAGCCCACAAGTGTCGCCACGCTTCCGGCGTCAACATAGCCTGCCCGCAACTTCCTAACCCGTACCCCTTAGTTTGACACTGTTTCCACTGGGTAAATCAGGGTAACATCAACTGTGCTCCTGCCCTGTCAGGGATCATAAGAATTATGTACATCTAGGTGGGATCACCTCTCATGCTTCTATATTGAGAGGTAAACCTTCACTGCCAGGAATCAGTCTGGTGAACTTTCACTGAACTCCTTCTATTGCAAGTATATCCTTCTTTAGGTAGAGACACCAGACCTGTGCACATTATTCCAGCTACAATCTCACCAGGACCCTATATACAGTAATTATGTCAACATGTCTCTACTCTTGTATTCCAATCTTTTTACGTTAAATGGCAAAATACCTTTTTCCCTTTCTCATTGTTTCGTATACCTGCATGTTAGCATTTAGTGTTTTATGTACAAGGACACTCGGGTCTATCTATACATGAATACCTTATTGGCTGCCTGCACTGCACTTTCTCTGTAACTGTTACACTTCATTCTGCATTCTGCATTCTGCTCTTGTTTTACCCTGTACTATCTCAATGCACTATGTTGATCTGCATGAACGGTATGCAAGACAAGCTTTTCACTGTACCTCAGTACAAGCGACAATGATAAGCCAATTCCAATTCAATCCCGACCTTGGGAGTTGTCTATGTTGAGTTTGCACGTTCTCCCTGTGGAGTTTCCTCTGGGTGCTTGGGTTTCCTCCCACCTCCCAAAAACAAGTAGGTTGGCAGGTTAAATGGCGACAGTATATTGCTCCTAGTGTGTGGGTGACTGCTGGAGTCTGAGGGGATCTGGAGAGAATAAAACAAATGATATCAATATAGGATGAGCGTAAATGGGTGGCTGATGGTCGCACAGACTCCAAGGAATACAGGGCCTGTTTCTGTGGGATATCTGTCTATGACTTCTCCCTTTAAGTGAAGAAGCTTCTCCTTATTTTGCCCTAGATGTCCTACTCCTTATTTTGAGACTGTATCCTCTGGTTCCAGGCATTTCAGCCAAGGAACCATCCTCCCAGTATTTATCCTGTCAAAACCTCTGAGAACATCTAAGCAATTCAAGAATGTAGCAACAAACAATCTGGTCGCAGAGCTCAGCGGGTCAAGCAACATCTGTGGGAGGAGTTCTTTCCCCCCCACGGACACTGCTCGACCCGCTGAGTTCCTCCAGCAGATTGTTTGTTGCTCCAGATTCCAGCATCTGGGGCCTCTTGTGTCTCAATTCAAGAATGTGTTTCACTTCCAGCTCCTCAATGCCAATTAGGGATGGGAAAGTAATATTGACTTTGCCCACACTCCAAAGATATGAATTTTTAAAAATGATAAAGGCAAAATTATTAATGTAAAATCAAAGCAGTCAGCAAGCAGCTTCCAATAACTTCATTAGCAAGATCTCCCTCACACTGGAGCCAAATGTACTCAATCTCCAATCCCCAGATTGTACTGAAATTGCCCGTGTACCTGTCATTTGCTGCTATTTTCTTTCCGTTTTAGTATCTGTTCTGACTCAACTCTTTTGTCTTCCTAAAAGCCTGCTGCAGGTGACCTTTTCACAGTACATTGGTACTTCCAGAGATTTTCAACACATATTTCAAATCCATTTACTGGTTTTAGGTCCATGAGATGCCACACTGGATGGAATTTGCATATCTAAATTCAAACCCCATCTCTTGTTCCTTCCTCCCGTTGCTATTAGCTTTCAAAGGAGACACCTCCAGACTGACAGGTGACAGCAGCATTACATCCGAAACAACAGCCAGCCTTTCACTTTGATGTTATAACTCAGCTGTGAGGGAGTCATCACAATGTGTTTACACCTGCTGCCATTCCATCCCATCATGACACCAGCCATATTCACTGTTGGAGCAGGAGCATTAATTATCCCATGCTTTGTTCGATCAGGAGCATTAGCCTGTGCACTGCCTGACCTGGAGTATTAAGTCTGTACATTGGAGCAAACAAACAATGTTGGAGGAACTCAGCAGATTCAGCAGCATCTGTGGAGGCAAAAGCATAGTCGATACTTTGTGTCCAGACTCTGGATCAGGTCTGAGAGTGTAAAACAGGGTAGAGCCAGGATAAAGCGGTGAGGGGGAGGGGGTAGGCAGCTGCCAGGCAAGAGGTGGAACCAGATGTGGAGGGGGATGATGAGCAGATGGAGCCAGGTTGGGGGCAGGGAGGGGGCAGGTGGAGACAGAGGCTGGAAGGCGGTAAGTGGAGACACAAGAGACTGCAGATGCTGGAATCTGATAAGCAAGAAAGGTGATGTGGAGCCAGATGTTGTGTGGGGGGATGGGGGTGGAGATGGGCAGATGGGACCAGTTGGGGAAGGAGGTAGGAGACCCTGACAGTGAGGTGTGTGGCAGGTGGGTGAGAGGCAGATGGGACCAGTTGGGGAAGGAGGTAGGAGACCCTGACGGTGAAGTGTGTGGCAGGTGGGTGAGAGGCAGATGGGACCAGTGCTGGGGGGGGAATTGGTTAGACAGGAGACAATGATAAGGGCTGTAATGTTGGTGCCGGGAGTGGGTCTGACGAGATTGCTCTACTGGGCGCAACATTGACCTGATAACCGGAATTGTCTCTTATGTGGTATTGGTATTGGTTTATTATTGTCACTTGTACCAAGGTACAGTGAAAAACTTGTCTTGCATACCGTTCGTACAGGTCAATTCATTACACAGTGCAGATGCACTGGGTTAGTACAGAGTGCATTGATGTAGCACAGGTAAAAACAATAACAGTACAGAGCAAAGTGTCACAGCTACAGAGAAAATGCAGTGCAATAAGGTGCAAGGTCACAACAAGGTAGATCGTGAGGTCAGAATCCATCTCATCATATAAGGGAACCGTTCAATAGTCTTATCACAGTGGGGTAGAAGCTGTCCTTAAGTCTGGTGGTACGTGCCCTCAGGCTCCTGTATCTTCTACCCGATGGAAGAGGAGAGAAGAGAGAATGTCCCAGATGGGTGGGGTCTTTGATTATGCTGGCTGCTTCACCAAGATAGTGAGAGGTAAAGACAGAGTCCAAGGGGGGGAGGCTGGTGTCCGTGATGCGCTGGGCTGTGTAGCTTTGACATGTTTTGTGTATTTGCCAGTTTCAGATCTGTGCCCTGTACACCCGAGACCATCCATTTAATGTACATCAGAAGAAACCATCGTCCTAGTACTGAACCCTAGGGAAATCCACTGTATACCTACCCCCAATTCTTTATGGCTACCACACTCTGTTCTCCATATCCCAGCCAATTTTACATTTATGAACAACTGTTGAAAGTTTCCTGACTGGTTTCATCATGGTCTGGTATGGCAATTCGAATGCGCAGGAACGTCAGAGAGTAGTGGACTCTGCCCAATACAACATGGACACATCCCTCCCCACAACTGGTAGTATCTACAAGAGGAACTGCCTCAAGAAGGCAACATCTATCATCAAAGATCCCCACCATCCGAGACATTCCAGATTCTCACAGCTACCATCCGGCAGGAGGTACAGAAGCCTGAAGTCCCACACCACTAGGTTCAAGAACAGCTACTTCCCTTGAACCATTCGGTTCTTGAACCAACTGGCAAAACCCTAATCAGAATCAGGTTTATTATCACTAACTTATATGTTGTGAAATTTGTTATTTTGCAGCAGCAGTACGGTGCAAAGACATAAAATTACTATAAATTACAAAATAAATAGTGCAAAACAAAAGGAATAAGTAGTGTTCATGGACCGTTCAGAAATCTGATGGTGGAGGAGAAGAAGCTGTTCCTGAATCATTGTGTGTGGGTCTTCAGGCTCCTGTACCTCCTCCCCAATAGTAGTAACATGAAGAGGGTGCATCCCAGATGGTGAGGGTCCCCAGTGATGGATGCCGCCTTCTTGAGGCACTACAGTTTAGCAACATTTTGACCACTTTGATCATTTTGCACTGAAATGGACTGCTTTTTTTGTTCTAATTGTGTTCTTTCCTGTAAAAATCATGTATAATTTATGTTTAGTTCATGTTTTCTTGTGAATGCTGCTTATCTGATGCTGTGTGCCTGGGATGCTGCTGCAAATAAGTTTTCCATTGCACCTGTGCATACATGTACTTGTGCATGTGACAAGAAACTCGACTTTGACTTTGATTTTAACCCCTGTGTTATTTCTACAGGAGGTTGTATGCCTGGAGTACAAATTGCAGAAATAGTCTCCTACAGCGCCTGAAATATTAACATTTATTCTGAGGCTTCGGTATATTTAGCATAAGTACTGTTGTTGTGAAAGCATAATTATTGCTTTGAAGCTGTTACCTCTTTAGTTAGGTTGTCAAGTGATTGACAGCCCTCTGAGTTTGTAAAAGCTTCCAGAGTCAATCTGGAAGAATCATTGAAATAAACAGTCAAGTTTTCTGGAGCTCAAGATCTTGGTGTTTTTGTTCAACGATTCACATTTCAGCTGTACAGAGCAGCCAGACACCACAATAGAACATAGAACATAGTGCAGCACAGAACAGGCCCTTCGGCCCACCATGTTGTGCCGACATAGCTAATCCCTCCATTTTCCTCTCATTCATGTGCCCATCCAAGCCCCTCTTAAATGCCCCCAATGAATTTGCCTCCACCAATCAAGCAACGCATTCCAGACATCCACCACTGAGTAAAAAAACATACCCCCACGTCTGTTCTGAACCTACCCCCTCTCATCTTAAATGCATGCCCTCTGGTATTGGATCGCTCAATAATGGGAAAAAGATATTGTTTGTCCACCCTATCTATGCCCCTCATAATTTTATACACAATTTTATACCTGACTTCAATTCCACAGAGGAAAGACTGAGAGGTAACAACATTAAAACACATTCTAGTTCACTGCACCTCTCCCCATTGATCTCCCAACTCTTCCCTACACCCCTCCCCATTCACCTCGGAACGTTACACAGTGCTCAGAGAATTATCACGGAAAATAGATTCTGAAAATAGATTCTAAAATAGATTTAGAAATGCAGTGTTAGTCTTGAGGTACAACTTGGATGTGAGTAAATGAAAACTTCTGTAGGTGAAGTGAACAAAAATCTGAAGAGTTAAAGGCAGATTCTGAGAATGTTGGGGATGGGATACATTGCCAGGACTAAGGATTATGAAACATTTGCTATGCTGTTAATAAAGATCCATTAAACCAGAATATTTATGCAGCATCAACTTACTTTGCAGTGCTAGCCAGTAGGTCAATCAGTTAATGAATGAGGTGCACGTTTAGTTTATTACTCAAGGATTGAAATGCAACTGAGAAAGGTACCAGCCATGGCTCAGGAGCAGACCTCTTAATCTGAGTTATGGGATGGTAGGTTTAACCCCTTTCCTGCTCTTCTAAAAAAAACTGAGCACAAAATCTCAAATGGCATGAAAATCCATTTTAGGTGGACCTTCGCTTCTGTGGGTTCTAAGGTGACTAATAAGGCCAATGTGGGAACCATAGACTCTTCCACTAATGGGGCAGAAGGTGGGTAACTAGGCAGCTGGGGGGGTAGTTGGTCAGGTGGTCAACTCTCTCCATCGCTTACACCAAGCTTCTGTTTGCTCCCAACACAAGGTTCTCAACACCCTACTGAGTGTTCATTCTCCACTTTGAGATGCCATGGACTGGAAATTCCCAGGACTTAGTGGGGCTGTTTTATTTGTTTAAAAGGAGACTTCGAGCCCACCTTTGGTAGCCTCCTCCTGTGTCAGAGCTCGGAATAGAGTGCCTGTTTCAGAGTCTTGCGCTGGACGTGCATCTGATATTGGGGAAGGGCTGCACTCCCATTTCTCAGTATCTGTCCTCTGAGGTCAGTCTAAAAAATTTCCATGAGATTCAGCCTCATCCTCTGTTCAGTTCGGTCATGGTTGATTTCTATCTCAATTGACTGCAATTTGATTTCTATTTCTATCTCAGTATCTCATTGACCTGTTTTTAACATAGAACATTACAGCACAGTACAGGCCCTTCGTTTTTGGTTTCATAACCTTTAACGGGCAGGCACAGTAGTGTAGCAGTTAGCATAACGCTTTACAGCGCCAGTGACCCAGGTTCAATTCAGGCCGCTGTCTGTAAGGAGTTTGTATATCCTCCCCATGTCTGCGTGGGTTTCCTCCGGGTGCTCCGGTTTCCTCCCACATTCCAAAGACGTACAGATTAGGAAGTTGTGGGCATGCTATGTTGGCACTGGAAGCAATGGCAACACTTGCGGGCTGCCCCCAGATCACTCTACACAAAAAGATGAATTTCACTGTGTTTCGATGTACATGTGACTAATAAAGATATATCAATTGCCATTCTGAAATTCTCAATTTACCAAGGCTCAATGAGTTTATGGGAAAGGGATTCCTGGATTTTGCAGGAAAAAAATGTTTCCTGAATATTAACCCTGAACAACCAGGATCTCATTTTGTTAACCTCCATCATCTCCACACCCTCACACCCCATCCTCACACCCCAACACACATACCCACACACACACACACGATTCTGTGCCTGTGATGCTGCTGCAAGCAAGTTTTTCATTGCACATGCATACATGTACTTGTGCACATGACAATAAACAAGAAACTTGAAACACACACACACACACACACCCCACCATGATCTGGACTTCCAATCACATCAAATCACACCATCACAAACATTGAGAAGAGCAAGGGAGTCGGTCCCTATCATAGGGTGGTTAATGGAATCTTGCTGTTCCCAAACTGGCTGTAATGCTTCACACATTACAACAATGCCTACATTTCAGAAACAATTCCGATAGAAGTTTATAAACCTGACAGAAATTTATAAGATTATGAGAGGCATAGACAGAGTAGACAGCCGGTATCTTTTTCCCAGGGTGGAAATGTCTAATATGAGAGGGCAAGCATTTAAGTTGAGAGTGGGGTAAAGTTCAAAGGAGATGTGCGGGGCAGGTTTTTTTTTTACACAGAGAGTGGCAGGTGCCTGGAATATGCTACCAGGGGTAGTACTGGAGGCAAATACAATAGGGGCGTTTGGGGCTCTTAGATAGGCACATGAATCTGCAGAGAATGGAGGGAAATGGACATTGTGTAGGCAGAAGGGATTAGTTAAGTTAGGTGTTTAATTACTAGTTAAATTAGTTCAGTAGAACATCGTGGGCCAAAGGGCCTGTTCCTGTGCTGTACTGTTCTATGCTCTATGTTCTGTTCTCAACAGCTGAAAAGCACTTTGGCATGTCTTGAAATTGAAAAATGCACCAAAATTTCATTTGATGCCTTTCCTACGAAGAGAATGAAGTAACTCTGTGCAGAGTTCACAGTTGTTGAAAGTTCATAATGAGTAGAAAACTATTTCACAAAGATTCTTGCTGGAGGAAGATTAATAACAGATGAAGAGATGGATTTTTCTTTCAAAAATGTCAAATGATGAGCAAATATTTCAAATGTGGTTTATGGTAAATAATGACATTCCATTTCATATTAAAATAAGTAATCCTAAAAGTAAATAATTTTATGCTTTTGTTCCAGCCTCCATATCCCTTTCTATATCTGTGGCTATGGCAACAGCCGTAGGATAGTGTCAAGCAAAAGGCTGTATTTTGAAAAGGTTACCAGCATTGATGCGTGACTAGTAAAGGTTGCAGATTAATTGAATGCCATTTTTTTTTGAAAGCTGGGTAAATTATGAAGTGATTGCTACATCAGTCCCCAAGTTTGCAATTATGTTTTCAAAGAGGCAGAAGAACGCTTTCATTGCCAAACTTAGGATATGTGCTTTTAAATATATGTACAAGGCTCCCACACAAGGCAAAGATCAACGCTTGTCAGACTACCCATTATATTGGATCTTGACTGTGCAACATTCACACAGGTGAATTACATTTTGCAAGGCATTACACCAGAGCTCATATTATTCACCTTTAATAAAATTGCATATTTTCATTAAATTATTTTTTAATATGTGTACTACATCCTGAAATACTGGTGGTTCTTGATATATTTGCAATGTTACTTTGGATAACCAGCCTTGTTTCCAATGGTCTATGATCACACTTCAGGAAGACAAAACAATAAATTGATTCCATCTTCAATGCAGCTATTAAAGAAAGCACAAAATGTACTATTTTCATTCAAATCAGTCTGGAAACTAATAGCTTTTCTGTTTATTACAACTCAGTGTAGAAAAATTGATCGCCAGAGCCCTAGATATGACTTGTCCCTCTTACAGATAAAGCAGCAGGAAGAGGATAATGCCCTCTGTCTTCCATATGGAACTGCTAGCATTTACCTCCCTAACTATGAAAAAGTTTGGGACTTTTGCGAGCTTCTGCAAGCTGGTTGTTGGGGATTTCCTAACTGCATTCCAACTCTGGCACTGGGAATTCTGCCCATGGCTCCTGTGTCGGCTTAAATGCTTTCAAAGAGTCATAGAGTTATATAGCACGGAGCAGGTCCTTTGGCCCAAGTCATCCATGCTGATCAAGGTGCCTTCCTGAGCTCGTCCCATTTGATGATGATGATAATATATCTTTATTAGTCACACGTACATCAAAACACACAGTGAAATGCATCTTTTGCGTAGAGTGTTCTGGGGGCAGCCCACAAGTCTCGCCACGCTTCCGGCACCAACATAGCATACCTACAATTTCCTAACCCGTACATCTTTGGAATGTGGGAGGAAACCGGAGCACCCAGAAGAAACCCACGCAGATACGGGGAGAACGTACAAACTCCTTACAGACAGCGGCAGGAATTGAACCTGGGTCGCTGGCACTTTAATAGAGTTATGCTAACTGCTATACTACCGTATTGTTTCACTTTGTCTTTCTACACTGAGAATTAACCAATACCCAATTACACACCAGAAAAATCATTAACTGCAAAATAAAAAGCATCTCAATTGTATCTTGCAGTCATCCATTCTTTCCAAAATGAAAACAGAAAATGCCAGAAATACCCAGCAGGCTAGGCAGCATTTCTGGAGATAGAAACAAGTTAACCTTGTAAGTCAAATCTCCATCCTTCCAATTACACTTGCCTGCATTTGGCCCATATCCTTCAAAACCTTACCATGGACTTGCCCAAATGTCTTTTAAATGTTGTACCCACCTCTACAGCTTCCTCTGGCAACTTGTTCCATATACACACCATCCTCTGTGTGAAAAAATTGCCCCTCAGGTCTCCTTTAAATCTTTCCCCTCTCACCTTAAACTTATGTCCTCTAGTTTAAGACACCCCTACCCCGGAAAAAAGACTTTGACAATCTACCTTATAAACCTCATCCCTCAGCCTCCTACGTTCCAGGGAAAAAAGTCCCAGACTATCCAGCCTCTCCTTATAACCCAAGACCTTCAGTCCCCATAACATCCTCGTAAATCTTTTTTGCACCCTCTCCAGTTTAACCGATATCCAATCAAGGTCAAGTCTGCAGGATAAAAGATGTTATTATGTGGTCATTTCAGAAAGTCATTGGGCAAATTACCTAAAAAGTTAATTTGCAGCATATTAACTGAAATAACGCTACACTATCCAATGCCTCATAGGTTTAACACCAAAGCTATTAATTAACCTTCAGTTCATAGAAGAATAAAAGACTGTCTGACCATTTGCTCTTTGTTGCATGTGCAATCTTTCTGTGGCAGCCAACTTTTATGCATTACAGCATGACTGTCAAAAGCCACACAGTTGCGAGGCACTATATGAATCCACATCTTCCAACTGAGCTTCGCCATGTGTACTCCTTCAAGGGAGTACTCCTGAAGAGCACGTTAAATTCACCAGTGGAAATCTGCAGATATCCTTTGAACTGTAATCCAACGCAGATGGTGGCCTCAAAGCTGGGAGAAGAATTTGGACGAGAAATTCCACTCTGTGAATGTGAACCTTCTCAGAAACACTGAAAATTTTAATGCAGAGTGAATTCCACCGAACTATCCCATTGTGGAAGGGTGTGCTGAGGAGCAGAGGAAGCAAGGAACAGAACGACCTAAGATCAGGAATAGTTCATTCACCCCTTCCAACCTGTTCTGCATTTAGATTATGGCTGATGTGAATTTTAACCATTTTTCTGCCTTGGTTCAATACTTCTTCATTCCTGGTCTATCAATAACCTCGATATGAGGTTTTAATTGATTTCACCCCAGCAACTCCATATCACTTCCACCTCCCTTCTCAACCCAACCCAACCTTGTTTCTATAGCCCAGGTACCATACTGACAAGCATTACCAAGTATCACCTTGAGTTGATACTTAAGACTTGGGATAAGAATTAGCTGTTACACTCACCACACAAAAGTGCCAATCAAATAATGGGAGCAAAATGGTTTTCTCTTCAAAATTACAGATGAATATGATAGCACTCGATCATAACACAGATGATGGTGGGTGGTGAAGAAGGTTTTTGGCACGTTGGCCTTCATCAGGCAGTGCATTGAGTATGGGGGAGATGTACAAGATGCTGGTGAGGCCACACTTGGAGTAATGTGTTCAGTTTTGGTCACTCTGCTATAACAAATATGTTACTAAACTGGAAAGAGTACAGAAAATATTTACAAGGATGTTGCCAGGACTCAAGGGACTGAGCTACAGGGAGAGGTTGGAGAGGCTAGGACCTTTTTCCTTGGAGCGTAAGAAACTAAGAGGTGATCTTATAGAGGTGTATAAAATCATAAGGGGCATAGATAAGGTGAATGCACCCAGGCCTTTTCCCACGGTTGGGGAATCAAGAACTTGTTATAGGTTAATAGTGAGAGGGGAACGATTTAATAGAACTTGAGGGACAATTCTTTAAACCACACACAGACGGTGGTATGTATATATGGAATGATCTGCCAGAGGAAGTGGTGGAGACAGGTACAATAACAACTTTCAAATGACAATTGGACAGGTACATGGATTGAGAGGTTTAGAAAGATATGGGTCAAATGCAGGCAAATAGGACTAGTTTGGATGGGCATCTTAGTCAGTATGGACCAGTTGGGCTGAAGGCCCCGTTTCTGTGCTGTGTGACTGACTCTATGACTCTTTGATATGGCGATATAAGAGGACAGTAGAGCACAGAGAAGACTGTGGTTGAACAAATCCAATCACTAAACAAAAGGCTTTAGGATATTTTTGAGCGAGATATGGAAAAATAACATGAGAATGATAGAGACACAAGAAACTGCAGATGCTGGAATTTGGAGCAGCAAACAAACTACTGGAGAAACTCAGCGGGTCAAGCAGAATCAGTGGGTAGAAGGGAACTGTTAATGTTTGGGGTCAAAGTCCTGCATCAGGTTTTCGACCCAAAACCTCGACAATTCCTTTCCTCCCACAGATGCTGCTCGACCCGCTGAGTTCTTCCAGCAGATTATATGTCACCTGAGAACAATAGTTCATTGAAATGAGCTTTTCCATGTCAAAATTCATGGACAGTGCTACGACGGACAGATATCTGTTGATTGAAGGTCTTTACTCCCAGAACTGGTTTACCTCAGATGTTATTAGAATGGGTGTAAATTGAACTCTGCACCTTATAGTACTGTTGCTGTTCAAAGTTATAAACAATTATTTACTAACGTAAGACAAGCCTTGTATATTTTGGAAAGTGTCTGCCATTCCTTATTTATTGATAGTAGGTATCCTTTTCTAACCTTGTCAGGTACCATCCACTAACTGTCAGGAATTAATAACAACCTCACATTCCATATTTATAGGAACAGTGCTTGTTATTTACATCAGTGTCCTTGTCAAGGAACCTACCTTGTCCTCCTCATCCTGGTGAAATAATTCATAAAGAAAGATCTCTAGTAACGTAACATTTAAACATTTCCTCTTACTACAGTTGGTCAACAATTCCATTATTATTGTATTGTAAGATGAGCAGAGTGAGTGAAGGCAATCAGATAACCTTGTTCCTTTGCGTTGGGAATTATTGATTAGCTTTGAAGATTACTTGCTAATAAGTGTTCCAGTGTGGAATGGAGGCCATAATTAGCAGCTCAGTGTTCTCTGAAGGCTGGAGGAGGCTACAAAGAATGAGACACACACACACACACAGAGCTGTGGAGGGATTGAAGTATAAGGACAGGAAATTTAAAATCGAGGTTGGTGATTTCACCATCATGATCAGACCACTTGTTTCTGGATTTCTTTAAGACCACATCATCATTTTAAATGCATCGAGATTGAGTGAACTCTTCAATCTTACTACCTTAGCCCAGGCTGCCTCTAATTACCTCAATGGATTTTCAAGAGCCTTTTCATCCATCCGGTCTACATTTTTGAAATTAAGCACAGTTCCACCCATCGTCCTCTCCCACTTTCTCTGCTACCAAGACTAATTTGTTTTTCTCTTTCTCTGTGCTGACGAGGGCTTTTGACCTAAAATGTTCACTATTTCTCTTCCCACCTGCTGTTTTTGCCACCATTTTCTGTTCATATTAAAAGTTATATTATAAACAATTAAAAACAAAATAATAAAGTCAGGCAAAACAAATTAAATTCTGGTGAACTAGAATATGACGTGAAATAAAGCACACTTAACAAAAACAAACAGAACTAATTAAGGTCAGTGACTGCATTCACATCACAGAATGCCAGAATGATCGCAGCAAGGAAAGGGGACATTCAGCCCCTCAAATCCATGCCAGCTCTATTGTGTAGGGCAGGCACGGTAGTGTAGCGGTTAGCATAACGCTATTACAGCGCCAGCGACCCGGGTTCAATTCCGGCTGCTGTCCGTAAGGAGTTTCTACGTTCTCCCCGTGTGTCTGCGTGGGTTTCCTCCGGATGCTCCGGTTTCCTCCCACATTCCAAAGATGTACGGGTTAGGAAGTTGTGGGCATGCTATGTTGGCGCCGGAAGCGTGGCGACACTTGCAGGCTGCCCCCAGAACACTCTAGGCAAAAGATGAATTTTACTGTGCATTTCAATGTGCATGTGACAAAGAAAGATCTCTTAAAGTAATCCAGCTTGTCAACTGCCCAACCCCTCCCCATCCCCACTGAACATTTTCTTTCAGATATTTATGCAGCTTCCTTCTGGAATCAATAATTGAATCTACTTCCACTGCTAGCCCTGGCAGTGCATTCCAGACTCTAAACATGCAATGCTTACAGTCAGAGAGTCATAGAGTTGTATGGCACGGAAACAGGCCCTTCAGCCCAACTGGTCCATGACAACCAAAATGTCTATCTGAGCCAGTCCCACTTGCCCGCAATTGGCCCATATCTGTCTAAAACTTTCCTATCCACGTACCTGTCTAAATGTCTTTTAAACATAGTAATTTTACCTGTCTCTACTGCTTCCTCTGGCAGCTCGTTCCGTATACCCACCACCCTCTGTGTGAAAAAGTTGCCCCTCAGGTCACCTTTAAATTTCTCCCCTCTCATCTTAAGTCTGTGTCTTCCAGTTTTAGACTTTCCTACTGAAGGAAAAGACTGTGACCGTCATGATTTTATAAACCTCTATAGGGTTACGCTTCAGCCTCCTACACCTCTCCTTATAAATCAAGCTCCCCAGTCCTGGTAACATCCAGTGAATCTTTTCTGCACCTTTTCCATATTTAATGACATTCTGCCAATAGAAAAGTTTCTCCACACATCACTGTTGGTTCCTCAACTTCATTGTGTCCCCTGCTTCCAGAATGGAGTCACTGCTCGTAAGCCAGCCACAGCTAGCGTAATGGAGACATAAGAGACTGCCGATGCTGGAATCTGGAGCAACAAACAATCTGCTGGAGGAACTCAGCGGGTCAAGCAGCCTCTGTGGGAGGGAGAGGAATTGTCAACTTTTCAGGTCAGAAGTTCCAGTCCCAATGCAGGGCTTCGACCCCAAACGGCGACAATTCCTTTCCTCCCACAGATGCTGCTCAACCCCGCTGCAGGGTGACCCTCCAGCAGGGGGCTTATGGCTGGTGTAAAGGTGAGGGGCTGCATGCAAAGTACATGGTTCCAGACCGCACGCTGGCCTCAGTGGTGAATCCAACGCACATCCGACTTCTTGGTTGCAACGTGCAGACGCGGATGTTGTACAGCACATCAGAGAATGACAGGGTCACGCAGTACTGAAACAGGCCCTATGGTGCATGCTGACCATTGTTCTTATCTATATTAGCCCCGCTGACTTCCATTGGATCTGTAACCTTCTACGTCTTGGCGATTCGTGCTTGTCGTTGTTTCTTAAATGTTGAGAGAATCCTTCTCTACGACTCCCTCAGGCAATGCATTTCAGATTCCAACCACATTTTCCATGAAAAAAATTCCACTCGAATCGCCTCTGAAACTCCTACCTCCCACCCCATATCTATGCTCTCTTGTTTTAGGCATCCCCACCAAGGAAAAAATATTCTTAATCCCTACCCTATCTATCGCCCCCCTTAACTTCCACAATAATTTTGTCTATAAGATCTCTCCTCAGCCTTCTCCACTAAAGGGAAAACAAACCCAGCCTATCCCATCTCTCCTTGTAACTGAAATGCACCAATCCAAGCAACATCCTGGTGAATCTCTTCTGCACCATCTGACATAATCACATCCCATTGGGTGGATATGTGGCAGATCACCACAGAACTGCCACAGACACTGGGGATTGATCCACCCCAATCTGTTTGTTTATCGTTGCCCCTCACATTTAAATGACACCAACACAGAGTTCCATGGCACAAAATAAGCACAGAAGATACAGGAGACATTCAGCAGGTCAGGCAGAATTGACAGAGGAAGAAAAATATAGAAACATAATGAACATTTCAGGTTGATGACCTTTGATCAGAGCTCTTCCATCAACCTGAAACATTAGCTCTCTCTGCACAGCTGCCTTACCTGCTGAGTATTTCCAACGTAGAGAAAGCGCACCAGCATCTTTACTTTCTCAAGATGTTAAGGAGGTTCTGCTTGTTACCAAACACTCTAACAAACTTCTACAGATGTACCATTGAAAGTGTCCTGAACGGTTGCATCATGGTCTGGTACAGTAATTTGTACCTGCAGGAAGGCAAGAAGCTGCAGAGAGTAGTGGAATCAGCCCAACACATCCCTCCTCACCATCAGTAGTATCTACAGGAGGTGCTGCCTCAAGGTAACATTTGTCATCAAAGATCCCCACCATCGGACTATGCCATCAGCAGGAGGTCCCACATCACCAGGTTCAAGAACAGCTACTTCCCTTCAACCATTCAGTTCTTGAACCAACTGGCAAAACCTTAATCACAACAGTTTAGCAACACTATGACTACTTTGCACTAAAACGGACTTTGTTTTTTTTTGTTCTAATTGTACTCTCGTAAAAATTGTGTGTAATTTATGCTTAATTTATCTTTTTCTTATGAATGCTGCGTATATGATGCTTTGTGCCTGCAATGCTGCTGCAAGTAAGTTTTTCATTGCACCTGTGCATATACATGTACTTGAGCATGACAATAAACAACTGATTTTATTTCAGATTTCCAGTATTACAGCTTTTTGGTTTTTTTCCCCCCCAGTAGTGTCCCATGGGATGGGGTGATGTTTGAAATGGGAAGGTTTGAAATGGGATGGCCATGGCATTGTGCATTCTCCTTCATCAGACCCTGCCAGGCTAATGCTAGAGGGCCACTATAAAATTCTGAAGCAAGATCATGCTGGTACCTGAAATAAGAACAGAAATACTCAGCATGTCATGAATCATCCGTGCAAAGCAAATCAGAGTTAGCACTTCAAGACCCTTTGTGACATCTTCAACCTGAAAAGTTAACTCTGTTTCTCTTTCCATAGAGTATTGTGTGCAGTTCTGGTCTCTGCATTACAAGACAGATTGGTGAATTGCTATATTGGTAAATTGGTTTATTATTGTCATATGTACTGAGGTACAGTGCAAAACTGTACCTCAGTACAGATCATTTCATTACAACAGTGCATTGAGGTAATTACAAGGGAAAACAATAACAGAATGCAGAATAAAGTGTTACAGTTACAGAGAAGGTACAGTGAAGGTAGACAATAAGGTGCAAGGCCAAAACAAGACAGATTGTGAGGTCAAGAATCCATTTTTATCGTACTAGGGGTCTGTTCAATAGTCTTATAACAGCGGGAACGAAGCTGTCTTTGAGCCTAGCAGTTCATGCTTTTGTATCTTCTGCCTGATGGAAGGGGGAAGAGAGAATGTCCAGGGTGGGATGGATCTTTTATTATGCTGGCTGCTTTACCAAGGCAGTGAGGTGTAGACAGAGTCCATGGAGGGGAGGCTGGTTTCCGTGATGGACTGACCTGTGTCCACAACTCTCTGCAGTTTCTTGCAGTGTTGGGCAGAGCAGCTGCCATACCAAGCTATGATGCATTCAGATAGGATGCTTTTTATGGTGCATCGATAAAAATTGCTGAGGGTCAAAGGAACATACGATTTCCTTAGCCTCCTGAGGAAGTGGAGGCACTGGTGCACTTTCTTGGCCATGGTGTCTACATGGTTGGACCAGGACTTGCTTTTGGTGATGTTCACTCCTAGGAATTTGAAGCTTTCCACTCTCGACCTATGCACCACTGATGTAAACAGGAGCGGCTTTGGAGAGCATGCAGAAGAGATTCACCAGGATGTTGCCTGGATTAGATATCATCAACTATAAGGTTGGACAAACTTGAATTGTTTTCTGTGTCTGAGGGGAGACCTGATAGAAGTTTATAAAATTGAGAGAGGCATAGTCAAGGTCAGCAGTCAGCCTCCCCCTCCCCCCCCCGGGTGGAAATATCAAATACTAGAGGGCATAGCTTTGAGGTGAGAATGTGCAAGTTTAGAGATTTACAAGGCAAGTTTTTTTTTTATATTACACAGAAAGTGGTCTGTGCCTGGTAAAGACTGCCAGGGGAGGTGGTGAAAGCACATACTGTAGCAATGTTTAGAGGCATTTAGACTGGCACATTAATGGGCAGGGAATGGAGGGATAGACTGTCTGCAAGCAGATGGGACTAATTTGTATTGGCATCAAGGTCAGCACAGACACTATGGGCCTGTTCTTGCACTATATTCGATGTTTCCAGCTTTTTCTGGTTTTATTTCAGGTTAGTGGCATCTGCAGTTTTTTTTCTTTACTTAGGCTCCTCCCAGAATCTGGAACATATCCTCCTGTCCTGCTCCAGGGAACATTCCATGGTTGAGAGAGTGCATCCTCCTGACTTCAGCATCACTCATTCCCTCAGCTCCAGAGAGAGGGGCAGAAGACCTATCAGCAAAGCTGTTCTGCATTGTCAACTTTTTATAATCTTATCCCTGATCAGATGCAAGGCCATCTCCAGCCTTTTCTTCCCACTGAGATTAAACCACACAACCATTGGAAGATTCACAAGGATGTTACCATGACTGGAGGGCTTGAGTTACGAGGCTGGGACTTTTCCCCCTAGAGCACAGGAAACTGAGGGGTGACCTCACTGAGGCTTATAAAATCATGAGGGGCAGAGATAAGGTGAATGGTCTGTCTTTTTCCAAGGATAGGGAGTCTAAAACTAGAGGGCATAGGTTTAAAGAGAGAGGGATAAGGGGGTCACAAGAGACTGCAGACAGTGGAATCAGCAGCAACAAATCTGCTGGAGCAAATCAGAGGGTCGAGCAGCATCTGTGGGAGAAAAGGAATTGTCGACAGGTTGAAACCCTCCATCGGTTTGTTGCTCACAATTTAAAAGGGACCTGAGAGGCAACATCTTCCACACAGAGGGTGATGGGTATATGGATCAAGCTGCCAAAGGAAGTGGTAAACATGGGAACAATTACAATGTTTGAAAGACACTTAGACAGGGACATGGATTGGAAAGGTTTGGAGGGATATGGGCCAGACACTGGCACATGGGACCAGGTCAGATAGACATCTTGATCAGCATGGACAAGTTGGGCCAAAGGGCCTGTTTCTGTGCTGTATAACTCTAGAACTACAACTCACCCGAGTCACATACCATGTAGGAGACCTTGTTTTAGGTCACATTACTGTCAATGTTGTCCCAACCATTGTCAAAATCCAACTTACCTTTTCCTATCAATGTATTTCTTTAACATGTTTTGCTTAATATTTTGGGGGTAGGAGTTTGGAGCAGCATTGAGTAAAAGATATTATTTATTCATCACACATACACTGAAACAGTGAAATGCGTCTTTGTTATTGAGAATGTGCTGGGGGCAGCCCGCAAGTGTCACCACTCTTCCAGTACCAATGCAGCATGCCCACAGCTCCTATCCTGTACGTCTTTTGGAATGTGGGAGGAAAGTTGCTCTTTATTGGAGGAGGCTTGAAGATTGATATGGAACTGCTTTGAAATGCAGATCAGCCTGTTCCTGAATTCCACAACTGCTCACATCAATGTGCAAGTCTGAAATGCATCAGCACTTCTATCCTCAGGTTCCAGGGATAGACTTAACATTGAGTCCAGGACTAGGGCTCTAACATATTGAGCTGAGGGGCCAGATGCACTTCACACCTGGTTCCTCAACTCTTATTATTTGCTCAAGGGATGTGGGCTTCACAGCCAGCATTTAATTGCCCATCCCTAATAACCCTGGAAGAGGTAGATAAGATCTTTATTAGTCACATGTACATCAAAACACACAGTGAAATGCATCTTTTGTATAGTGTTCTGGGGGCAGCCCACAAGTGTCATCATGCTTCCAGTGCCAACATAGCATGCCCACAACTTCCTAACCAGTACATCTTTGGAATGTGGGAGGAAGCCAGAGCACCTGGAGGCACGCAGACACATGGGGAGAACATACAAATTCCTTACAGACAGTGGCAGGAATTGAACATATGTCGCAGGCACTGTAATAGCTAACTGCTACGCTGTGCCATGGTGAGCTGCCTCCTTGAACCATTGCAGTGCTTGAGATATGTGTATACTAGGGAAGGCTGGCATATTTAACATACACCCATTCATTTGCAATGGCTGGCATTGGCAGTGGGCCAGAGCAAGCACAATTAGGACCATTATCTCAAGTGCAAGTTGCAATTTCCTCTTGGCTTAGAGACCTGCTACTTTTAGATGCATCTTATTAGCTGTGTTGCAGGCAGTCAGACTGTCCAGAGGAGATAATCCATTCAGGGTGTGCCTGTAGCTGACAGATCACATCAGTTAGAGACAGTGAAACATCAACCAAGAGTAAATATTGGTTTTAACAGTGACTGCAAAGGATTGGAGTAAGGCAGCAGACAGGTTTTGTTGTGTCACAGCTGGTTAATAATGTTTATGTGATGACAGAAAGGTCACAGTGTGTTGTTTTCACAAAGCTCAACAAGCTACAAGTAACACTTCTCATTGTTGAAGAATGCATTTTTACTATCAGTGAATTTAAATCTTCACAATTGTTTAAGAATACTTGCAGTAGAACAAATGTTAATAAACTTGCAGTTATAGAGTCAGTCATACAGCATGGAAATACATGTCTTACACAATAGTTTATTATGTCCTTAATAGAATATTTTTGTAGATAGTGATGGATTGCGAGTGGATAATCGTGCTTTCATGCTCTACAAGTGACCACAGGGGCACACTTCCTCCCTTTAACATGACCTGCACCTTTCCAATATCTGCAGACTTCATGAATAGATATGCCAGAAGTGTTCTTAATTCCTTATTGCCACTTTTGAAACTAGCCAGCCCAGCAGTTACAGGGCAGGTCCAGGCTAAAGGGGAAAAGGGGGCATAGAATTATACAGCACAGAAACCGGTCCTTTGGCCCAACTCTTCCATGCCAACCAAGTTGCACTTAAGCAATTCACATTTGCCCATATCTGGCCTATATCCCTCCAAACCTTTCCTATCCATGTATCTGTCCAAATGCCTTTGAAACATTGTAAGTGTATTCAAATATTGTAATTGTGTGAAATCCAAACAGATCCTGTTCCCACACTGAAGTCAGGTGAAAGCTGGGGAAGATGCCTTTTAAATGCTACTAAAAAGTGAACAAGCTTATGGGAAAACTGCAGGGGAATGAAACGAATTTAGTGGGTCCACTGAGAGCTGGTACAGGAATGATGGGGTGAATTGGCTCCCAAGAACACAAGAAATAGGAGCAGGTGGAGGCCATCTGGTCCATCAAGCCTGCTCTGCCATTCGATAAGATCATGGCTGATCTGGCCATGGACTCAGATCCACCTACCTGCCTTGGTCCCATAACTCTTAATTCCCCTATTATGCAAAAATCTAACTGTGTCTTAAACATATTTAATGAGGTAGCCTCTACTGCTTCCCTGGGCAGAGAATTCCAAAGATTCACTTCTCTGGGAAAAGCAGTTCCTCCTTATCACCATCCTAAATCTTTTCCCCCAAATCTTGAGGCTATGTCCCCTAGTTTTAGTCTCACCTACCAGTGGAAACAACCTTCCTGCCTCTATCTTATCTATCCCTTTCATAATTTTATGTTTCTATGAGATACCCTCTCAGTCTTCTGAATTCCAGTGAGTATAGTTGCAGGTAACTCACTCTTCTCATAGGCTAACCCCTCATCACCAGAATCAACCTGGTGAACAACCTCTCCACCACCTCCAAAGCCAGGATATCTTTCCTCAAGTAAGGAGACCAGAACTGCACACAGTACTCCAGGTGTGGCCTCACCAGTACCTTGTACAGTTGCAGCATAACCTCCCTGCTCTTAAATTCTATCCCTCCAGCAATGAAGGCCAACATTCCATTTGCCTTCTTGATAACCTGTTGTACCTGCAAACCGACCTTGTGATCCCGGCACAAGCACTCCCACAAGTCCCTCTGCACAACAGCATGCTTCAGTCTTTCACAATTTAAATAATCTGATCTTCTATTTTTCCTGCCAAAGTGGATGACCTTGCATTTACCAACATTGTACTCCATCTGCCAGACCCTTACCCACTCACTTAACCTATCTATATCTCTCTGCCGACACTCCACATCCTCTGCACAATTTGCTTTGCCACTGAGTGTCATCAGCAAATGTAGATACACTACACTTGGTCCCCTCTTCCAAATCATTAGTGTATATTGTGAACTGTTGTGGGCCCAGCACCAACCCGTGGCATCCCACTCACCACTGATTGCCAACCAGAGAAACACCCATTTATCCCAACTCTCTGCCTTCTATTGGTTAACCAATCCTCTATCCATGCTAATACCTTACCCCCAACTCCGTACATCCTTATCTTATGATGTCTTACGTGGCACCTTATTGAACACCTTCTGGAAATCCAAGTATGCAACATTCACCTGTTCCCCTCTATCCACTGCATTTATTATATCTTCAAAGAACTCCAGTAAGTTTATTAAACAGGACCTGCCCTTGCTGAATCCATGCTGTGCCTGCCTGATGGAACCATTTCTATCCAGATGTCTTGCTATTACTTCCTTAATGATAGCTTCAAGCATTTTCCTGACTACAGACATTAAGCTAACTGGTCTATCGTTACCTACCTTTTGCCTACATCCTTTTTTAAACAGTGGCATGACATTCACTGTCTTCCAATCTGCTAGGACCTGCCCAGAGTTGAGAAGGTTGGTAAATTATCACAAACACCTATGCTACCACTGTTTCTTTCAGTAAGGTAGGAGATAAGACATCTTTGTTAGTCACATACATTGAAACAGTGAAATGTACTTTGTGTAGTGTTCTGGGGCAGCTCACACATGTCGCCACACTTCTGGCACCAACATAGCACACCCACAACTTCCTAACCCATACATCTTTGGAACGTGGGAGGAAATCCACAGACACGGAGAACATACAAACTCCTTAGACAACAACAGGAATTGAACCCAGGTCTCTGGTACTGTAATAGCGTCACACTAACTGCTACACTACCGTGCATCCCATCAGGACCAGGGGACTTGTCTACCTTTTGACCCACTCGTTTGCTCATCACTACCTCTTTGGTGACAGCAATTGTATTGCATCCATAACATCTCTTTGGCATATTAGAGATGTCCTGCATCGTGAAGACCAACAAAAAATAAGTCATTCAAGGCCTCAGCCATTTCCACATTACCCAATATTATTTCCCCCTTCTCATCTTCCAAGGGACCTATGCTCACTTTAAATCTATCTTCCCTTAGTTTGCTTAGTGGTTCTTTGTTGCTTTTTAAAATTTTCCCCAATCTCCCAGTTTCCCCACTACTCTTGGTGACTTTGTATGCATGAGCTTTTGGCTTGATGCCTTTTTATTTCCTTAGTTACCCAAGGCTGAGTCTCCCTACCCTTACTGTCCTTGCTTTTAACTGGAATACACTTCTGTTGAGCACCATGAAAAGTCTTTGAAAGTCTTCCACTATTCCTCAACTGTCCCACCATGTAGCCTATGTTCCCAGTCTATGCAAGCCAACTCCTCCCTCATCCCATTGTACTCTCCCTTGTTTCAGTATAATACACTGGTTTTAGATCAAACTATTGCACCCTCCATTTGCATGAGAAATTCAATCATACTGTGATCACTGAGGATCCCTAACAAGACCATTAATTTTACCTGTCTCATTGCACAGGACTAGATCTAAGATAGTATTCCTTTGTAGGTTCATTAACATGCTCTTCAAGAAAGCTATCACAGATGCATTCCATGAACTCCTCCTCAAGAATGCCTCAACTAACTTCCACATAGGGTGAATCAAGTTGAAGTCCCTCATGACAACTGCCATTCCATTTTTACAGGCATCAAATAGTTATTGGTTTATTGCCTGTGCCATTGTAATGTTATTATTCCATGGCCTATGGACAACTGTGATTTTTCCCTTTACTATTCCTAATCTCTACCTACTCTGGACTCAATATTCTACTCCTTAGATCTTATATCGTCTCTATCACCCTGATCTCATTCTTAATCAAGAACACTACCACACCTCCCTTACCTTCCTGCCTATCCTTCTGTATTACCCAATACCCTTGGATATTTAGAACCATACAACAAGACAGTACAATACAGGCCCTTCAGCCCACCATGTTGTGCCAACCTTCAAACCACTCTTAAATCTGTCTAACCCCTTCCTCCCATATATACCTCTCTTAAATGCCTCCATATGCTTATCTAACAATCCCTTGAACTTGACCAATGTATCAGCCTCCACCACCACCACAGGCAGCAAATTCCATGTGCCAACCACTCTCTGGGTGAAAAACTTCCTTCTAACATCTCCTTTGAACTTTCCACCCATTACCTTAAAGCCATGCCCTCTTGTATTGAGCATTAGTGCCCTGGGAAAGAGGTGCTGGCCGTCCACTATCTATTCTTCTTAATATCTTGTATACCTCTATCATGTCTCCTCTCATCATCCTCTCCAATGAGTAAAGCCCTAGCTCCCTTAGTCTCTCTTCATAATCCATACTCTCCAAACCAGGCAGCACCCTGGTAAATCTCCTCTGCACCCTCTCCAACACCTCCACATCCTTCCTATAACAAGGTGACCAGAACTGGACACAGTACTCCAAGTGTGGTCTAACCAGAGTTTTGTAAAGCTGCATCACTACTTCACAGCTCTTAAACTCAATCCCACGATTTATGAAAGCTAACATCCCATAAGCTTTCTTAACTACCCTATCCACCTGTGTGGCAACTTTCAGTGATCTGTGGAGATGAACCCACAGATCCCTCTGTTGCTCTACACTACCCAGAATCCTGCCATTTACCTCGTACTCCACCTTGGAGTTTGTCCTTCCAAAGTGTACCACCTCACACTTCTCCGGATTGAACTCCATCTGCCACTTCTCAGCCCAGCTCTGCATCCTATCAATATCCCTCTGTAAGCTTCGACAGCCCTCCACACTACCACCAATCTTTGTGTCATCTGCAAACTTGCCAACCCACCCTTCCACCCCCTCATCCAAGTCATTAATAAATATCACAAAGTAGAGGTCCCAGAACCAATCCTTGTGGGACACTAGTCATAGCCCTCCAATCCAAATGCACTCCCTCCACCACAATCCTCGGCTTTCTACAGAGAAGCCAATTCCGAATCCACATGGCCAAGCCTCCCTGGATCCCTTGGCCTCTGACCTTCTGAAGCCTACCATGCAGAACCTTGTCAAACCTTACTAAAATCCACATAGACCACATCTACTGCACTACCCTCATCAATCTTCCTGGTCACCTCCTCAAAGAACCCTATCAGGCTAGTGAAGCAAGATCTTTCCTTCACAAATCCATGCTGGCTGTCCCTAATCAATCCATGACTGTCTAAATGCTCATAGATCCTCTCAGAATCCTTTCCAACAGCTTGCCCACCATAGACAAAAGGCTCACTGGTCTAATTCCCTGGACTATCCCTACTACCTTTTTTGAATAAGGGGACAAAAGTCACCACCCTCCAATCCTCTGGTACAATCCCCATGGACAACAAGGACTCAAAGATCCTAGCCAACTGTTCAGCAATCTCCTCCCTCACCTCACGAAGCAGCCAGGGGAATATTCCATCAGGCCCCAGGGACTTGTCCTAATATTTTCTAACAGCTCCAACACATCCTCTCCAGATATGTACATACTCCAGAACATTACCCTTACCAACACTGTTCTCAGCATCAAGACCCCTCTCCTTGGTGAATACTGAAGAGAAGTATTCATTGAGAACCTCACCCACTTCCACAGCTTCCAGGCACAGCTTCCCACCTTTGTCTTTAATCAGACCTACCTTTACTCTAGCCATCCTTCTGCTCTTCACGTACGAGTAAAAAGCCTTGGGATTCTCCTTAACCCTACTTGCCAAAGCTTTTTCATGTCCCCTTCTTAAGTTCCTCCTTGCTACTCTATATTCCTCACAAGCCCTGTCTGATCCTTGCTGCTTACACCTTATGTAAGCTGCCTTCTTCCTAACTAGTTGTTCCACCTCCCTTGTCACCCATGGTTCCTTCACCCTGCCATTCCTTCTCTGCCTCACCAGGACAAATTTATCCCTGAACAACCTGCAAGAGATCCCTGAACAACACCCACATCTGTATAGTACATTTCCCCTCAAAAGTGTCACCCCAATTTACACTCTAGTTCTCACCTTATAGCCCCATAATTTGCCTTTCCCCAGTTAAATATCTTCCCGTCCTCTTTGCTCCTATCTCTGTCCATGACAATTCAAAAGTTATGGAGCAGTGGTCTCTGTCCCCCAAATGCTCACCCACCGATAGATCTGTCACCTGACCCCATTCATTACCTAAAACTAGATCTAATATGGAATTCCCTCTAGTCAGCCTGTTAACATACTGACAGGAATCCATCTTGTACACACTTAAACCACCCTGTCTAAACCTCTGGCACTAAGCAGGTGCCAATCAATATTGGGAAGTTGAAGTCTCCCACTATAATAACTGTTATTTTCACATCTTTCTAAAATCTGCCTCCCAATCTGCTCCTCAGTATCCCTTCTGCTACCGGGGGGGCCTATAGAATAACTCCCAGTAGAGTAACTGCTCCTATCTTGTTCCTAACTTCGACCCATATTGACTCTAGAGAGGATCCTTCTACATTATCCACCCTTTCTGCCACTGTAATAGTGTCCCTGACCAACATTGCCACCCCTCCTCCTCTTCTTCCCCCACCCCCCCCCCCAATCCCTTTTACAACACTGAAAACCAGGCATATTCAATATCTATTCCTGCCCTGATGTCAGCCATGTCTCTGTGATAGCCACAATATCATAGTCCCATGTACTTATCCAAGCTCTCAGTTCATCTCCCTTATGCTTCTTGTATTTAAGTAAATGCACTTCAGCCCATCCACCTTACTACTTCTATAGCCTGTACTGTTTCTCCTTCCTCAAAGCCTCTACCTGTCAAATCTGACTTTATCCCATCCCCTTCTTCCTCTGAACTACTCCTCTGGTTTCCATCCCCCGGCAAACTAGTTTAAACCCTCCCAAACCACCCTAGCAAACCTGGCTGCAAGGATATTGGCCCCCTTCAGGTTTGGGTGTAACCCATCCTCTGTACAGGTCCCACCTTCCCTAGAAGAGATCCCAATGATCCAAAAATCTAAAACGCTCTGTCCTGCACCAACTTCTCAGCCACACCTTTGCCATCTCCTCTTCCTACCTTCACTATCACATGGCACTGGCAGCAATCCCAAGATTGCTACCCTTGAGGTCCTGTTTTTCAGCCTAGCTCCCTAAACTCACTTTTCAGGACCTCATCCCTCTTCCTACCTATGTCATTGGTACCAATATGAACCATGACCTGTCTGTTCTCCCTCCCGCTCAAGAATCCTGTGGACCCGATCAGTGACATCCTGGACCCTGGCACCTAGGAGGCAACATACCATCCAGGATTCATGCTCACTGCCAGAACCTCCTATCTGTTTCCCTGACTGTCAAGTCCCCTATCACTACTGCCTTACTTATCTCCTCCCTTCCCTTCTGAGCAACAGGACCAGTCCCAGTGCCAGAGACCTGGCTACTGCTGCTAGGCCCCTGCAGGTCATCCCCCCAGATTCCAAAGTGGAAAACCTGTTATTGAGGGGAAACAGCCTCCAGGGTCCCCTGCTCTACCTGCCTGTTAGTTTTCTTTTTCCTTTTCCCTCCCCGACAGTCACCCTTCTATCTACTTCCTGGACTCCAGAAGAACCTGCTCTAAGTTGGGGGAGGCAGAGAGGGGGGGGGTGGGGTGGGTTGACTGTCTCCTAATGTACAGTATCTACACAACTCTCCCCCTCCCTGGAGCTGCGCAGTTTGAAGCTGCAACTCCAGCTCATCAATTCTGAGCCAAAGTGCCTCAAGCACTTACTGCAGATGTAGCCGTCGTGGACCACAGCAAGGTCCACAGCTCCCACATCAAGCAGCTGCAGCACACCACTATGTCCTCCATCTGAACTAATTCCTTCTCTCTCTCCCCCCCCCCCCCCCCAACCTAGTTTTTTCCAACTTAAAAATTTCTAACAGATAGCAGGTAAACCTTGCCTTTAATTACCAGCTACACACCTTCCTCACCCCTTTAAGCCAAAGCCCAAATCACTGCTGCCTGCTGGATATGGCAGTCTTCTTTTTAAACTGTGCATGTGCTAACAACTGATGTCACACACCTGCACACTTACTCCCTGCTATCTCTAAAACCATTGAAAGGGAAAAACTCTTAATTCCCACTCATTTCCACCCTGCAACCACATTTCTGTAATGGCCACTAAGTCATACCCTTTTGTATGGGCTTGTGCCACAAATTCACTGACCTTGTTTCGAATACAACAGGCATTCGAATAAAGTGCCCTGACACTCAGTGTCCTTTTAGAATCTAACCTTTGTGTCCTTTGTATTTGACTTTTCTGTACTCCAATCTTACTTTTCTCCCTTCTAACTTTTGCTCTGGTCTCTGCTTTGCTTCCCTCTGTCTTTCTGCATGGATTCCCATCCTCCTACCATATTAGTTTAAACCCTCCCCAACAGCACTAATAAACAATCCCCCCCCCCCCCCCCCCCCCGAGGACATTGATCCCAGTCCTGCCCAGGTGTAGACCATCCAGTTTGTACTGGTCCCACCTCCCCCAGAACCAGTTCCAATGCCCCAGGAATCTGAAACCCTCCCTCCTGCACCACTGCTCAAGCCACATATCCATCCTAACTATGCAGCTATTCCTACTTTGACTAGTACGTGACACAGTTACTAATCCTAAGATTACCACCTTTGAGGTCCTAGTTTTTAAATTTATCTCCTAGCTCCCTAAATTCAGCTTATAGGACCTCATCCTGCTTTTTTCCTTATGTTGTTGGTACCTACATACACCACAACAACTGGCTGTTCACCCTCCCCTTCCAGAATGCCCTGAGGCATCCCTGACCCTTGCACCCAGGAGGCAACACACCAACCAGGGGTCCCATTTATGGCCACAGAAGCTCCTGTCTATTCCCCTTACCATGGAATCCCCTCCCACAGTAGCTCTGTCACTCTTTTTCCTGCCCTCTTGTGCAGCACAGCCACTCATGGTGCCATGATCCTGGCTACTGCTGCCTTCCCTGATGAGCCATCTCACCAACAGTATCCAAAATGGTACGTTTTGGAGGGAGATGACCACAGGGGACTCCTGCACTACCTTCCTGCCTGTTAGTCACCCATTCCCTAGGCCTTTAAACTGCAGTGTGACCAACTCACTAAACATGCTATCCACAACATTCTCAGCACCATAGATGCTCCAAAGTGAATCCATGTGCAGCTGGACACTTCCTGCATATGTAATCATCAGGGACACTGGCAGTCTCCTGGAGCGCCCACATTACACAGGAGAAGCATGACACCAGTCTGAGCTCACCAGCCATGACTAAAAGCTTTGAGGGAAAATAAAGAGACAGGAAAAAAAAACATACCCTCATCTTACCTTAGTGTTGCTCACCCTCCTCACTGAAGCCCAGTATTCACCAAAGCCCATATTTAGACAACCAAAAGCACTTTGACTAAACAGCAGCCCCTCTCAAAATGGCTGCTCCAAAATAGCCACTCTACTTGACCCTAACTTCTTTTTATTAGCTGCTAATAATTAGCCAATCAACCAATTCCTGTTAACTAACAATTAGCTGACTTACCTCTTAAATTCCTGCAAGTGACACTCACAAGCAAGCAAGGAGACTCACCTCTTTTCAAATCTCTAGCTCCAAATCTCGCTTCAGGTCCTGACTCCTAAGTTGTATCATCCCACCCAAGAAACATCTTCCTTTCTCCTTCCCTTTCAGTATTCTGAAGGAATTAATCCCTCTGGGACTCTCTTCCACTCTTCCCATCTCCATCAGTCCCCACTCCCCTTCTCACGGCACCTTCCTGTGCAACTGCAGGAGATGCAGCCCTCTTCTCCACTGTCACCCACAAACATTCCTCCCAGGTGAAGCAGCGATTTACTAACCCTTTGTCCAATTTAGCCCCTTGCACTCGGTACTCACAATGTGATCTCCTCCACATTGTGAAATGAAACACAGATAGAACAATACAGCACAGAAACAGGCCCTTCGGCCCACAATGTCTATGCCGACCATGATGCTAATTGGGTAACCGCTCTTCAGAAGATCTGCATTCTGACGGTTGCCAGTTAATTAATTCTCCATCTGATTTCCACTCTGATGCGTGGAGTTTGTACGTTGTCTCTGTGACCGCATGGGTTCCCAGGGATCATCGCTTGGGTTCCTTCGGGAGCTACGGTTTCCTCCCATATCCTAAAGCCTTGCGGGTCGGGTAGGTTAACTGGCCTCTGTAAATTGCCCCTAGTGTGCAGGTGGAATCTGGGGAGAGGTGACAAGGATGTGGGGAGAAGAAAAATGGGATTAGAGTAAATGGTGTATGGATGGGAAAGGTTTAAAGGGATATGGGCCAAATGCAGGCAAATGGGACCAGCTGAGATGGGAATCTTGGTCAATGTGGACCAGTTCGGCCGAAGGGCCTGTTTTTGTGCTGTATGACTCCATGACTCTAAGTGGGTGCATGCTGGTTGCACAGAGTAGGTGGCTCAAAGGCTGTGTTTCCATGCTATACGAGTCTACGACCCTATCTCCTTAGAGAAGAGGAATTTTTCCTCTTTCATTGGTTTGGTCTTAATGTGATTCCAGACCTGCAGACATGCCACTGAAATGGCCTACCAATTCACTCAGTTGTACCAAATGAGTGTGGCCCTTTCACCATCAGTAATGCAGTCATTCATAAAAACAGTCCACCACCACTTTCTCTTAAAGGTCCCATCCCCAATTTATTTTGTCATGGGACATTGTTGTCACCAGTAAGACCAATATTTATTGCCTGTCCACTTATTGGCTGTGGACAGGCAATAAATATTAGTCTTATTGGTGACAGCGATGCCTCATGACAAAATAAATAAAGGTCCCTGGGGATGGGGTCCACGCAGAAGGCAGTGGAATGGGAATTCCAATCTTGACTGGCACAGTAGGTGGGACGAATTTTTTGATTAGCGAGGTGGTGACTGGATCATGCCATCGTGGTGACACGAGGCACTTTACTGAAGGCGGCAGCTGCAGAAGATGCATGAGAACCAGAAGGCCAGATCGGCGGACAGTGGCAGACACAGGATATTAGGAAGACAGCAGCAGAGAAGTAGGTCTGTACAAAGAGATTGGACAAGACTCTTAAGTAGTGTGTTACTTTCTGTAGACACAAGAGATTGCAGATGCTGGAATCTAGAGCAACACACAAAACGTTGGAGGACAAAACCCTCGCCACCATCAAGGACATCTTCAAGAGGCGGTGTCTCAAGAAGGGGCCATCCATCGCTAAGGACCCTTACCATCTGGGACATACCCTCTTCCATTTACTACCATTGGGGAGGAGGTGCAGGAGCCTGAAGACCCACATTCAACAATCCACCATCAGATTTCCGAATGGTCCGTGAACCCATCAACGCTACCTTGTTATTCCTTTTGTTTGCACTATTTCTTTATTTTGTAATTTATAGTAATTTTATGTCTTTGCAATGTACTGCTGCCGCAAAACAACGAATTTCTCATCATATAAGAGGCATAGATTGAGTGGACAGTCAGAGACTTTTTCCCAGAGCAAAAATGGCTCATACGAGGGAGCACAATTTTAAGGTGATTGGAGGAAGGTATAAGGGGGATATCAGAGGTAACTTTTTTACACAGAGAGTGGTGGGTGTGTGGAACGCACTGCCGGCAGAGGTTGTGGGGGCAGATACATTAGAGACATTTAAGAGACTCTTAGACATATGAATGATAGAGAAAAGGAGGGCTATGTGGGAGAGAAGGGTTAGATAGATCTTAGAGCAGGATAGAATGTCGGCACAACATTGTGGGCCGAAGGGTCTGTACTGTGCTGTAATGTTCTATATAAGTCAGTGATAATAAATCTGATTCTGATTCTGAACTCAGCGAGTCAGGCGGCATCTATGGATGCAAAGGGATGGTTGATATTTCGGGTTGAGACCCTTCATCTGGACTGGAGGGTTTTGACCTGAAACGTCGACTGCCCATTTCCCTCTACAGATGCTGCCTGACCCGCTGTTTTCCTCCAGTGCCTTCTGTGCTACTTTATGCAGAGCCCACTGCACAGAAGTGTGCACTACTTCTGTTTACAGTGCATGCAGCAAGACCGGGAAAATAGACTTGGAAGTGCCACATAGACTAAGAAGTGCCACACCAATGGGAGCTGGGTATCCTGAGGTGAGTGATTCACCTCCTGACACCCTAAAGTCATTCTATCAATTCCGGCCGCTGTCTGTAAGGAGTTTGCACATCCTCCCCATGTCTGCGTGGGTTTCCTCCGGGTGCTCCGGTTTCCTCCCACATTCCAAAGACGTACGGGTTAGGAAGTTGTGGGCATGTTACGTTGGCGCCGGAAGCGTGACGACACTTGCGGGCTGCCCCCAGAACACTCCTGGCAAAAGATGCATTACACTCTGTGTTTCGATGTACATGTGACTAATAAAGATATCTTATCTTACAAGGCACAAGGCAAGAGTATTATTGAGTACTGTCCACTTGCCTAGAGGAGTCCAGCTCCAACCTTGCTCTAGAAACTTGATCCCATTCAGAGTGAAGCAGCCCACGTCATCGGCTCCCCTTCCGTCACCTCAAACATTCACTGTTTCCATTACCAACACACCATCTACAACAGCCTATTCCAAACTTACAATGTCTACCACCGAGCGACAACAGCAATAGCCACAGGGGGAACACCACCACCCGCAGGTTCCCCCTCCACATTGTACATGTAGTTTTTCATATATTTATGTTCTACAATAACATTCAGCACTGCATTAACTGCAATGCCGGAGGCCAAATAGACTCACTTGTCTCAATAGGAGGTACAGGCTTAATATGATATTAATGATGTCTCAATAAGTATTCATTTTAGGATGTGAGCAAGGGTATGTCAAACACTTGTTCCTAGTCCTGCCTGAAGGCTCAACTCACTACTTGCAGAGCTCTGAGTACTTGTTCAAATATCTGGGGGAAAAGGTTTCTTCTGTGTTTAGACAGCAACCTGTGCCCTTCTCCACAGGCTTCTCAGTAGTATGAAAACACAGTCAAATATTCTCTTTTGATGTTTAGTGGGAGTATAGGACAAAATTGCAGAGCACACAAACAGGCCCTTCAGCCCACAGAGTCCATGCCGACCATTAACCATCCATTCACACTAATCCTGTATTCATCCCATTTTTTAAATCCTCCCCACATTCTCATTAACACCCACTACTAGCTGCATCAGTGTATCACCCAGTTTGTGAGGATTATCGTCTCGTTATCTGTTTGTCACAGCAGTCTGATTCCATAGAGTGGGGACCAGAACTGCACACAACACTCCAAATGTGGTTTAACTAAAGTTTTATATACAGTGGCATGCAAAAGTTTGGGCACTCCTGGTCAAAATTTCTGTTACTGTGAATAGCTAAGCGAGTAAAAGATGACCTGATTTCCAAAAGGCATAAAGTTAAAGATGACACGTTTGCAAAGGAACATCTAAACAAGCCTGATGCATTTTGGAAACAAGTCCTGTTGACTGATGAAGCTAAAATAGAACTTTTTGGCTGCAATGAGCAAAGGTATGTTTGGAGAGAAAAGGGTGCAGAATTTCATGAAAAGAACACCTATCCGACTGTTAAGCACGGGGGTGGATCGATCATGCTTTGGGCTTGTGTTGCAGCCAGTGGCACGGGGAATATTTCACTGCTAGAGGGAAGAATGAATTCAATTAAATACCAGCAAATTCTGGAAGCAAACATCACACCGTCTGCAAAAAAGCTGAAGATGAAAAGAGGATGGCTTCTACAACAGGATAACTATCCTAAACACACCTCAAAATCCACAATGGACTACCACAACAGGCACAAGCTAAAGGTTTTGCCATGGCCCTCACAGTCCCCCGACCTAAACGTCATGGAAAATCTGTGGATAGACCTCAAAAGAGCAGTACATGTAAGACGGCCCAAGAATCTCACAGAACTAGAAGCCTTTTGCAAGGAAGAATGGGCGAAAATCCCCCAAACAAGAATTGAAAGACTCTTAGCTGGCTACAGAAAGCATTTACAAGCTGTGATACGAAACGGGGTGTTACTAAGTACTGACCATGCAGGGTGCCCAAACTTTTGCTTCGGACCCTTTTACTTTTCTGTTATTTTGAAACTGTAAAAGATAGAAATAAAAAAGTAATCTTACTTGAAATACTAAAGAAATGTGTCATCTTTAACTTTATGCCTTTTGGAAATCAGGTCATCTTTTACTCACTTAGCTATTCACAGTAACAGAAATTTTGACCAGGGGTGTCCAAACTTTTGCATGCCACTGTAGCTGCCACAGGACTTGCCAAATTTCATGTGCCATACACCTTCTTCAC
Source organism: Pristis pectinata (assembly GCF_009764475.1). Taxonomy (NCBI): domain Eukaryota; kingdom Metazoa; phylum Chordata; class Chondrichthyes; order Rhinopristiformes; family Pristidae; genus Pristis; species Pristis pectinata. Next base: position 13,021,963 of record NC_067409.1, on the reverse strand, counting down.
CACCCTATCTACTTGTGTTGCCACTTTCAGGGAGCTATGGACTTGCACCTCAAGATCCCTCTGTAGATCAATGCTCCCAAGGATCCTGCCATTTACTGCATACTTTCCTCTTGCATTTGACCTCCCAAAATGCAACACCTCACACTTGTCTGGATTAACCGCTGTCTACCATTGGTCCCCACAAATTTCCAACTGATCCTTTGACAACCGTCCTCACTGTCCACAACCCGACCAATTTTTGCATTGTTTACAAATGTACTAATTAATTCGACCACCTACATTTTCATCCAAATCATTTATTAAAAACATAGAGTCATAGAGTCATACAGTGCGGAAACAGGCCCTTCGGCCCAACTAGTCCATGCCGACCAAGATTCCCATCCAAGCTTGTCCTATTTGTTTGGGTTTGGCCCATATCCCTCAAAACCATTTTCCTGTGCAAGTACCTTTTAAATGTTGTTAACGTACTGGCTCAACCACCTCCTCTGGCAGCTCATTCCATATACAAAATATATTATATATTACAAACCCATACATTTTATATTACAAACATATATTTGGATGGCACAACTCTGGGAATTTTGTCATTTAGCAACAGGTCACCAACCCAATAGAGGTCAGGATGGATTCTATTTCATGTTTCAAGTAAGACCTACATTTTATTGCTGGTTACAGCTTTCTCAACAATTCTTATCACAAGAGAACAGCAAATTGCAAGAGCACATTACTGACCACAGCAAGCAGGAGCATTCTTCACCAGTTCATCCTATTGGTGTGCACAGGTCAAAAGGAAAGACCAAATCTGGACAGACACAGGCAAGGTGGAGGTAGCAGGATTTTCCCTTGCCCTTTCAACAGGGATGTTACCTAACAACAGACCAGATAAATGAATGTCCTGCTTCTAAAAAGAAGCAAATTAACCACAAGGAGCGCAACTTTCTGGTATATTACCACTTTAGAAAGATAAGGTTCTAACACTTCTATTTATGGATGAAATGGAAGTGGCGAGTCAAACCACGTTATTTGGATGACGCAGTATTGATCTAAATTTCATCACGAGGCGCCTTTAGAGTGCCTGCACATTCTGGCTTTCACAACAAACAAAATAGTACACATCATTCTGATGAAAAATGGCACTGTCATTTGTGAGGTCTTACTGTGAAGAAAATGGCTTTTTCATTTCCTTGCATTTCAAATTCATTTTATGCAGAGAAATATAGCCTTCCCAAAATGCCGCATAAACACTAACATTAACATTTCCTACTTTACTTTCCTCTATTCCTGCAGAAATGGGTTTGCTAACGTCATAATCTTGGATAAGACGATGGAGGCATTTTAACCTTAGCTAAAATAATCATACAACAGGATTCCATTCAGAAACCTCATAAGTCCCATTCCTTGTTTCCCCGTACCTCTGCATACTCTTTCACATGCGCCGACCAACTACTTTTTGATTCTTTTTGGAATTTACAGTAGTCAATTAATCTACCTGCAAGACTTTGGAAAGTAGGAGGAAACCAGAGTGCCCAGAGGACACCCACAAGGTCACCGAGGGAACGTCCAAACTTCACACAGATGGCACCTGAGGTCAGGATTGAACTTAGGTCCCTGGAGCTATGAGATAGCAGCACCTCTGGCTGTACAACCATGTCTAACCCAGTTGGTGGCTTGTTGACTAGAATCAGATCACCTGCCATTCTTTTATCACCGACCCACTTCCAACGCCTCCATTAATCCTGCTGGATATACTTTGTATTGACATCAGCAGCTGTAGTCAACACTTATGGGTTCTGAATTTAATTTGTGATTCAACACACAAGGGGTGCAGATTTATAATGGCTGTAGGTAAACATTTATTATACCACAGCAAGACCAGGAAACACTGATAAATCCTATAAGAAAGAACATATTTGTTATGTTGGTGTTTATTGCCCATCCTTTACGAAAGAGTTATTAGCGAGGCCACTTCGGAGGGTATCAAAAGTCAACCCATTTGGGATGGTGCAGGATTCAAAAGTAGACCTGAGCACAGAACGAAAGCATTTTCCAAGGGGATATCAGTGAACTAGTTTGGTTTTTACAGGTCACAGTCTGGTTAATTCAGTGGAAAGATATTTCCTGTGTACAATAAAAATAAAAAATTTATAATTCCTCGATTAGTCACATTTCATCTGGCAATATATGTGGGAGGGTAAAATTGTGAAAAGGGTGCAAGAACAGAGATATTTCGGGATATATGCCAGGGAAGGTTGAGAACGTTGGAAAGGCATACAGGGTCCTGAGCTTTCTAAGTGAAGGCACAGAGCAGAAGCATAAGGAAGTCATGATGAACCTTCAAGAAGACTTGATCTGGCCACAACTGGAATAAGGTGTCCAGCTGTGGGCACCATACCTTGAGGAAGATGGAAAAGCTTTGGAGAGGATGGAAGAGGCACTAACTATCATGAATCTGGAGATGAAGTCTTTAGTTATGTGAGCAGACGGAAAAATCTGGGGTTGTTCTCCTTGGAACAGAGGAAGTTGCAAAGGGGACCTAATGTAGATGTTAAAAAATATAAAGGATATCGACGGAGAGACACAACCCCCACTGGTGAATGTCTCGAGGATCAAGTACATGTAGGAACGCTGTGATTCTGATGGGAACAATTATAAACAATTTCAATGTATTTCATATTGCTTATTGAGATAAAGAAACATCAAACCTATATAAACACATATAATCTTAAATTACAGTAGTAACAACATTTCCAAACTGCTTCATTGACTATATTGGTATTGGTATTGGTTTATTATTGTCACTTGAACCAAGGTACAGTGAAAAACTTGTCTTGCATACCGATCGTACAGGTAAGTTCATTACGCAGTGCAGATACATTGAGTTAGTACAGAGTGCATTGATGTAGTACAGGTAAAAACAATAACAGTACAGAGTAAAGTGTCACAGCTACAGAGAAAGTGCAGTGCAATAAGGTGTAAGGTCACAACAAGGTAGATCATGAGGTCAGAGTCCATCTCATCGTAGAAGAGAACCATTCAATAGTCTTATTACAGTGGGATAGAAGCTGTCCTTAAGCCTGGTAGTATGTGCCCTCACGCTCCTGTATCTTTTACCTGATGGGAGAGGAGAGAAGAGAGAATGACCCGGGTGGGTAGGGTCTTTGATTATGCTGGCTGCTTCACCAAGGCAGCGAGAGGTAAAGACAGAGTCCAAGGAGGGGAGGCTGGTGTCCATGACGCGCTGGGCTGTGTCCACAACTCTCTGCAGTTTCTTGCGGTCCTGGGCAGAGCAGTTGCTGTACCAAGCCGTGATGCATCCAGATAGGATGCTTTCTATGGTACATCGACAAAAGTTGGTGAGTGTCAAAGGGGACATACCAAATTTCTCTAGCCTCCTGAGAAAGTAGAGGCACTGGTGAGTTTCTTGGCTGTGGCATCTACGTGATTTAACCAGGACAGGCAATTGGTAATGTTCACGGTTATCTGAAGTCATGAAAGGCAGTATGAAGGATTATCAGGTTATTATCACATTGCTGTTTGTGGGAGCTGGTTGTGCACAGATTGGCTGATGAGTTTCCAATATTGGTAAATTGGTTTATTATTGTCACATGTACAGAGGTACAGTGAAAAACTTTGTTTTGCATGCTGTCCATACAGATCATTTCATTACATCAGTACATTGAGGTAGCACAAGGGAAAACAATTACAGAATGCAGAATAAAGTGTTACAGTTACAGAGAAAGTGCAGTGCAGGCAGACAATACGGTGCAAGGCTATAACGAGGTAGATTGTGAGGTCAAGAGTCCACTTTATCATATAAGGGGACCGTTCAATAGTCTTACAACAGGAGGATCGAACCTGTCCCTGAGTCTGGCGGTACATGCTTTCCGGCTTTTGTATCTTCTGCCCAATAGGAGAGGGGAGAAGAGAGAATGTCCGGGGTGGGTGGGGGCTTTGATTTTGCTGGCTGCTTTACTCTGGCAGTGAGACATGTAGGCGGAATCTATGGAGGGGAGGCTGGTTTCCATGATGTGCTGAGCTGTGTCCACAACTCTCTGTAGTTTCTTACGGTCACGGGCAGAGCAGTTGCCATACCAAGCTGGAATATGATGCTTTCTATGGTGCATCGATAAAAGTATTACAGCATTAACATTTCAGAAGTATGTGATTGGCTGCATGGTTCTAAAAGCATGAAATGAATGATATACAAATGAGTTTTTCTTGTATTTCTGAAAAAAACAAAAGCTTGCTCTTATATAATGCAATGGATTGATGATGCTAGAAATTACCCAGCAAGAGTGAGGTCCATAACCCAGTTCATTTGAAATCTAGTCTCATATTTATTGCAATCTTGATTATCTTAATTATGCATGAGAAATTTGAAAACAAATGCCTTCTCTTTTGGATATCTCTTTGTGACAGTGTAATTAGGATCACAGCTTTTCCTGTTTTCCACCTGCCATTAAAATAAAGCCATTTGATTGATCGCTCAGTTAAGCATTTGCAATATGAAAGACCTTTAAATAGCATTTAATCGTCCTGCTTCACAGTGGCAGGGTTTTGCACCTGTTGAAAAGTGGCTATAATTGCAAAATTTACAGCAGACTCAATGCTCATCACTGTGCAGAGGGCACTGAGACTCGACCCTGTGCTTAATTTCACTCTGCAGGAAGGCTGAGGCTGCCAGTGTCAGCATTTCTTTGAAGAGAAGCCCATCACCAGTCACCCATTAATAACCAAACTGTTTCATTCAGAAGAAGTGGAGGTGGACTAACACACCTGCAAAACTGTGCATTCATTTTGTAGAAACAAGCACAAAATGGAGGGTATTCTGCCAATGCAATTCAACAATGTAGAAAAATACTGAAAAACATTTTCCAAAGCTGTAGGGCAGAAAGAACACAATCTGAAAAAAGATGAAACTGACTAAAAGTTTGGTCAAAGAGATAGATAATTGGTTCATTATTCTCACATGTACAGAGATACAGAGATAAAATTTTGTTTTGCATGCTATCCATACAGATAATTTCAAAGCATAAGTACATTGAGGTAGTACAAGGGAAAAAGCAATAACAGAATGCAGAATATAGTGTTACAGTTACAGCTGCAGAGAAAGAGCAGTGTAGGTAGACAATAAAGTGCAAGGGCCATGACGAGGTAGATCGTGAGGTCAAGAGTACATCTTTACCATGCAAAGGGCACATTCAAGGGTATTATAACAGCAGGATAGAAGCTGTTCTTGAGCCTGGTGGTGCATGTTTCCAAGCTTTCGTATCTTCTGCCCGATGGAAGGTTGGATAACAGCATCAGGAGAGTGTGTTGAAGCAAGGTAAAGGTTTAAGGAGAGAATTATGCAGAACAAGGTGACCTGAGTGGCTCAGTTGCCAATGGCACAATGAAGAAGGAGGGGATATATAAGAGGCAGAGTGAGCTGGAACAGTGGGTATAGCCAGAGGAAGTGGTAGAGGCAGGTACAATTACAAAGTTTAAAAGACATGTCGACATGTCTTGGATAGGAAAGGGTTAGAGGGATATGGGTCAAATGCAGGCAAATGGATGTTGTTTGTTCAAGAGACAAACTTCGCATGGGTTTAACATCTGAACATTTTATGAACCAACAACCAACTGGATTGCTTGGCCTCTCTTTTACAGCCACTTCCTGTTCCCCCATGTGACCCCTTGCATTGCCTACTGGGAACTGTAGTTCTTTATTATAACTACATAACAACACATCTTCCTCCTTTAAAGAAAAACAAACACAACACTTTGTCCTTATAAACCTGCCAAGAGCCCTTGTCCACTCAGCAGCTTTCAGTCAGTCTCTGAGGTGGTTTAATGGTCCTTTTTGGTCTGGTACTTGTTTTCACAGGTGTGTTGCTTTCATTTGCTGCATTACTGTTGGTGTTTTCCTGGGAACTCTGGTCCACATGTTCATTTTCTCAATACGCTGGCCCCTTTGGTGTACTGACAGGGGATGGGTCACAGCCATGGGATGGAGCTTGTGGTAATAGATCCACGCGGTTCCTCCTCAGAGGTGTCCCTCGCTCCATCTGGATCTGGTATGAATGTGGATTTACTTCCTCTTGCACAACTCCTTGCATGGACCATGTGCCAGAATCATGATCTCGGATTCGCACTTGATCCCCAGGCTTCAGGACTGGTCGGCTTTTCGCTGTCTTGTCATGATTCTGTTTCTGTTTTTCTTTCCCTTCCTCTTTAGCCTGTTTGACCTTGTGTGCTCCTTCAGATGTCAACAGGTTTTCATGTATTGGAAGGTTAGTGCGTATGCGTCGACCCATCAGCATTTCGACCGTTCTGCAGTGGTGCACTTCTGTAAATCATTAGACTTCTGTGGAAATCCTCTCATCCATCTTGCGCTTTCTTCATGAGGCCCCTCACCACCTTAAATGAACTCTCTGCTAGGCCATTAGATTTTGGGTGATGTGGGCTTGAGGTTATATGTCGAAACCCCCAAACATTGGCAAAGGATTCAAATTCACGGCTCAAAAATTGTGGACCATTGTCTGATACTACTTACATGAAACTCCATGCCTCGCAAACACAGCTTTCAGGAACATGATAACTGCTTTGCTGGATGTTGATTGCAGTGTCGCAACCTCTGGGCAATTGGAAAAGTAGTCTGTTACAACAATATGGCTCTTCCCATTACAGTCAAACAAATCCACTCCAACTCTGAAATACGGCCTGTCTGGTACAGGGTGTGGTGTAAGTGGTTCTGCTTGCTGCTTTGGTTTGTAGGTAAGGCATATTTCACATGATGCAGTGGTCCGGCTGATGTCTTGGTTCATTCTTGGCCAGTACATCACTTCACGTGCTCTATGTTTTCATTTTCCCTCCCCAAGATGCCCTTCATGTATCTCCTGGAGCATCTCCTTGTGTAGTGACACTGGAATCACAAACCTGTTCCCTTTGCAAACCATTTCTTTCACTACTGACAGTTCAGCTCTGCGTGCCCGATAATCCTGGATACACATTGGACAGTCATCCTTTGCTGCTGGCCATCCTTTCCGTATTGTATCGAGTACTTTCATTGTTTCATCTGCCTCTGCTGCTTTCCTAATCTGCTCTTTTCTATCCGGAGATACTGGAAGAGAGGTGACAATCATGTCAATATAGGCCTGTATATCTGCATTAACCTGTTGGTCACTTTTTTCTGTCTTGTCGACTGCTCGAGACAGAGCATCAGCAGCAAGCATATATTTTCTCGGTGTGTAGATCATCTTCACTTTTCTGCAGCCTTATAAACATGCGCTGTATCCTCATGGGACAGTCATTCAGTGGTTTGGACATAATTGAGACCAATGGTTTATGGTCTGTCTCCAGTTCAATAGCTTGCCCATAGATGTACTGATGGAACCTTTCACATGCATATGTACTGGCGAGAAGCTCTTTCTCTATCTGTGTATAATTGGCTTCTGCACTTGTTAAAGCCCTTGATGTATAGGCCACAGGTTGCCATGTGCCATCATGCTGCTGCAGTAGTACTAATCCAAGGCCATGCCAGGATGCATCAGCTGATATCCTGATACACTTTTCCGGATCATAAAACTTAAGCATGGGCTCTTCAGTTAGGATGCTTTTCAACATCTGGAAACACTCTTCTTGCTCATGAGACCAAATCCATTCATTTTGTTGCTCAAGGAGTGACCTAAGTGGTGCTGACACTGTTGACAGTCGAGGGATGAACTTAGCCAGGTAAGTCACCATCCCTAAGAAACATCTCACCTCCTCTTTGTTTTGGGGCCTCTCCATGTTTTCAATGGCTGATGTCTTTCTTGGGTCAGGCTTCACTCCCTCTTCATATATGACATCTGCATACTCTTCCATGAGTGCTCTGTGGTCATCTTTGGTATGTGAAGCTACTATGAAAACACTTTTCACTAGGTTGAGCTTTTCACATGCACTCAGACCTAATATTGGCTGTACTCTTTCCTACAATCAGTAGCTGTGATTTTAAGTGCTGCCCCTTGTCACCATACAGCCCCCTTTTACTGGAACTTTCTCTCCAGTGTAGCCTGTCACTTTTAACTTCACAGGGTAAATCTTACTCTTTGCTGTGAGAGTCTTATAATCATCCATGGATAACAGATTCACATGAGCTCCGGTGTCAAGCCTGAATGGAATCACTGTCTCATTCACAGTTACTGGAACAATCCATTCTATTTTACCAGCAGCCACAGTCTGTACAGAATCCACAAAGAATTCCTCCATTTCCTCATGAACTATTTGCATCTTTCTCTTGTTAGCCCCAGCTTTGCAGCACCTTGCAAAGTGATTCTTCTTCCCACAGCTATTGCAGGACTTCCCATAAGCAGGACACATCTTTGGAATGTGTCTACCTCCACATCTACTGCATTTGCTGTTTGAGCCTTCCTCTTTGCTTTGCTGTTGCTTTTGGAAATGTCTTGTGTGCTGCTTCTCTGTTTTCACAGCATGCACTGTTGTGTCTGCCCTGTGCAGCTCCTTAGCTTGTGCTTGTGTGGTTTCTGCTGACCTGCACAAATGCACCGCCTTTTCCAGGGTCAAATCTTTTTCATGCAACAGTCCCTCTCTGAGTCCATTATCTGGAATTCCACAAACTATTCTGTGTTTAACTAGTGAGTTTCTCAAATCTCCAAATTCAAAGACTTACTCCTGCACACCAGGCTGTGCTCCTTCTCCCTGCATACAAACAGAAACTGAAACGGGAGGATCCGGTACGGAGAGTCGTGCAGTGCTGGTCTGAGGAAGCAGATGAGCTCCTACGACTGGTCCATGTTCAAAGACTCAGCTGCCAGCCTTGATGAGTGTGCCACCACCATCACAGACTTTATCAGCAAGTTTGTGGAGGACTGTGTACCAAGGAAGACAATATGGGTGTTCCCAAACAGGAAGCCATGGATAAACCAGGAGATTCACTCCCTACCAAAGGAGAGGACCGCTGCTAACAAATCTGGTGATCCTGACCTATACAAGAAATCGAGGTATGACGTTTGGAAAGCTATCAGGGATGCCAAGAGGCAAAACCAACTCAAAATAGAGTCCCTGACCAGCCGTCAGTTATGGCAGGGCTTACATGCCATAACAAGCTACAAGACGAAGTCGGGCTGCATAGCTAACAGCAGCGCATCCCTTCCTGATGAACTTAACGCATTCTATGTGCGTTTTGAACAGAAGGAAAGTGGATAATCACCACCCACCTTGACAGCCTCCAATGCAGCTGAACCTGTGATCACAGTGGAGGACGTAAGATCAGTCTTCCGGAGAGTGAACATGAGGAAAGCACCTGGCTCAGATGGTGTCCCGGGCCGTGTGCTCAGATCTTGTGCTGATCAGCTGGCAGAAGTATTTGTGGACATATTGAACCTCTTCCTGCTTCAATCTCAAGATTCCCACCTGTTTTAAGAAGAACACTATAATCCCAGTACCGAAGAAAAGCAAGGTAACGTGCCTCAATGACTACTGACCAGTGACTCTGACATCCACCATCATGAAGCGCTTTGAGAGGTTGGTCATGGCACGCATCAACTCCAGCCTCCCAGACAACCTGGACCCACTGCAATTCGTCTATCACTGAAACAGGTCTACATCGGATGCCATCTCCCTGGCCCTACACTCAGCTCTGGAGTATCTGGACAGTAAAGACACCTACGTCAGACTATTGTTTATTGACTGCAGATCTGCCTTCAAAACAATAAACCCAAGCAAGCTTGTCACCAAACTCCGAGACCTAGGACTCAACACCTCCCTCTGCATCAGGATCCTTGACTTTCTAACAAACAGACCACAATCAGTGAGGATAGGCAGCAATACCTTCGGCACAATTATTCCCAACACTGGTGCCCCACAGGGCTGTGTCCTCAGCCCTCTACTCTACTCCCTATACACTCATGACTGTGTGGCCAGATTCTGCTCTAACTCCATCTACAAGTTTGCAGATGATACCGCCATTGTAGGCTGTATCTCAAACAGCGATGAGTCAGAGTACAGGAAGGAGATAGAGAGCTTAGTGGAATGATGTCATGACAACAACCTTTCCCTCATTGTCAACAAAACAAAAGAGCTGGTCATTGACTTCAGGAAAGGGGGCGGTGTACATGCACCTGTCTACATCAGTGGTGCTGAGGTCAAGAGGGTTGAGAACTTCAAGTTCCTGGGAGTGAACATCACCAACAGCCTGCCCTGGTCAAATTACGTAGATGCCACGACCAAGAAAGCTCACCAGCGCCTCTACTTCCTCAGGAGGCTAAAGAAATTTGGTTTGTCCCTTTTGATTCTCACCAACTTTTACCGATGCACCATAGAAAGCATCCTATCTGGATGTATCACGGCTTGGTATGGCAACTGCTCTGCCCAGGACCGCAAGAAACTGCAGAGAGTTGTGGACACAGCCCAACGCTTCATGGACACCAGCCTCCCCTCCTTGGACTCTGTCTTTACCTCTCATTGTCTTGGTGAAGCAGTCAGCATAATCAAAGACCCCACCCACCCGGGACATTCTCTCTTCTCTCCTCTTCCATCGGGTAGAAGATACAGGAGCCTGAGGGCACGTACCACCAGACTTAAGGACAGCTTCTATCCCACTGTGATAAGACTATTGAACAGTTCCCTTATACAATGAGATGGACTATGACCTCACTATCTACCTTGTTGTAACCTTGCACCTTACTGCACTGTACTTTCTCTGTAGCTGTGACACTTCACTCTGTATTGTTATTGTTTTTACCTGTACTACATCAATGCACTCTGCACTAACTCAATGTAACTGCACCATGTAATGAACTGACCTGTACAATTGGTTTGCAAGACAAGTTTTTCACTGTACCTCAGTACAGGTGACAATAATAAACCAATACCAATACCAATACTCAGTGTGTGAAGTTATTATTAGTATTAGTCGAAGCTAACACCTTGTTTCTGGTCACAGGAAAAAAAATTATATCTCTCAAATGTGATGATTTTCTTGGGATAAAATACTCCTCAATTCTTGTTCATCGAAGTGCCCAACTCAAAAGCTGTCTCATCGATTTGCAAGCTGTTATAGATGTCGAAAGCATCTTCGCCAATCATGTGCAGAAAAATAGACGCTTTCAAATTTTCATCGTTCCCTCCCGCTCCACTAGCATCTAAGTATATGTTGAATCACTGTTTGAAGCATTTCCAATTATCGGCTAGATTGCCAGCAAACTGCATAGGCATGGGAGGACTTAGCTTATCCATAACGGGAACTCTCAGCCTCTCACCTGAATCTCTCTTGGAAAATCCGGTGACTGCTGAACTTCAGGAACAATGTGCTCCCTCACCATGCTGGCTGGCCTTTTCTCCGTCTTATTACAGCTTTTCTTTCGTACTCACTGAGTCTCTTTCTCAATTGCACACAGTATTCATCTACTTACGCTGTTCAGACCTCACTCCAACTTTTGACACCATGTTATGTTTGTTCTTCATCAAGAGACAAACTTTGCGTGGGTTTAACATCTGAACATTTTATTAACCAACAACAGACTGGCTTGCTTTCCCTCTCTTTTTACAGCCACTTCCTGTTCTCCCATGTGACCCCTTGCATTGCCTACTGGAAACTGTTCTTTATTATAATTACATAATAACACGTAATAACACAATGGGACTAGCTCAGATGGACAGGATGGGCCAAAGGGCCTGGTTCTGTGCTGTATAACTTGATGACTCAATGATTATGTGTGGCTGCAGAAGGCCACACACATAGGAAATAAACCATGAAGTGGCTTAATTGCAGAGAAATGAAATTATTCTTACTATTGTATAAAGATGATTAAAATACAATAAATTCCATTTGTGCTTAGCTCAGCAGGCTGGTCTCACCAGAATTTACAACAGTTGCTTGATCTTGCAACAAAGCACTGCCCTGCCATTAATGCTCTGGACGCCTCAAGGCAATTACATGAAGGGAAGACTCAATGAAGTAAGTTGCAAGTCAATGTCACTTTGCATTACTCAGTTTGACATCTTCCCTGCGGTGTAAAAGCACTAAGTTAGAGAGCTTGACAGGGCAGATGCTGAGATGCTGATTCCCAGGCTGGAGAGTGTAGAACTCAGGGGAAGAGTCTCCGGATAGAGGATTGCTCATTTATAATGGAGGAAAGGAAAAGTTTCTTCAATCAACGGGTGTTGAATCTTTCGGATTTGTTATGCGAGTGGCTGTGGATGCCCAGTTGGTGAGGATCTTTAACAATGGCTTCTGTAGTGCTTTATGCACCAAGGGATTCAATGGACATGAGGTTAGGGCAAGAAAGTGGACTGGGAAAAGATGTTGTTGTGGTTGCATTGAATGGCAAAGTGGTTTGACAGACTGGATAGCCTACTTCTCTTTCTCCTTCCAACAAGATAACTTACTTATTGTTGTATCCCAAACTAGAGCAGAAATGCTCTATGGAAGTCTCACATACAGAAATAAACCTTCAGGGACTGGAATTTTCCTGTGAATTTTCAGCCAAATATCACACATGATTAAATACAATTACATCAAACCTACATGATATGTCATTCAGCCCATCAAGTGTATAAAATGGTGAAGGGCAAAGGCAGGGTGAATGCACATGGTCTTTTTCCCAGGGTTGAGGAATCAAGAACTAGAGGATTTAAGGTGAGAGGGGAGAGATTTAACAGGAGCCTGAGGGGCAGCTTTATCACCCAGAGGGTGGTCAGTATATGGAATAAGCTGCCAGGGGAAGTGGTTGAGGTGGGTACAATAACAATATTTAAAAGGCACTTGGACAAGTACATGAATAGGGAAGGTTTAGAGGGATATGGGCCAAACGGGACTGGCTTAGATGGCAATCTTGGTCAGCATGGGCCAGGAACAGCTTCTTCCCCTCCGCCATCAGATTTCTGAACCATCTATGAACCCGTGAACACTACCTCGTTATTCCTCTTTTGCGAAATTTTATTTATTTATTTATTGGTAACTTGTAGTAAATCTTACTATATGTCTTGCACTGTACTGCTGACACAAAACAACAAATTTCATAACATATGTCAGTGATAATAAACCTGATTCTGCTTCTGGTTTTGTATGACTCTGTAAGTCTATTACTAGTGTTTATATTCTACTCAAGTTCCCTCTCATTTTAAACCAACTCTATCAGCAATTCTGTCCATTCCTGGAAACTCTCCAGATTTGAACTGGAATTGGTTTATTATTGTCACATGTACAGTGAAAAACTTTTCTTGCACACCGTTCATACAGATCAATTCATTATGCAGTGCATTGAGGTAGTACAAGGTAACATAATAACAGAATGCAGAATAAAGTGTTGCAGTTACAGAGAAAGTGCAGTGCAGGTAGACAATAAGGTGCAAGATAGATTGTGAGGTCAAGAGTCCATCTTATTGCACTAGGGAACCACTCAATAGTCTTATAACAGCGAGATAGAAGCTGTCCTTGAGCCTGGTGGTACGTGCTTTCAGGTTTTTGTACCTTCTGCCAGCTGGGAGAGGGGAGAAGAGAGAATGTCCAGGGTGGGTGGGGTCTTTGATTATGCTGACTGCTTTACTGAGGCAGCAAGAAGTATAGACAGAGTACATGGAGGGGAGGCTGGTTTCCGTGATGCGCTGAGCTGTGTCCACAACTCTCTGCAGTTTCTTGCGATCACAGGCAGAGCAGTTGCCAAACCAAACCGTGATGCATCCAGGTAGGATGCTTTCTATGGTGCTTTGATAAAAGTTGGAGATCCGGAGTTTTCCTTAATATATGAAAATTACCAGAGCTCTGGGGATTTTACCACAACAGCTGGGTTGACCAAACTCAAACTCGGGCCTGTGTGCCCTATTTTCAGGCCCCCCAGACCGGTGAACATCAGGATCAACTAAAGGTGTGTGTGTACATTCATGTACTGACCAGAGGCTGCACCAACCATCAGGGCAGTTCCTTGGAAAAGTTCCCAGGGGCTTCTTCATGAATGTATCTGAGCCATTTCCCTCAATTAGCCCCTGTGGTAACATAAACTAGAGGCCATCATTGTAAAATATTGTTATGGACTCAGTGAAAGTCCCTTTAAGATAGAGAGTGTGTGTGTATGTGTGTGTGGGGCGTGCTTACGTCAATAGAAGATAAAGGACGTAATGACGTTGTTGAAGAAGTCAGAAGAAGAAGAAAGAGAGAGAGAGAAGGGAGAGAGACACCAGCCTGCTTGTTTTTCTCTATCGATGGATGAGAAACAATAACTGTGTTTACCACTGAAATCCATGTATGGAAAAGTTGGAAGTAATCCGGTGGAGTTCACTTTGTTGCTGACCTGTAGAAGGAAACAGGTATTTGTATGTGGACGACCACGGTTCGGATGCTTTTCGGGGTGAGGAAGTCACTACCGAGTAAACACTGAAGTGTCGTTTGGGTTCCATCGTGGAACATTTGGATTTCGTATGTACTCTCTCTATGTTTTTCTACATCTACATCTTATCTTCAGACAACGGTGGTTGTTGAAGAAGCCCTTGCTCATGTTTCACCTTATGGCTTGCGGAACTGAACTTTAAGAACCATTCAGGAACTGGGAGTTTTGGACTTTGTCACACACACACACACGAAGAGTTTAGTTTTGGGGTTAACGTTCGAGGTTTAACATTCTTGAATTCTAACATACTAACATTTTTACTTTTATTTTACGTATTATCATAAGTAGTGATTAATAAAATAGTTTTTAACACTGAATCATGCTCAGTGTGTTTCTTTTGTTGCTGGTTCGTGACAAAATTGGGGGCTCGTCCGGGATAGTTCCCAAGGTTAACGAGTGTCGTCTGGGATTGTACCCCAGATTGACGAGATTTGTTCGGGATTCAATCCAAAGATTTTTGAGGGAGGTCTGATAAATTCTTTTTAATTGGCTTGTGTGTGTGGAAACCAGCAGCAATGGATATTAAGGCATTTTTGGAGTCACCAACCCAAAAGGGATTGGAGGTGGCGAAAAAGGATGATTTGATAAAGATTGCTACAAGGTTAAACCTTACAGAAGTAAAGCAGTCTATGAGAAAGGCAGATATTCAGAGACTGATAGCTGGCCATTATGTGGAAAAGAAGGTGTTTGAGAAGGAAGTGTTAAAACAGTTTCTTGGCAGTGAAATAGCAATTTCTGAGGCACAGGTGCAGCTGGCAAAGATAGAAGCTGAACGACAGCAAACCCAGTTAAAGATAGAGGCTGAACGAGAGCAAAATAAATTAGAAGCTGAACGAGAGCAAAAGAGATTAGAGGCTGAACGAGAACAAACCCAGTTAAAGATAGAGGCCGAACGAGAGAAATTAGAGGCCGAACAAAAGAAATTAGAGACTGAACAAAAGATAACTCAAATGAAGATAGAGGCTGATCTAGCAATGAAGCAGATGGAATTGAAGAGGATGGAGCTGGATAACGAGGAGAAAAAGAGGCAGCATGAGTTACAAATGAAGCGTAGGAGTTCGGAATCTGATTCTGATGATGGTTTTTCAGCCAGCAGGGAGGTTCGATTAGTCCCTCCGTTTGAAGAAGATCAGGTTGATCAGTATTTCCAACATTTTGAAAAGGTTGCTGTGAGTTCAAACTGGCCAAGGAAAGGATGGGCTCTTATGGTACAGAGTGTGATTAAAGGTAAAGCTCAAAAAGCTTATTCTGCTTTGTCTGTTGAGGATGCAGCTGATTATACCAAGGTAAAACAAGCTATTTTGAAGGCTTATGAATTGGTCCCTGAGGCTTATAGACAAAAATTCAGAGACTTGAGGAAATCTGCAGATCAGACTTATATGGAATTTGCCAATGGAAAGAGAATATGTTTTGAACGATGGTGCCTGGCTAAAAATGTAGATGGGGATTATGATAAATTGACAGAATTGATACTGGTGGAAGACTTTAAAAGATGTGTTCCAGCTGAATTAACAACATATTTAAATGAAAAGGCAGTGGAAACTTTACAAGAAACTGCTAGGTTGGCAGATGATTATGCTTTAACCCATAAATCCAAATGGGGACAACCTAAAACCTTTCAAAAGAGTTACAAAGACAATCCAGGTAAACC